>NC_044987.1:70745802-71081036 GCF_008728515.1 Papio anubis | reverse complement strand
TGCAAAACTATACATGAATACATCCATATATATACAACATAAATATATACAAATATATAAATATACAACACATACATGCACACATACTCTTAGATAAATTATAGCTTATTGTACATAATTTGCTCCATCTTGTTTTTTCACTTAAGATTGTATTCTAGAGAGCATGCCACAAGAATTTACAAAGATACTCCATATACTTTCCTATACAGTATTTGCATATTATTTTATTATTTGAAAGTACCATAGTTTATTCAACTAGTTCCCTGTTGATGGACATTTAGGCTTTTGCTATTACTATTAGTAGTGTGTTCATGTTTTTGTATGTCTTTTTTGTTGATGATGTGTATTTTATAATGTTTTCATTAAAATATTCAGCAAGACTTTAAAAATTGCTGCAAGATGATTATGTAATTTTTATTACAGTATATTGTTATCATTTTCCTTTATTATTAGTTATTAATCTCATACTGTGACTAATTTATAAATTAAACTTTATCATACATATGCAGGTACAGGAAAAAACATGGTCTATATCTATCACTGATGGACATCAGGTTGGTTCCAAGTCTTTGCTATTGTGAATAGTGCTGCAATAAACACATGTATGCATGTGTCTTTATAGTAGCATGATTTATAATCCTTTGGGTATATACCCAGTAATGGGATGGCTGGGTCGAATGGTATTTCTAGTTCTAGATCCTTGAGAGATCACCACACTGTTTTCCACAGTGGTTGAACTAATTTACACTCCCACCAACAGTATAAAAGCATTCCTATTTCTCCACATCCTCTCCAGCGTCTTATGTTTCCTGACTTTTTAATGATTGCTATTCTAACTGGCATGAGATGGCATCTCATTGAGGTTTGATTTGCATTTCTCTGATAGCGAGTGATGATGAGCATTTTTTCATGTGTCTGTTGGCTGCATAGATGTCTTCTTTTGAGAAGTGTCTGTTCATATCCTTTGCCCACTTTTTGATGGGGTTGTTTTTTTCTTGTAAATTTTTTTAAGATCTTTGTAGATTCCGGATATTAGTCTTTTGTCAAATGGGTAGACTGCAAAAATTTTCTCCCATTCTGTAGGCTACCTGTTCACTTTGATGATAGTTTCTTTTGCTGGGCAGAAGCTCTTTAGTTTAATTAGATTCCATTTGTCTATTTTGGCTTTTGTTGCCATTGCTTTTGGTGTTTTAGACATGAAGTCCTTGCCGATGCCTGTGTCCTGAATGGTATTGCCTAGGTTTTCTTCTAGGGTTTTTATGGTTTTAGGTCTAACATTTAAGTCTTCACGCCATTCTCCTGCCTCAGCCTCCTGAGTAACTGGGACTACAGGGGCCTGCCACCACACCCAGCTAATTTTTTTGTATTTTTAGTAGAGATGGGGTTTCACTGTGTTAGCCAGGATGGTCTCGATCTCCTGTCCTCGTGATCCGCCCGCCTCAGCCTCACAAAGTGCTGGGATTATAGGCATGAGCCACCATGCCTGGCATAATCCATCTTGAATTAACTTTTGTACAAGGTGTAAGAAAAGGACCTAGTTTTGCCTTTCTACATATGGCTAGCCAGTTTTCCCAGCACCGTTTATTAAATAGGGAATCCTTTCCCCATTTTTTGTTTATGTCAGGTTTGTCAAAGATCAGATGGTTGTAGATGTGTGGTGTTATTTCCCAGGCCTCTGTTCTGTTCCATTGGTCTATCTCTCTGTTTTAGTACCAGTACCATGCTGTTTTGGTTACTGTAGCCTTGTTGTATAGTTTGAAGTCAGGTAGCGTGATGCCTCCAACTTTGTTCTTTTTGCTTAGGATTGTCTTGGTAATGGGGGCTCTTTTTTGGTTCAATGTAAACTTTAAAGTAGTTTTTTTCAATTCTGTGAAGAAAGTCATTGGTAGCTTGATGGGGATGGCATTGAATCTATAAATTACCTTGGGCAGTATGGTCATTTTCACGGTATTGATTCTTCCTATCCATGAGCATGGAATGTTCTTCCATTTGTTTGTGTCCTCTTTTATTTCATTGAGTAGTGGTTTGTAGTTCTCCTTGAAGACGTCCTTCACATCCCTTGTAAGTTGGATTCCTAGGTATTTTATTTTCTTTGAAGCAATTGTGAATGGGAGTTCACTCATGATTTGGCTCTCCGTTTGTCTGTTATTGGTGTATAGGAATGCTTGTGATTTTTGCACATTGATTTTGTATGCTGAGACTTTGCTGAAGTTGCTTATCAGCTTAAGGAGATTTTGGGCTGAAATGATGGAGTTTTCTAAATATACAATCATGTCAACTGCAAACGGGGACAATTTGACTTCCTTTTTTCCTAACTGAATTCCGTTTATTTCTTTCTTTTGCCTGATTGCCCTGGCCAGAACTTCCAACACTATGTTGAATAGGAGTGGTGAAAGAGGGCATCCCTGTCTTGTGCCAGTTTTCAAAGGGAATGCTTCCAGTTTTTGCCCATTCAGTATGATACTGCCTATGGGTTTGTCATAAATAGCTCTTACTATTTTGAGATATATTCCGTCAATGCCTAGTTTATTGAGAGTTTTTAGCATGAAGGGCTGTTGAATTTTGTCAAAGACTTTATCTACATCTATTGAGATAATCATGTGGTTTTTGTCTTTGACTCTGTTTATATTATGGATTATGTTTATTGATTTATGTATGTTGAACCATCCTTGCATTCCAGGGATGAAGCCAACCTGATTGTGGTGGATAAGCTTTTTGATGTGCTGCTGGATTTGATTTGCTAGTATTTTATTGAAGATTTTCACATCGATCTTCATCAGGAATATTGGTCTAAAATTCCCTTTTTTCGTTGTGTCTCTGCCAGGCCTTGGCATCAGGATGATGCTGGCCTCATGAAATGAGTTAGGGAGGATTTCCTCTTTTTCTGTTGGTTGGAATAGTTTCAGAAGGAATGGTACCAGCTCCTCTTTGTACCTCTGGTAGAATCTGGCTGTGAATCCGTCTGGTCCTGGACTTTTTTTGGTTGGTAGGCTATTAATTATTGCCTCAATTTCAAAGCCTGTTATTGGTCTATTTAGGAATTCAACTTCTTCCTGGTTTAGTCTTGGGAGGGTGTATGTGTCCAGGAATTTATCAATGTCTTCTAGATTTTCTCATTTATTTGCGTAGAGGTGTTTATAGTATTCTCTGATGGTAGTTTGTATTTCTGTGGGATTGGGGGTGATATCCCCTTTATCATTTTTTCTTGCATCTATTTGATTCTCCTCTCTTTTCTTCTTTATTAGTCTTGCTAGTGGTCTATCAATTTTGTGTTTCTTTTAAAAAAACCAGCTCCTGGATTCATTGATATTTTGAAGATTGTTTTTGTGTCTGTATCTCTTCCAATTCTGCTCTGATCTTAGTTATTTATTGCCTTCTGCTAGCTTTTGAATTTGTTTGTTCTTGCTTCTCTAATTTTTTGTTTGTTTGTTTTTGGCAGAGTCTTGCTCTGTTGCCCAGGCTGGAGTGCAGTGGTACGATCTCAGCTCACTGCCAACTCTGCCTCCCGGGTTCCCGCCATTCTCCTGCCTCAGCCTCCTGAATAGCTGGGACTGCATGTGCCTGCCATCATGCCCAGCTAATTTTTTGTATTTTTAGTAGAGACAGGGTTTCTCCATGTTAGGCAGGATGGTATTGATCTCCTGCCCTCGTGATCTGCCTGCCTCAGCTTCCCAAAGTGCTAGGATTACAGGTGTGAGCCACTGTGCCCGGCCCTCTCTAGTTCTTTTAATTGTGATGTTAGGGTGTCGATTTTAGATCTTTCCTACTTTTTCTTGTGGGCTTTTAGTGCTATAAATTTCCCTCTACACACTGCTTTAAATGTGTCCCAGAGATTCTGGTATGTTGTGTCTTTGTTCTCACTGGTTTCAAAGAACATCTTTATTTCTGCCTTCATTTCATTATTTACCCAGCAGTCATTCAGGAGCAAGTTGTTCAGTTTCTATGTGGTTGTGTGGTTTTGAGTGAGTTTCTTAATCCTGAGTTCTAATTTGATTGCACTGTGGTCTGAGAGTCAGTTTGTTGTGATTTCTATTCTTTTACATTTGCTGAGGAGTGCTTTACTTGCAATTATGTGGTCAATTTTGGAATAAGTGTGATGTGGTGCTGAGAAGAATATATATTCTGTTGATTTGGGGTAAAGAGTTCTGTAGATGTCTATTAGGTCTGCTTAGTGCAGAGCTGAGTTCAAGTCCTGGATATCCTTGTTAACCTTCTGTCTCATTGATCTGTTTAATATTGACAGTGAGGTGTTAAAATCTCCCATTATTATTGTGTGAGAGTCTAAGTCTCTTCGTAGGTCTCTAAGGATTTGCTCTATGAATTTGGATGCTCCTGTATTGGGTGCATATATATTTAGGATAGTTAGCTCTTCTTGTTGAATTGATCCCTTTGCCATTATGTAATGGCCTTCTTTGTCTCTTTTGATCTTTGTTGGTTTAAAGTCTGTTTTATCAGAGACTAGTATTGCAACCCCTGCTTTTTTTTTCTTTCCATTTGCTTCGTAGATCTTCCTCCATCCCTTTATTTTGAGCCTATGTGTGTCTCTGAACGTGAGATGGGTCTCCTGAATACAGCACAGTGATGGATCTTGAGTCCTTATTCAATTTGCCAGTCTGTGTCTTTTAATTGGGGCATTTAGTCCATTTACATTTAAGGTTAATATGGTTATGTGTGGTTTTGATCCATTCATTATGATGTTAGCTGGTTATTTTGCTCAGTAGTTGATGCAGTTTCTTCCTAGCATTGATGGTCTTTACAATTTGGCATGTTTTTGCAGTGGCTGGTCCTGGTTGTTCCTTTCCATGTTTAGTGTTTCCTTCAGGAACTCTTGTAAGGCAGGCCTGCTGGTGATAAAATCTCTCAGCATTTGCTTGTCTGTAAAGGATTTTATTTCTCCTTCACTTGTGAAGCTTAGTTTGTCTGGATATGAAATTCTGGGTTGAAAATTCTTTTCTTTAAGAATGTTGACTATGGCCCGCAGTCTCTTCTGCCTTGTAGGGTTTCTGCCGAGATCTGCTGTCAGCCTGATGGGCTTCCCTTTGTTGGTAACTCGACCTTTCTCTCTGGCTGCCGTTAACATTTTTTCCTTCATTTCATCTTTGGTGAATCTGACAATTATGTATCTTTGGGTTGCTCTTCTTGAGGAGTATCTTTGTGGCGTTCTCTGTATTTCCTGAATTTGAATGTTGGCCTGTCTTGCTAGGTTGGAGAAGTCGTCCTGGATAATATCCTGAAGAGTGTTTTCTAATTTGGTTCCATTCTCCCTGTCACTTTCAGTTACACCAGTCAAACGTAGATTTGGTCTTTTCACCTAGTCCCATATTTCTTGGAGGCTTTGTTTGTTTCTTTTTACTGTTTTTTCTCTAACTTTGCCTTCTAGCTTTATTTCATTAATTTGATCTTCAATCACTGATACCCTTTCTTCCATTTGATTGAATTGTCTATTGAAGCTTGTGCATGCATCACGTAGTTCTCGTGCCATGGTTTTCTGCTCCATCAAGTCATTTAAGGTCTGCTCTATGCTGTTTATTGTAGTTAGCCATTCTTCTAACCTTTTTCAAGGTTTTTAGCTTCTTTGCAAGGGATTCGAACATGCTTCTTTAGCTCAGAGACGTTTGTTATTATTGGTCTTCTGAAGCCTACTTCTGTCAGCTCATCAAAGTCATTCTTTGTCCACCTTTGTTCCGTTGCTGGTGAGGAGCTGTGATCCTTTGGAGGAGAAGAGGCACTCTGATTTTTAGAATTTTCAGCTTTTCCACTGTGGTTTCTCCCTGTCTCTGTGGTTTTATCTCCCTTTGGTCTTTGATGTTGGTGACCTAGAGATGCGGTTTTGGTGTAGATGTCCTTTTTGTTGATGTTGATGCTGTTCCTTTCTGTTTGTTAGTTTTCCTTCCAACAGTCAGGTCCCTCAGCTGCAGGTCTGTTGGAGTTTGCTGGAGGTCCCTTCCAGACCCCGTTTGCCTGGATTTCACCAGCGGAGGCTGCAGAACAGCAAATATTGCAGAATAGCAACTGCCTGATCCTTCCTCTGGAAACTTCATCCCAGAGGGGCACCTGCCTATATGAGGTGTCAGTTGGCCCCTACTAGGAGGTGTCTCCCAGTTAGGCTACATGGGGGTCAGGGACCCACTTGAGGAGGCAGTCTGCCCATTGTCAGAACTCAAACGCTGTGTTGGGAGGACCACTGCTCTCTTCAGAGCTGTCAGACAGGGATGTTTAATTCTGCAGAAGTTGTCTGCTGCATTTTGTTCAGCTAAGCCCTGCCCACAGAGATGGAGTCTAGAGGCAGTAGGCCTTGTTGAGCTGTGGTGGTCTCCACCCAGTTTGATCTTCCTGGCCTCTTTGTTGACCTACTCAAGCCTCAGCAATGGCAGACGCCCCTCCTCCAGCCAGACTGCTGTCTCACAGTTCGATCTCAGACTGCTGCGCAGTGAGCAAGGCTCCGTGGTGTAGGACCTGCAGTGCTAGGAATGGTAGAGAATCTCCTTTTCTACTGGTTGCTAAGACCTTGGGAAAAGCACAGTATTTGGGTGGGAGTATCCCACTTTTTCCAGGTACAATCTGTCATGGCTTTCTTTGGCTAGGAAAGGGAGATCCCCCCGACCCCTTGCACTTCCCAGGTGAGACAATGCCCCACCCAGCTCACCTTCTGTGGGCTGCACCCACTGTCGAAGCAGTCCCAATGAGATGAACCAGGTACCTCATTTGGAAATGCAGAAATCACCCGTCTTCTGCGTCAATCATGCTGGGAGGTGCAGACTACAGCTGTTCCTATTTATCCATCTTGGAATGGATTGCTGTCTTTTCTATTAGCGTTTCTTTAGGACAGATTCCTGGAAGTGGACTTCCTGGATCAGAAGGTCAGAGTGCACATGTTATTTTGCTACATATTGCCAAATTCTCCTTTATAGGACTTGTACCTTTCTTGTTCTTTCCAGCAATGACAGGAGTGCCTGCTTTCTCAAAGCCTTGTCAAAACAGTGTATTGCCAACCTTTTAGATTTTAATCATCGATTGGCAAAAAATTGTAAATCACTGTATTTTTAATTTGCCTTTTTCTTGTTATATGCAGATTTGAGATCTTTTTATATAAATGAGGGGCATTTATATTTCATTTTCAGTGAATTGTCTGTGCATACCTGTAGTCTTTTTTCCCCCTACTTCTATAATGATCTTTATCTTTTAAAAAATCTTTATATATTGGAAATATTAACTCTTTGTCTATGGCAAAAGATGCAAAATTTCCCCCATTTTGATATTTGTCCTTTTACTTATGACACTTTTGTAGGTAAAAGTTTATTTTTCATTTTCTTATTTTCATTAAGCAAATTCATCCATCTTCCTCCTGTGGCTTGTGGATATTGAGTCAGACAGAGGTAGGAAAATTTTCCTCACACTCAAATTACAGAATAATTCAGACTTGAAAACATCCCTGTCTGACAGCTTTCAAGAGAGTAGTGGTTCTCCTAGCGTGGAGTTTGAGATCTGAGAATGGACAGACTGCCTCCTCAAGTGGGTCGCTGACCCCCATGTAGCCTAACTAGAAGACACCTCCTAGTAGGGGCTGACTGACACCTCATATAGCTGGGTGCCCCTCTGAGACAGAGCACCCAGAGGATGGATCAGGCAGCAATATTTGCTATTCTGCAATATTTGCTGTTCTGCAGTCTCCACTGGTGATATCCAGGCAAACAGGGTCTAGAAGGGATCTCCAGCGAACTCCAACAGACCTGCAGCTGAGGGACCTGTTAGAAGGACAACTAACAAACAGAAAGGAATAGCATCAACATCAACAAAAAGGACATTACCCCAAAACCTCATCTGTAGGTCACCATCATCAAAACCAAAGGTAGATAAAACCACAAAGATGGGGAGAAACCAGAGTAGAAAAGCTGAAAATTCTAAAGATCAGGGTGCCTCTTCCCCTCCAAAGGATCACAGCTCCTCACCAGCAATGGAACAAAACTGGACAAAGAATGACTTTGACGAGTTGACAGAAGTAAGCTTCAGAAGATCGGTAATAACAAAGTTCTCCAAGCTAAAGGAGGATGTTCAAACCATCGGAAAGAAGCTGAAAACCTTGAAAAAAGATTAGAAATATGGCTAACTAGAATAAACAGCATAGAGCAGACCTTAAATGACCTGATGGAGCTGAAAACCGTGGCACAAGAATTACATGATGCATGCACAAGCTTCAGTAGCTGAGTCGATCAAGTGGAATAAAGGGTATCAGTGATTGAAAATAAAATGAATGAAATGAAGTGAGAAGAGAAGTTTAGAGAAAAAAGAGTAAAAAGAAACGAATAAATCCTCCAAAAAATATGGGACTAAGTGAAAAGACCAAATCTACGTCTGATTGGTGTACATGAAAGTGACAGAGAGAATGGAACCAAGTTGGAAAACACTCTTCAGGATATTATCTAGGAGAACTTCCCCAACCTAGCAAGGCAGGCCAACATTCAAATGCAGGAAATAAAGAGAATCACGACCGGAAGTCTCCTCGAGAAAAGAGCGCCAGAACCGCAATTGTCAAGTTACCAAGGTTGAAATGAAGGGAAAAATGTTAGCGGCAGCCAGAGAGAAAGGTCGAGTTACCAGCAAAAGGGAAGCCCATCAGACTACCAGCAGATCTCTCTTTAAACTGAAGAGAGTGGGGACCAATATTCCAGCATTCTTAAAGAGATTTTCAACCCAGAACATCCAGTCAAACTAAAGTGGAAGGAGAATAAATCCTTTCAACCTGAGACAAACAAATCTTGATTTTATCACCACCAGGCCTGTCTTAAAGAGGCTCTGGAAGGAAACAAACATGGGGAAAGGAACAACCAGAACCAAGCCACTGCAAAACAGCAGAGTGTAAAGACCATCAATGCTGGAAGAAAACGCATCAGCTACCGACAAAATAACCAGCTAACATCATAATGAATGGATCAAAATACCATAACCATAAATGTAAATGGACTAAATGCTGATTAAAGACACAGACTGCAAAATTGAATAAGGAGTCAGATCCATCACTGTGCTAATTAGAGACCCATCTCACGTTCAAGAGAGAGAGACACACATAAGAGGAAACAAAAGTAAAGGGATGGAGGAAGATCTACGAAGCAAATGGAAAGAAAGAAAAAAAGCAGGGGGTTGCAATACTAGTCTCTGATAAAACAGACTTTTAAAGCCAACAAAGATCAAAAGAGAGACAAAGAAGGCCATTACATAATGGCAAAAGGGATCAATTCAACAAGAAGAGCTAACTATGTAATATATGCACCCAATGCAGGAGCACTCAAATTCATAGAGCAGATCCTTAGAGACCTACAAAGAGACTTGGAGCTCCCACACAATAATAATGGGAGAACTTATCCCACCCCTGTCAACATTAGATGAATCAGCAGAGAAAGGTTAACAAGGATATCCAGGACTTGAACTCCAGCTCTGCATAACCAGACCCACAGCCAGGCCATCTACAGAACTCTACCCCAAATCAACAAAATATACCACATCACAAAAAGAGGTGCCACATCCACACCCATTAAAAATTCACCACATGTGGTTAGATAAAGCACTCTTATCAAATGTAAAAGAACAGAAATTATAACAAACAATCTCTCAGACCACAGTGCAATCAAATTACAACTCAGGATTAAGAAACTCACTCAAAATCGCTCAACTACATAGATACTCAACAACTTGCTCCTGAATGACTACTGGGTAAATAACGAAATGAAGGCAGAAAGAAAGATGTTCTTTGAAACCAATGAGAACAAAGACACAACATACCAGAATCTCTGGGACACATTTAAAGCAGTGTGTAGAGGGAAAGTTATAGCACTAAATGCCCACAAGAGAAAGTAGGAAAGATCTAATATCGGCACCCTAGCATCACAGTTAAAAGAACTAGAGAATCAAGAGCAAACACGTTCAAAAGCTAGCAGAAGACAAGAAATAACTAAGATCTGAGCAGAACTGAAAGAGATACAGACACAAAAAACCCTTCAAAATATCAATGAATCCAGGAGCTGGTTTTTTGAAAAAATCAACAAAATTGATAGACCACTAGCAAGACTAATAAAGGCGAAAAGAGAGAAGAATCAAATAGATGCAATAAAAAATGATACAGGGGATATCACCCCCAATTCCACAGAAATACAAACTACCATCAGAGAATACTATAAACACCTCTACTAAAATAAACTAGATAATCAAGAAGGCATGGGTAAATTCCTGGACACATACACCCTCCCAAGACTAAACCAGGAAGAAGTTGAATTCCTAAATAGACCAATAACAGCCTCTGATATTGAGGCAATAGTTAATAGCCAACCAACCAAAAAAAGTCCAGGACCAGACAGATTCACAGCCAGATTCTACCAGAGGTACAAAGAGGAGCTGGTACCATTCCTTCTGAAACTATTCCAATCAATAGCAAAAGAGGAAATCCTCCCTAACTCATTTTATGAGGCTAGCATCATCCTGATGCCAAAGCCTGGCAGAGACACAACAAAAAGAGAGAATTTTAGACCAATATCCCTGATGAAGATCGATGCGGAAATCCTCAATAAAATACTGGCAAACCAAATCCAGCAGAACATCAATAAGCTTATCCATAGGGTGGTGCCCAGGATGGCGGAATAGGAACAGCTCCAGCCTCCAGCTCCCAGCGTGAGCGACACAGAAGACCGGTGATTTCTGCATTTTCAACTGAGGTACCGGGTTCATCTCACTGGGGCATGTCGGACAGTTGATGTTGGTCCACGGGTGCAGCCCGACCAGTGAGAGCTGAAGCAGGGTGAGGCTTCGCCTCACCTGGGAAGTGCAAGGGGAAGGGAATTCCTTTTCCTAGCCAAGGGAAATTGAGACACACAACACCTGGAAAATCGGGTAACTCCCACCCTAATACTGTGCTTTACCAAGGGTCTTAGCAAATGGCACACCAGGAGATTATCTCCCACACCTGGCCTGGAGGGTCCCATGCCCACGGAGCCTCCCTTATTGCTAGCACAGCAGTCGGAGATCTAACTGCAAGGAGGCAGCGAGGCTGGGGGAAGGGTGCCCACCATTGCTGAGGCTTAAGTAGATAAACAAAGCCGCCAAGAAGGTTGAATTGGGTAGAGCCCACCGCAGCCCAAGGAGGCCTGCCTGCCTCTGTAGACTCCACCTCTGGGGACAGGGCATATAGCTAAACAAAAAGCAGCAGAAACCTCTGCAGATGTAAAAGTCCCTGTCGGACAGTTTTGAAGAGAACAGTGGTTCTCCCAGCACGGAGGTTGAGATCCGAGAATGGACAGACTGCCTGCTCAAGTGGGTCCCTCACCCCTGAGTAGCCTAACTGGGAGACATCCCCCACTAGGTGCAGACCAACACATCACACCTCACACGGCTGGGCACACCCTGAGACAAAGCTTCCAGAGCAAGAATCAGACAGCAACACTTGCTGTTCAGCAATATTCCATCTTCTGCAGCCTCCACTGCTGATACCCAGGCAAACCGGATCTGGAGTGGACCTCAAGCAAACTCCAACAGACCTGCAGCTGAGGGTCCTGACTGTTGGAAGGAAAACTAACAAACAGAAAGGACACCCACACCAACACCCCATCAGTACCTCACCATCATCAAAGACCAAAGGCAGATAAAACCACAAAGATAGGGAAGAAGCAGTGCAGAAAAGCTGGAAATTCAAAAAATCAGAGCGCATCTCCCCCTCCAAAGGAATGCAGCTCATCACCAGGAATGGAACAAAGCTGAACAGAGAATAACTTTGATGAGTTGAGAGAAAAAGGCTTCAGTTGATCAAACTTCTCAGAGCTAAAGGAGTAACTACATAACCAGTGCAAAGAAACTAAAAACCTTGAAAAAAGAATGGATGAATGGATAACTAGAATAATCAATGCAGAGAAGACCTTAAAAGAACTGATAGAGATGAAAACGATGACACGAGAACTATGTGACAAATGCATAAGCTTGAGTAACTGACTCGATCAACTGTGAGAAAGATTATCAGTGATTGAAGATCAAATGAATGAAATGAAGCTAAAAGAGAAATGTAGAGAAAAAAGAGTAAAAAGAAATGAACAAAACCTCCAAGAAATATGTGATTATGGGAAAAGACCAAATCTACGTCTGATTGGTGTGTGCCAGAAGTGGGGAAAATGGAGACCAGTTAAGAAAACACTCTGCAGGATATCATCCAGGGAGAACTTCCCCAACCTAGTAAGGCAGGCCAACATTCAAGTCAGAAATACAAGCATACAAAGACCTCCTCGAGAAAAGAGCAACTCCAAGACACATAATTGTCCAGATTCTGAAGTTGAAATGAGGAAAAATCTTAGGGCAGCCAGAAAGATCAGGTTACCCACAAAGGAAGCCATCAGGCTAACAACTATCTCGGCAGAAACTCTCAAGCCAGAAGAGAGTGGGGCCAATATTAACATTCTTAAAGAAAAGAATTTTTCAAACAAATTTCATATCCAGCCAAACTAAGTTTCATAAGTGAAGGGAGAAATAAAATCCTTTACAGACAAGCAAATGCTTAGCGATTTTGTCACCACCAGGCCTGCCCTACAAAGAGATCTGAAGAAAGCACTAAACATGGAAAAGAACTGGTACCATGCCAAAATGTAAAGTCCATTGATGCTAGGAAAGAAACTTCCATCAACTAGCAGTATAAAATAACCAGCTAATATCATATTGACAGGATCAAGTTCACACATAACTATATTAACCTTAAATATAAAATGGACTAAATGGTCCAATTAAAAGACACAGACAGCAGAAGTGGATAGAGTCAAAGACCCATCAGTTTGCTGTATTCAGGAGACCCATCTCACATGCAGAAGAGACACACATAGGCTCAGAATAAAGAGATGGAGGAAGATCTACCAAGCAAATGGAAAACAAAAAAGCAGGAGTTGCAATACTAGTCTCTGATAAAACAGACTTTAAACAAATCCAAAAGATCAAAAGAGACAAAGTACATTACACAATGGTAAAGGATGAATTCATCAGGAAGAGCTAACTATCTAAATATATATGTAATACGAACCCAGATTCAAAGCAAGTCCTTAGAGACTTTACAAAGAACCCTCTATACAATAATGAGGAGACTTCAACACCCACTGTCAACATTAGACAGATCAACGACACAGAAAGTTAACAAAGTTATCCGCAGGTGAACTCATCTGCAGCAAAAGCAGACCTAATAGACTTTTATCTACAGAACTCTCACCCAAAGCAACAGAATATACATTCTTCTCAGCACCACATCGCGCCATTTCCCAAGGTGACCACATAATTGGGTAAACACTCCTCAGCAAATGTAAAAGAACAGAAATTATGGCAAACTGTCTCTCAGACCACAGTGCAATCAAACTAGAACTCAGGACTAAGAAACTCCAATCAAAACGGCTCAACTGGAAACTGAACAGCCTGCTCCTGAATGACTACTGGAATTTTATAATGAAATGAAGGCAAAATAAAGATGTTCTTTAGAACAAAAGATACAACACACCAGAATCTCTGGGACACATTTAAAGCAGTGTGTAGAGGAAATTTATGTACCCTAAATGCCCTTTAAGAGAAAGCAGGAAAGATATAAAATTGACACCCTAACATCTCTGAATTAAAAGAAATGAAACAAGGAACGAGCATTCAAAAGCTAGCAGAAGGCAAAAATATAACTAACATCAGAGCAGAACTGAGAGGAGATAGAGACACAAAACCCTCAAAATCAATGAATCCAGGAGCTGGTTTTGAAAAAAGATCAACAAAATTGATAGACTGCTAGCGAGACTAATAAAGAAAGAAAGAAAAGAATCAAATAGATGCAATAAAAAAGCGATAAAGGGATATCACCACCGACCCACAGAAATAAAAACTACCATCAGAGAATACTATAAACACCTCATGCAAATAAACTAAGAAAACCTAGAAAGAAATGGATAATTCCTGGACACTTACACTCTCCCAAACTAAACCAGGAAGAAGTTGAATTGTAGGAACAGACCAATAGCAGGCTCGGAAATTGGAAGACGTAATTAATAGCCCTACCTGGCAAAAGTCCAGGACAGATGGATTCACAGCCAAAATTCTACCAGATACAAGGAGGAGCTGGTGCCATTCCTTCTCTGAAACTGGCCCATTCAATAGCAAAGAAGGATTAAGAAATGTGGCACATATACACCGGAATACTATGCACCCTAAAAAGGATGAGTTCATGTGTACGTAGGGACATGGTCTAGCTAAAACCATCATTCTCAGCAAACTACTCCTTAAGAACAGAAAAGCAAACACAGCATGTTCTCACTCATAGGTGGAAGTGAACAATGAGATCACTTGGACACAGGAAGGGAACATCACACATAGGGCCTGTGGAGAGAGGGGGCAGGGGGGAGGATAGCATTAGGAGGGAATATACTGTGAAATGATGAGTTGATGGGTGCAGCACACCAACATATTATGTATACATGTGTAACAAATCTGCAGCGTTGTGCACATATGCCCTAGAACTTAAAGTATAGCAAAGAAAAAAAAAAATGAAATGGATTGTATTAAAAAAACATCCACCACATTCAGGTCGGCTTCATCCCTGGGATGCAAGGCTGGTTCAACATATGCAAATCAATAAAAGCGTAATCCAACATAAGCAGAACCAAGAGAAAAACCACATGATTATCTCAATAGATGCAGAAAGGCCTTTGACAAATTCCAGCAGCCCTTCATGCTAAAACTCAATAAGTTGGTATTGATGGAATGTATCTCAAAATAATAAGAGGTATTTATAGAAACCTGCAGCCAGTATCATACTGAATGGGAAAAAACTGGAAGCATTTCCTTTGAAAACTGGCACAAGACGGGATGCCCTCTCGCATATTCAACGCATAGTGTTGGAAGTTCTGGCGGGGCAATCCAGTCATAAGAAAGAAATAAAGAGGGTGTTCAATTAGGAAAGAGGAGATCAAATTGTCCTGTGCAGATGACATGGTCGTATATTTAGAAAACCCCATCATTTCAGCCCCAAATCTCCTTAAGCTGGCAAGCAACTAGCAAAAATCTCAGCATGCAAATCAATGTGCAAAAAATCTACAAGCATTCCTGCAGCAGACAAGTAGGTAAATCCTTGAGTGAACTCCCCATTCCTGAAAATTGCTTCAAAGGGAATAAAATAGCTAGGAATCCAACACAGGGATGTAGTAGCAGAAGGACCTCTTTAAGAAGGAGGAACTACAAGCCACTGCTCAACAAATAAGAAGGACACAAGCAAATGGAAGAACATTCTATGCTCATGGATAGAAAAGATCAATATTGTGAAAATGGCCATACCCAGGTAATTTATAAATTCAGTACCATCCCCATCAAGCTACCAATGACTTTCTTTAAAAGAATTGGAAAAAACTAAACTTTAAAGGTCATATGGAACCCGAGAAAAAGAGCCAGCATTGCCAAGACAATCCTAGCCAAAAGAACAAACTGAAAGCATCCATGCTACCTGACACAAACTATGCTACAAGGCTCAGTAGCAAAACAGCATGGTACTGAATTTGCACCAAAACAGAGGGATAGACCAATGGAACAGAACAGAGGTCTCAGAAATAACACCACATCTACAACCATCTGATCTTTGAACTAAACCACAACCAAAAACAAAAAATGAAAAGAAAAGGATTCCCTATTTAATAAATGGTGCTGGGAAAACTGGCTAGCCATATGTAAGCTGAAACTGGATCTGCTATACACTATACAAAAGTAGTTCCAAGATGGATTAAGGAGCTTGATATTAGACCTAAAACCATAAAAACCCTAGAAAACCTAAGAGCAATACCATTAAAACATAGGCACCGGGCAAAGGACTTCATGTCTAAAACACCAAAAGCAATGGCAATAAAAGCCAAAATAGACAAATGAGATCTAAGTCACGACTAAGAGCTTCTGCCAACAAAAAAGAAACTGTATCCAGAGTGGACAGGCAGCTACAGAATGGGAGAGAGAAATTTTTTGCAAAATCCCCATCTGACAAAGAGCTAATATCCAGAATCTACAAAGAACTCAAACAAATTTACAAGAAAAAAACAACCCCATCAAAAAGTGGGCAAAAGATATGAACAGACACTTCTTAAAAGAAGACATATATGCAGCCAACAGACACATGAAAAAATGCTCGTCATCACTCACTGTCAGAGAAATGCAAATCAAAACTTCAGTGAGATACCATCTCACACCAGTTAGAATGGCAGTCATTAAAAAGTCAGGAAACAACAGGTGCTGGAGAGGATGTGGAGAAATAGGAACACTTTTACATTGTTGGTGGGAGTGTAAACTAGTTCAACCAGTTTACTAGTGGCGATTCCTCAAGAATCTAGAACTAGAAATACCATTTGACCCTGTGATTCCATTACTGGGTATATACCCAAAGGATTATAAATCATGCTGCTATAAAGACACATGCACATGTATGTTCACTGTGGCACTATTCACAATAGCAAAGACCTGGAACCAACCCAAATGTCCATCAATGATAGACTGAATTAAGAAAATGTGGCACCTATACACCATGGAATACTATGCAGCCATAAAAAAGGATGAGTTCATGTCCTTTGTAGGGACATGGATGAAGCAGGACACCATCATTCTCAGCAAACTATTGCAAGGACAGAAAAGCAAACACCGCATGTTCTCACTCATAGTTGGGAATTGAACAATGAGATCACTTGGACACAGGGTGGGGAACATCACACACCGGGCCTGTTGTGGGGTGGGGGGAGGGGGGAGGAATTGCTTTAGGAGAAATACCTGATGTAAATGATGAGTTGATGGGTGCAGCACACCACCATGGCATATGTAACAAACCTGTGCATTGTGCACATGTGCCCTAGAACTTAAAGTACAATAAAAAAAAAGAATAATTCAGACTTGATTTTTTTCTATGTTTATATGGACTCATTTAATACGTGTAATTTTCTCGTTCACTTGGAATCTATCTTGATGTATGGTGTGGGAAATGAATATAATTTTATCTTTTCACATCTGGCTATTCAGTTATCCGCATGTCTTTGATTATAAAGACCACCATTTACTCCACTAATTAGTGATTCTACTTTTATAATATAGTTACTATATTAGTATATTAGTTTATTATAAAAGTTATAATATACCAAATAAGATATAAATATTATATTTATACTATAATATATATATTTCTAAATTTAGTATAGGATAGCTTTTTATCTTTTATTTTGTTCCCATTGGTCTATATATGCTCCAACACTACGTTCTTATTTACAGAGTTATTATATGTTTTTGTAATTGACAGGGCTTTCCTTCTCTCGTTTTTTCCTTTCTTTTTTTTCAAGCTTTGACACATAATAGTTGTATCACTTTATGGGATACAATATGATGTTCTGAGTATATATACATTGTGGAATGGTTATGTCAAGCTAATTAACATATCTACAACTCCAAAATATTTTTTTAAGCTTCCCTGTCCCCAATGACTTTTCTTGCTTATCTCTTCTTCCACACAAATTTTATAATAAACTTACTTAGCTCTAGAAAGAAACTTAGTTATATTTTTATTGGATTATATTAAGTTTATGAATTATATAAAATTATATTAAATTAAACTTTATAAACTTCTGAATTAATTTAGGGAGACCTGAAATCTTTGATATTAGTCTTTCTATCCAAAAATATGATATATTTTTCCACATGTATGTTTTAAAATTGTTTTATGGCTTTTCTTCATATAAGTTTCGGACATGTCTTGTTGAATTTATGCCTAGATATTTCATTTTATTTGGCTTTTACAAAGGGGTTCTTCTCTTCCAACATAAGCAAATTTTTGTTTGTATATATGAAGACTTCTGATTTTTGTGTATTTATTTTGTAACCTACTTTACTAAATTCTTTTGTTTGTTTGTAGTAGTTTTCCATTGAATCTTTTGGAGCTTCGAGTTACATACTTATATTAATTATTTGCTCTATTATTATAATGAATAATAATAGTGGATTTTAGTGTATTGAATTATAATTCCTTGATTTGAAATAAACACTACTTGCTCATGATGAATTTTCTAAAGTGCTATTGGATTCTGATTGATAATAATTAATTAGTATTTTTATTATGATATTTATTTATAAGTGATATTAATCTGTAGTTTCATTTGTTGATACAATATTTTCATTTTGAGATTGATGTTACAGTTATTTTATATTTTTAATAGTCTTTTTTTTTTTTTTGAGATAGGATCTTACTCTGTTACCTAGGTTGCAGCACAGTGGCACATTCATTGCTCACTGCAGGCTTGACTTCTAAGGTTCAAGTGATCTTCCCACCTCAGCCTCCCGAGTAGCTGGGACTACAAGTGTGTGCCACCCCACCTGACTAATTTTTGTATTTTTTGTAGAGATGGTTTTATTATGTTGCTCAGGCTTGTCTGGAACTCCTGGGGTCAAGTGATCCACCCACCTCAGCATCCCAAAGCACTGGGAATACAGGTGTGATCTACTGTGCCTGGCCACACTCATTTTATAAAATGATTTTTAGAAATAAAATTGTTCCAAGAAACAATCTGAGCCTTGTGCATTTTCGTGGGAAGATTCTATACTACTTCCTCTATTTTTTCTGTGACATTTTACATGTTAGACTCTGTTTCTACTGGGGTTGAATTTGATAAGTTATGTTTTTCTAGAAAATTATTAACTTCACCTATTTTTTCAAATTTATTTGCAAAGAATTTTACAAAGTAGACTCTTATGATTTAAAAAAAATTGCTAAGCTTTGATGATTATTTCCTTCTTGTCATTTCTAAGTTTATGTGCATGGTTTCTCCCATTTCTCCTCAATTATTAATATGTTAGCTAGTACCCTGTTTGTTATGTCCATTTTTCATTTTAATTTTTAGATTTATTAATTTTATTTTTTGTTTCTAATGCAGTATCTTTCTTGAGGCATAATTTACTTACTCTAAAATATATTATGAGTACAGTTGGAAGATTTTGACAAATTCTTACTGTCAACAAAATACTAATCAAGATTAGAAAACACTTCTATCACTCTAGAAATTTATTTTATTCTCCTTTCCAGACAAACCCCTACTCTACCCCAGAGGTAAACAGCGTCCTAATATCTATCACCATAGCTTAGTTTTGCCGGTTTCAAACATCGTGCAAATGGATGTATTAGTCCATTTTTACACTGCCAATAGAGAAGTACCTGAGATTGGGATGAAAACAGGTTTAATTTACAGTTCCACATGGCTGGAGAGGCCTCAGAATCATGGTGGGAGGCAAAAGGTACTTCTTACAGGTGAAAGGTGGCAAGAGAAAATGAGGAAGATGCAAAAGCGGAAACCCCGATAAATCCATCAGATCTCATGAGACTTTCTACCACCAGAACAGGATGGGGGAAAACTGCCCCCATGATTCAAATTATCTCCCACCAGATCCCTTCCACAACACATGGGAATTATGGTAGTACAATTCAAGATGAGATTTGGGTGGGGACACAGAACCGAACCACATCATTCTACCCCTGGCCTCTCCAAATCTCATGTACTCATATTTCAAAACCAGTCGTGCCTGCCCAACAGTTCCCTAAAGTCTTAACCCATTTCAGCATTAACTCAAAAGTCCACAGTCCAAAGTCTTATCTGAGGCAAGGCAAGTCCCTTCCACCTATGAGCCTGTAAAATCAAAAGCAAGCTAGTAACTTCCTAGTTACAATGGGGGTACAGGTATTGGGTAAATACAGCTGTTCCAAATGGTAGAAACTGGCCAAAACAAAGGGGTTACAGGGCCCATGCAAGTCTGAAATCCAGCAGGGCAGTCCAGTTTTAAAGATCCAAAATTATTTTCTTTGACTCTAGGTCTCATATCCAGGTCATGCTGATGTAAGAGGTGGGTTCCCATGATCTTGGGCAGCTCTGCCTCTTGGCTTTGCAGGGTACAGCCTCTCTCCAAGCTGCTTTCATGGGCTGGCATTGAGTGTCCGTGGCTTTTCCAGGTGAACGGTGCAAACGGTAGGTGGATCTACCATTCTGGGGTCTGGAGGATAGTGGTTCTCTTCTCACAGCTCCACTAGGCAGTGTCCCAGTAGGGACTCTGTGTGGGGGCTCCAATCCCTCATTTCCCTTCCACACTGCCCCAGCAGAAGTTCTCCATGAGCACCCTGCCCCTGTAGCGAACTTCTGCCTGAGCATCCAGGTGTTTCCATACATCTTCTGAAATCTAGATGGAGGTTCCCAAACCTCAATTCTTGACTTCTATGCGCTTGCAGGCTCAACACCATGTGGAAGCTGCCAAGGCTTGGGGGCATGCACCCTCTGAAGCCACAGCCTGAGCTCTACGTTGGGCCCCTTCAGCCACAGCTGGTGCAGCTGGGATGCAGGGCATCAAGTCACTAGACTGCACACAGCACTGGGACACTGGGCCCAGCCCATGAAACCATTTTCTCCCAGGCCTCCATGCCTGTGATGAGAGGGGCTGCCGTGAAGACCTCTGATGTGCCCTGGAGACATTTTCCCCACTGTCTTGGGGATTAACATTCGGGTCCTCGTTACTTATGCAAATTCCTGCAGCCGGCTTGAATTTATCCTCAGAAAATGGGTTTTTCTTTTCTATCGCATTGTCAGGCTGCAAATTTTCTAAACTTTTATGCTCTGTTTCCCTTTTAAAAGTGAACGCTTTTAACAGCACCCAAGTCACCTCTTGAATGCTTTGCTGTTTAGAAACTTTTTCTGCCAGATACCCTAAATTATCTCTCTGAAGTTTGAAGTTGCACACATCTCTAGAGCAGGGGCAAAATGCTGCTGGCCTCTTTTCTAAAACATGACAAGAGTCACCTTTGCTTCAGTTTCCAAAGAGTTCCTCATCTCCATCTGAAACACCTCAGCCTGGACTTTATTGTTCATGTCACTATCAGCATTTGTGTCAAAGCCATTCAACAAGTCTCTAGGAAGTTCCAAACTTTCCTACATTTTCCTATCTTCTTCTGAGCCCTCCAACCTGTTTCAACCTCTACCTGTTACCCAGTTGCAATGTCACCTCCACATTTTCAGGTTATCTTCTCAGCAACATCCCACTCCCAGTACCAATTTACTGTATTCGTCCATTTTCATGCTGCTGATAAAGACATACCCGAGATTGGGAAGAAAAAGAAGTTTAATTGCACTTATAGTTCCACATGACTGGGGAGGCTTCAGAGTCATGGTGGGAGGCAAAAGGCACTTCTTACCTGGTGACAGCAAGAGAAAATGAGGAAGATGCAAAAGCAGAAACCCCTGATAAACCCATCAGATCTCATGAGACTTATTCACTACCACCAGAACGATATGGGGGAACCATCCCCATGATTCAAATTATCTCCCATCGGTTCCCTCCTAGAACATATGGGAATTATGGGAGTGTAATTCAAAATGAGATTTGGGTGGGGACACAGAGCCATACCATATCATTGGGATCATATGGAATGTACTCTTTTGTATCTGACTTCTTGTAGTTGGCATACATTTTGAGATTCATAAATGTTCTTGAGTGCATAATTTCTTTTAATTTCTGAGTTGTATTCCATAATAGATATACCATAGCTTATTTAATCATCTGTTGATGGATTTGGATTATACCCCTAGTTTGGAGCTATAAATAGCCAAGCTACTATTTATATTGTTTTACAATGTTTGTTGTTGCACAAAGCTGCTATAAACATTGTTGTACAATGGTTTCATTTTACTTGGGTGAATACCTAGAATTAGAATAGTTGGCTCACAATATAGTAAATCAGCAACTGTTTTTCCAAAGTGTTGTATGATTAAGAATCCACCAACAATATATTACTTGCTCCATAATTGTGTCCAGTTGCTCTGTATCCTCACTGGCAATTGCTATTATGTCTTTTTAATTTTAGTCATTCTAATGGGTGTGGAGTGATATCTCATTATGGTTTTAATTTTAATTTATCTAATGATTAATGATGTCATGCATCTTTTCATATGCTTATTAGCCAATTATATATGTTCTTTTGTAATGTTTATTTTGAAGCGTTTTACTCTTTTTTTGTTATTGATTTGTAGAAGTTCTTTATGTAATTTGGATACCATTGCTTTGTCAGATAGGTTTTGCAAATATTTTCTCTCAGTCTGTGACTTGCCTTTTCTCTTTCTTTCTTGTGTCTTTTGATGATGAGCAGGAGATATTAGTTTTGGCAAAGTCCAACTTGTCAATTTTTAAAAGTATATAGTGCAGGGTACACTATAGAGAGAACATGTTCTCTCTAGGAAAAATTGGCCTGTCCCTAGGTTGTAAAGAGATTTTCTTAAGTTTTCTTCTAGTAGTTTTATCATTTTAGCTTTTACATTGAAGTCTAGTTTCTATCTTGAATTAATCATTGTATATGGTATAGTTTTTTTAAATGGTTATACAGTTGTTTCATTTATTGAAAAGTCTTTTCTTTCCTCATTGAACTGCCTTCAAACCTGTGTTGAAAATCAACTGACTATATATATGTCCTTCCTTCCTTCCTTCCTTCCTTCCTTCCTTCCTTCCTTCCTTCCTTCCTTCCTTCCTTCCTTCCTTCCTTCCTTCCTTCTTTCCACCTTTCTTTTTTTCTTTTCTTTCTTTCACAGGATTTTGCTGTCATCCAGCTTGGAGTGCGCTGGCGTGATCATGGCTCACTATAGCTTCGACCTCCAGGACTCAAGCGATCCTCTCACCTCAGTCTTCCAAGTAGCTGGGACTACAAGCACGTGCCACCATGCCTGGCTAGTTTTTTTCTGTTTGTATTTTTTGTAGAGACAGGGTTTTGCCAAGTTGCCCAGGCTGGTCTTGAATTCCTGGCTCAAGCAATCCACCCACCTCAGCCTCCCAAAGTGCTGAGTTTACGGGCATGAGCCCCCATGCCTAGTCCATGTAGGTCTATTTCTATCTCTTTTAGACAGTTCCATTGATCTGTTTGTCTATCCTTACATTGGTACAATACTGCCTTGATTACTGTAACTTTATAATAATTCTTGAAATCAGATAATTTAAGCCCTATCATTTAAAATTTTATTTTTGAAAGACTTGTGGCTATTCTATGCCCTTTGCCTTTCCATTTTTATTTATTTAGTTGATGAACTAAAATTGTATATATTTACGGTATACAATATATTTTGATATATGTGTACATGTAGAATGGCTAAGTCAAACTGATTAACATATGCATTGCCTTGTATATTTATCATTTTTGTGATGAGAACATTTAAAATCTACACTCTTAGCAATTTTTTAAATCAAATTTATTTTTATTAACCATAGTCACCACAATATACAGTAGATCTCTTGAATTTATTCCTCCTATCTAAATGAAATTTTGTATTCTTTGACCAATATCTCCCTAATCCTCCAGCCTCTTGTAACTGTCATTCTACACTCTGCTTCTATAAGTTTGCCTTTTGAAGATTCTATTATAAATAAGATTATGTGATATTTGTTTTTCTGTGCCTGGCTTATTTTACTTAATATAATGTCCTTCTGGCTGATGATTATTGTCACAATAACATGATTTCATTAAATTTTAATGACTGAATAGTTTTCCATTGTGTATATGTACCACATTTTCTGTATCCATTCATCCATTGATGGACACTTAGGATGATTTCTTATCTTGGCTATTGTGAATAATGCTGCAGTGAACATGAGAGTGCAGATATCTCTTTGACATATTGATTTCATTTCCTTTGGATGTATACCCAGTAGTGGGATTGCTGGATCATATGGTAGTTCTGTATTTATTTTTTTGAGGAACTTCCACACTGTTTTCCATAATGGCTGCAACAGTTTATATACATACCAACAGTGTATGACTTCCCTTTTCTCCACATCCTCTTCAACACTTGTTATAGTTTGTCTTTTTTATAATATCCATTCTAACAAGCATAAGGTGACATCTCATTGCAGTCTTAATTTGTGTTTCTGTGGTGATAAATGATATTGAGCATTTCTTCATATGTCTGTTGGCCATTTGTGTGTCATTTTTGGAGAAATAACTATTTATGTCGTTTTCCAATTTTTATTATTTATTTAAATCTTCAGCCTGAAACAAGTGTTCATTTATTGACTACTTACGATACAGTGATTTTGTATCTTAGTTGGTAATCAAAGATGATGGTGTATTAGTCCATTCTGGTGCCACTAATAAAGACATACCCAAGACCGGGTAATTTATAAAGAAAAGAGGTTTAAGGGACTCACAGTTCTACATGGCTGAGGAGGCGTCACAATCATGGCGGAAGGCAAAGGAGAAGCAAAGACACATCTTACTTGATGGCAGACAAAAGAACGTGTGCAGGAGAACTGCCCTTTATAAAACCATCAGATTATGTGAGAACTTACTCAACTGTTACGAGAACAGCATGGAGATAACCACTCCTGTGATTCATTACCTCTCACTGGGTTCCTTCCACAACATGTGGGGATTATGGGAACTACAATTCAAGATGAGATTTGGGTGAAGACATAGCCAAACTATATCAGGTGGTTATATGCTAAGTGAAAGATGACTTAATCTCCCTTCCAGAGATTATCTTTCAAAGGGAATATTTAATTTTAAGAACCAGAATTGCATCTCATGGTGATAGTCATCACTCTGCGAACAAGGACAACATTGTCCATTTTAAAATCAAGTTATTTGTTCTTTTTGCTGTTGAGTTCTCTACATATTTTGGATATGAACTCCTAAACAAATATATGATTTGCAAATATTTTCTCCCATTGTCTCTTTAGTCTATTAATTGTTCCCTTTGCTGTGCAGAAGCTTTTCAGTTTGGTGTAATCCCATTTTTCTATTTTTGCTGTTGTTGTTTGTGCTTTTGGAGCCATATTCAGAAACATCATTGCCCAGATCAATGTCTTGGAGCTCATCCTCTATATTTTCTTCTAGTAGTTTTACAGGTCCAGGTCTTAGGTTTAAGTCTTTAATCTACTTTGAGTTGATTTTTATGTATGGTGTGAGATAAAGTTCTGATTCTAATCTTCTGCATGTGGATATCTAGCTTTCCCAACCGCTTATTGAAGAGATTGTGCTTTCCCCCATTGTGTGTTCTTGGCACCCTTGTGTATTCTATTTAAGTTTTAAAAACAGGTTGTCAACTCCTAAAAACATACCTTCTGCAATTTTGATTTGGATTTATATTAATTTGCTAGGGTGGCCATAACAAACTACCACAGACTGAGTGGTTTAAACAATGGAAATTTATAGTGCACAGTTCTGTAGCTTAAAGTCCAAAATCAAGGTATTAGCAGGTAGTTTTTCTTCTGAGGCCTCATTGTCTTGCAGATGGCTGTCTTCTCACTGTGTTCTCCATGGTCTTTCCTCTGTAAATGTGTATCTCTAGTGTCTCTATGTTTAAATTTCTTCCTCTTGTAAGGACAACAGTCAGACTGGGTTAGGACCTCCCCTTTAGTTTAGGCTTCATTTGAGTTTAATCACCCCATCTCCAAAAATGGTCACTTTCTGAGGTACTGAGGGTTAGGGCTTCAATATGTAAAATTTAGTAGGACTCAATTCACACCATAACACAATGGTATAGAATCTATGTCAATTCTGAGACAATTGATATCTTAACAATGTGAACCTTCCATTCCAAGAGCATGGTGTGTCTCTTCACATATCCAAGTCTTCTTTAGGTTTCCAGAGATATTTCAGAGTTTTCAGTGTAGAGGACTTGCATATACTTTAAGTGTATCCCTAGATGTTTCCTGTTTTGTGAGGCTGTTGTAAATGGTATTTTTTCCCTCATATTTTATGAACACCCTGTAACAGAGCATGGTGACTACGCAAATGCACCTTGCAGATTTCCAACTCTGGGGACATAATGATGACAGCCCTAGCAGCTGCATTCTGAAATCCATCACTGCATTTGTGCTGTAGTCATGCATTCCAAAGACTTCTCTCAGCCGATGCCTAAGAAACTTGGGATCCCTCTGGTGGGTGACTTTGGCTTGAGGATGCCCTGATGGTCTTGACTAATTCTCTGGGAGCTGCACTGGAGGTTCAGTTGCTTCTGAACCAACTACCTTCTTCTCCTCTCTCTTTCACCTGGACTCAGATCTGTATCATGATCTCACAACTCATCTTCCTTCAAGCCTTCTCTTCATTTTTTTCGTAGCATCTCCTTTAATAAATCTCCTGCAAGCCTAATCCTATCTTGGTGTCTACTTTTCAGAGGACACCTACTAACAAAGAGATTGAAGAATTTTGTTGTTGTTGTTGAGAAGTGTTTTTGTTTGTTTGTTTTTTGAGATGGAATTTCACTCTTGTTGCCCAGGCTGGAGTGCAATGGTGTGATCTCAGCTCACCGCAACCTCTACCTCATGGACTCAAGTGATTCTCCTACCTCAGCCTCCCGAGTAGCTGGGATTACAGGCATGTGCCATCATGCCTGGCTAATTTTGTATTTTTAGTAGAGATGGGGCTTCTCCATGTTGGTCAGGTTGGTCTCGAACTCCCGACCTCAGGTGATCTGCCTGCCTTGGCCTCCCAAAGTGCTGGGGTTACAGGCGTGAGCCACCACGTCCAGCCCCTTCCCCCGACTTTTTTTTTTTTAAATGAACAGGTATTGAATTTTATGAGAGGATGTTTTTCTGCATTTACTGAAATGATCATATGTTTTTTCTGTTAGTACAGTTACATTGATTGCTTTTCAAAAGTTACATTATGCTGGGCACTGTGACTCATGCCTGTAATCTCAGCACTTTGGGGGGTTGAGGTGGGCAGGTTGCTTGAGCACAGGAGTTCCAGACCAGCCTAAGCAACATGGTGAAACCCCATCTCTACAAAAAATACAAAATCTAACCAGGAGTGGTGGCACACATCTGTGGTCCCAGCTACTGGGGAGGCGAGGTGGGAGGATCACTTGAGTCCAGGAGGTTGCTATAGTGAGCCATGATCACACCACTGCACTCCAGCTTGGGTGACTGAGTGAGACCCTGTATCAAAAAAGAAAAAAAGATTATGATAACCTTTTCTTCCTCAGATAAGCCCTATTTGGTCATGATGTTTTTATCTTTTCAATATATTTTTGTATGTTATTTGCTAATATTTTAAAGAGCTTATATCTATAGTTACAGAAGATATTAATCTGTAATGTCTAATACCTTTGTAGAGTTTTGGTACCAAGGTTATTCTGGTCTTGTAAAATGAGTTTGAAAAAGTGTTCCCTATCTTCTATTTTCTAAAAGAGTTTTTCAAAGATTGACATCATTTATTTTAATTTTTTGGATAGAATTCACTCGGGGAAACCATTTGGGTCTGGAATTTTCTTTGTTTCTTTCTATGCATTTTTATTCTTTATGTCTGGCATAGTTTATCTGCTCATGATTCTCTCTTTTTCTTTTTTATTTTTTTAGATTTTTTTTGAGATGGAGTTTCACTTTTGTTGCCCAGGCTGGAGTGGAATGGCATGATTTTGGCTCACTGCAACCTCCACCTCCTGGGTTCAAGTGATTCTCCTGTCTCAGCCTGCCAAGCAGCTGGGACCACAGGTGCACGCCACCACACCTGGCTAATTTTTTGTATTTTAGTAGAGATGGGGTTTCACTGTGTTGCCTAGACTGATCTTGAACTCCTGAACTGAGACAATTCACCCACCTTGGCCTCCCAAAGTGCTAGGATTCCAGGTGTGAGCCACTGCGCCCAGCTTTCTTTTTTTCTTAAAGTACCTTAGTGTAGGATTCAATCACAATCCTTTTTTGTTGTTGCTTAAAGGTCATGAGTTTTTCTATTTCCTTTGAAGGAGAGAATAGGCCAGGGTTGTTTTCCTGGCTTCATAGCACTAGAATTCTGTTCTAGAACTATTCTGGAATTCTGTTATGTAGAATCCTGTTCTAGAACTATCTAGTACCATTCATAGAGCTATTCTGTTGTTATTACAAAGTGTCCAAAAATATATCTTATGTATTCTAAGATTTGCTGGCTGGGTTACCTTTCCTTATTTTTATCAGAAACTTTTCTTTCCCTTGCACTTAACGTCCTGTCCTGCTTAAATTTGATTTTACTCCCATTAATTTCTATTCAGTGCATACCTTCATCCTGGAAAGGAGAGCTTCTTCGTTCTAAGGATTTATGGAACCTAGGTTGCTATAGCACCCTCTGATCTTGTATTCACACACTGAAGTCTACAAGGCCCCTGCTAATTATGGCTGTTTTCCCCAGTATGTGTTCCTTTCCCTTGGGAGCATCCACTGGCAATTTTGCATTGGCTCTTAAGTTCAACATAAATCCTGTTGTCTCTTCTTTGTTCCCTCCTGCATACTTGCTGATACCGTGTGGTCTTCATGATATGGTGATATTTTTTCTCACTTGCTCATATTTGAGGGCTGGTGGTAATTCCTTGTTTTGCCACAGATGTTGTCTGAGAGATTTTGGTTTTGCTGTCTTAATCTCTATTTTCTTGGTTGATTCAAAAAGATTAAAAATTACGTCATTATTGCTACCACCTTTCTAGAACCACCAAACATCTTTGGAAATTTGATGTTGGAGGTGGGGCAAAAGATGTCAAATTCTATGCCTGCTGTAGTTGCTTAGGCACTCTATGCAGACCACCAAAAGCCCTCTTTGAAGTGAAAGTGTTAGGACTCCTGTGAGAAGCCATAAAGAACCTTTAATATTGATGGTGGTGGGCTCCAAACACTGAAATTAATACTTGTGAAATAAAGGTGGAAAGAAAAATTATCTGCTTCTTATTGAGTTCTTTCTGATACAAGGCACTGTGTGAAGTCTTTGACATGAACTTTTCTCAGTTAAGCCTTAAGCCCCTACATGGTGGCACTGTTATCACCTCTCCTTTACGATGTTGAAAAGGAGGGATGGTGATGCTTTGTCACTTTCCCCAGTCACTCTCAAGATCTCTCAAACTACAAAGCTGGTGGTCATAGCCATGCTGTGATACTGTCCCTGCCCTTGGTGGTGGACCCAGCCTTCTCTGCTGATACCAGGCAAAGGTGAATCCTAGCTGAGGGTTTGAGCTGCGCCTTTGCTCCCAGCCTGCCTCCTCCGTGGTGGGCTGATAGCTGGCTTTTAGGTGGTAAGCTTCAGGAGGCAGACATCTGAGACAAAGCTGAGATTGTAGTTCTTAGGCTTCCCAGGTAACTGCCACTATGTGTTTTTATGCCCCAGGAGAAATGTGTGTAATGTGTTTGGTGCCCTCTTTGGGGTTTTAGGAGGAAATGGACCAGGGAAAAGTCACAGTGTCTCAAGAAAGACAATGCCACAATACCTTACCATGATGTCACATTGCAAGATTACAAAGCCAGAACACAGCAAAGCCACCATGGCCCTAAGCCACCATGGCAAGTGGGTGTCAGGATGCTGTGATGTAATTACCAGATTGACAAACCAGAGCTCTGTAACAGCACATGACCAGAGCCTTCACCACCACAAAATGGGACCTGACACCAACACAACTCCACACTGAGGTTACAACCTGGCTCTACAAAGGACAACACTGCATGACACCACCACACCATAACAGTAAGATTAGAATATGACAGTGCAGTGCGATATCCCTACTGTACCTTATCATGATGTCATCACTTGGGTATGACAATATGGCAATGCCCCGAGAATAAACCAGCATATTACAAAGTCCTAACCCCATAGCCTCTGTTGTGATCAAATTCCTTTATTGAATCTCATTGGCTCCGAGTTCAGATGTTTCAGGGGCTTTAAGCTCAGCTCAGAAACTCTGCAGATATAAACATTGAAAGGAATTCCCTTTGCTAGCCTGTGCTGTTTGTAGGCATGCCCGTTCCTCCACTGGGGTGACAATAAGGAGCATTTCTTTCTCACCTTGTATCTCTCAGCACCTACAGCAGAGGCTGGCTCAGAGTGAGTATAAATAAGGAAAACTCTATTTAGTGGAGATAGGGTTGAGCCAAAGAAATCAGCTGACCTGAGGGATTGTTGTGTAAGTCACACAATCATAGGCCTAAAAGGTACCTTTGACTCCATGGTTTCTGGAGTTTATTCGTTTCTGCATTCATTTTTGCCACATTCATGTATTACCTGTTATTAGCTCAATATATTTAAGTCAACTCATCTGTTAAAAAAAGTGGAGATATAATTCTGTATGTATGTATGTGTGTATGTATGTGAGATGGAGTCTTGGTCTTTCGCCCAGCTGGAATGCATCAGTGCGATCTCGGCTCACTATAACCTTCATCTCCTGGGTTCAAGCGATGGAGATATAATTCTTAAAAAGAAGAAAGGAAGCCAAAAGCATAGACAGGTATTGCCCCCACCTGGCTCCAGTCTCCCTACAGGAGTCATCCAGACGTTGGCCTCCAGGCCCTGCTTGCTGTGCTGGGGCTGCATTCTAGATGCTGCAGACAGCCAGGTGGTGTCTGACATAATCCACGCCCCTGCAGAATGGAGGGCTCCATGCTTTGGTGGCATCAGCCTAAGCCAGGCGGGGGGCTTTGGGCTGTGCGTGACTCAAGCAAGGGAGTGTTTCCTTGGGGAAACAATGAGACTTAAATCTGTGTCCTTGGGTACTTCCTGAACAAACAGAAGGGACAGAGGACTGGGGCTCTTGCAATTTTGCTGGCAGTGACTGCAGTCCTGGAACTATTTGTTGTTGATACCATCCTAGCCAACACTTACTGAGCATTTACACTGAAATGTCCTGCCTTCCTTTCTTAATTTTCACAGCAGTTACATGAGGTTGATACTTTTTGCTTTTCCCAGTTTAACATTTGAGACATTGAGGCTGAGTGGTTAAGTGACATGTACAAAATCACACAGCTAGAAAGAAGTGGAGCCAGAGTTCAACATCAGGCCAGAAGCTCTCTGGTTCCAGAAGCTCGTCTGGCTCTGAACAATTATATTCAACTCTTTCTCTGACTTATTTTTCCTAATTTCTACTTGTCTGGCTAGTGTGACTGGAACACGGCTAGGGGTAGATCGTTATATTTGGATGATGTCTTGCTCACTGCTTTTGCTATTCTTTGACAGTTTGGAGAAGCCGGTTCATGCGACTTAAAGCACCTGGGAGCCCATGGTCAGCTGAGCTGTATGATGCTCCATCTCTGCAGATGTCTGGGGACCTGGCCAGAGCTGTACCCCATGAGGAGCTAGAGACACAAACGGAACTTACTCTAAGGCAACAATAATAAGTAGCATGAGAAAATATGATGTGGCTGTTTTTACTGCCATCATTTTGCTTAATTAAATAAAATCTGCAGGGATGTGTAGCAGGGGTTACTCCTCTGTCATGTGCCCTTTTTCTCCTGGTTATTTTGATCCTGGCACCCACCTATAACCCAAGCCCTGTCATGACTGGTTATTTTCAAATCTGCAATCATTTCTTCTTGTTGACTTGCTGAAACTTCACCCTATTTTGGAGCACAGAAAGTTGGCTCCTAAAAGTGGGGTCCACAGGTGGAGGCCTGGAGAGAGTGAGCGCAGATATTCAAATGCAAGCTCATTAATATTGTGTAGGAGTCAGACACATAGACACACGTCCACAATGGCGTTATTCACAATAGCAAAAAGGTGGAAACAACCCAAATGTTCATCAGTGAATGAATGGATAAATACACTGTGGTGTACACCTACAATAGAACATTATTCGATCACAGAGAGAAATGATGTACTGACATATGCCGCAATGTGGACGAACCCCGAAAATATGCTAAGAAGCTAGACTGAAAAGTCACATATTGTATTATTCCATTTATATCAAAGAGCTAGAATAGGTAAATCCACAGAGAGAATGCAGACTGGTAGTTGCCAGGGTCTTGGGGTAGAAAGGAATGGGAATAGCTGATTGCAGATTTGAAAATATTTTGGAACTAGATAAAGGTTGTGGCTGCATGACATTGTAAATGTACTAAATGCCACTGAACCATTCATTTTAAAATGGTTAATTTCATATATGAATCTCAAGTGAGGCCAAATTTTAAAAAGTGCTACAAGGAGAGATTTGTTCAAAGCATTAAATAGTTGTAAAGCACTTAAGCCATGCCAGCAATGACTTTGCCCTTCAATGGAAGCAGGATATGTATTTTTCCATCCTTGCACATTCCAAGCAGACAGCAAATTTCCCTCGCTGGCAGGAGGGAAGGCAGCCTCTGGGAAGGCTGCCGGGAAAATGATGTGAATGAGAAGAGGTGCTGGGGAAGGGAGAAGAGCCCAGGCCGGAGAGTTAGACTCAACATCCAGATCTTCCACCTGAGCTATGGGAGCGGGAAGGAGATCTATTTTTTAATTCAGGTTTTCTGTGACCTATACCTCCCCCCCCCAAAAAAATCAGAGGATACGTAATTAAATAGCAATATATTTTTGCAGAAATGGAAAATGTTCTACTCATAACTTTTTTTCTTTAAAGTTTATTGTTTTACTTAATTATAAGAGTAACACAATATTTATAGATTGGGAAGAAGAGAAAAGCATGAAGAAAAACCGGGAAAAAACACTTATTATCTTACCATATAGAAGTGGCTACTCTTACAGTGTCCTATTTTTTTCTAGCATTTTATCTTTGCCCTTTATTCACATAGTTAAAATCACACGACATACACAAATTTTTCACTGACTTATTTTCCCCGTAATATAGAATAAACATTCCTCTGCTGTGCTAAAACTGCCTTGTGTATATCATTGTGTTTGGTTGCACAATATTCCAGTGGAAAGAGGCGTAGTTTATTTAACCACTCCTGATCATTGGACATTCTGGTTGTTCTCTGGGAGCTAAATCTTAACCTCTGCACAACAGAAGTCATAGATGCAGAGACCCAAGGAATCCCGTGGGACTGTGACTGTGTGACTGGAAATACACAAACCTTCAGTCAAGGTGCCTGGTAACGCTGGTGTATCATTATAATTTAGTAGTAGGAAACTAACTCATAGCAGTATCTACACTGTTTAAAGAATCGATAGAAGCACACAGCCTGAAAAAGAAAGAACCTGAGTTGGCAGGTCCACCCCAGCACTGCCCGGGGAGAATGGAGCCCTGGCCCAGCAATTTCCATATTTTACATCTTAAGTAAACAGTTTCTGAGCACCCTCTGTATGGCAGGCAAAGGGGATGTACCAGGAATAAGGCACCCTACATATCTCAAAGGAGTGCGATGTCTAGCAGGGCAGGTAGACTCATAAGTGTGACTGTGGACTGTCGGGGCAGTGCGGTCAGCGCTGTGTGGGATTGTGTGTTGGGGGCACAGAAGGGGTGTGCTGGGCATAGTCTTGGTAGCAGAGATGAGGGTGGGGACTCCAAGGATGCTTCCTGCAGGTGACTCTGGAGTCGGGACTCAATAAATGGACTGGAATTAGAGAGTCCTCTGGGCTCTAGTGTGGATTCTCCATTGACTGAACCCTTCTGATTCCATATTCAGCCGCAGCCGTTTTTGAACAACTTGGCTTCCAGCATCCAAACAGAGAGATATAGCACTGTTCAGGCCCATGTGATGGTGCGCTTCTCATTGCCATGGCCATAGAAGGATCTGGTCTTGAGCTTGGTTCACATAAGTCTATCCCTGAGAAATAGGTCTGCTCTTTGTTCTGACCTGCAGTTTTCTGAACCTGCAAGGCTAAGGATGCTGGGCCCTGAGGCATGGTACCTTTGCCCAGATGAGCCACTTCCCCCAGGAAGGCCTCTCCAGAAACTTCAAAGCTCCGTGCATCCTGTTTCTTTCAAAAGCAGAAGCTCCCTCTTAAGGGTGTTGTGAAGATTAGAGATGATACGGCAACAGGCCTGGCTCAGAATTGGTGCTTGGAAGTCTAATCTTGTCTTCCTCCCTCACAGCGCTCTTGCTTCAGATCGGGGTAGCTGATAGGTGGAAAGGATGAGTCACAGAGTTCACTGACACCCTCAAGCTAGTTCTCCCAATTCATTAACCAAGCCGTCAGTCAATTCAGCTAATTGTTATTTTTTGAGATAAATGTTTAAAATATCATCTCCTATGACAAGGTTCTCTAAAAGCTCAAGGATGTGTTGGGGGTGGTAGGGGAAGATAACACGCATGCACAGAGCAATCAGAAAAGAAAACTGGAAATGATGTGACTGCCAAGGCTCCCCGCTCCAGGCACAGGCTGCTATGTGCCAGCACGGACGGCCTGGTTCTCATGGTCAGTGTCAATCTGACCGGCCAATGCCTGTGTGTAACCACTCTACTTCAAGGCTCAGTGTAAGGGCTGACTTCCCCTTTCTCTCTTTCTCCTCCACTTTGCACTTGCCAGCTAGGGCACCAGTCAACATCATATCTGTGTGGAGGACAGATCCTGTCCGTCCCTGGGTCTCCGTGACTCAGTGGTGTTCCTTGAGATGACCCTGTGGAAAAACCCATGGTGGGCTCCGCCTAGGAGCAACAAAAGGCCCTGCTGTCCTTCCTCTGGTGAGGTGAGAGCTAAGGGAGCTTGACTGAGCAAGGCGGAGGTACCTGGAGAGCAGAGAGATGGAGGGCTGGTGCTGTGCTTCTTAGGTGGTAGAAGTGAGGTCACCAAATAATGCAAGGCATGCAAAGCTATAGCGTTAGGCTATAGCTACCATAATTTCCATAGGCCTAACTGAGGCTTTCAGGAACTTCCACAGATGCCCAAGGTAGTCTTGGAATTGAACTTGAGTCCTTGAAAGTGGCCAAGGGTCAACTCCTGGCCAAGGTAGCCAGGTTCTAGATGGACTGAGTCAAGACCACAGCCTTGGGGATGTCCGTCAGTATGGTCTGGGATCTCCCCCAGGAATGCCCCCACTCCACACACACCTAGAGTGAGTCATTCCCTTTGCTTCCCCCTACTACCTATGTTACCAAATCCTCTGAAAACATTTCATCCGTGTGAGACCTGGAGTTGCCATGCTACAACGGAGGGGAGGAGTTGCCACTGAGGCTCTTACCCTACTCAGGGCTTGAGGTTGGTCACCTTTGGCTGGATGACATGGCCTCTTGCCCCCTATGGGACCACATAGACCCTCATATCACAGTTTATGAGTCTTCATACACCCCATTTGGAGCAAGGGACTTGTCCCCCCACTGCTGCTCCTGACCCTGGCCCTGTGGGATACTTGCTGGCCACATTGCTATGTGGCTGAAAACATGGCTCTGGGTGTCACACTTAGACTGGCATCCAGGGATAAATCCCCTTTTTGAAGGATGAAACTAGTAAGTGATAACCCACCAACCAACCAGCAACCCCATACCATCACTCAAAAAAGAATAAGAAAGGGAAAAAGGTGGATTGCGGAGCCCAGTTCCAGATGCAACACTCACACCCATCATCTCTCATCCTCCCACCCAAGTGCTGCTTCAGTTTCCTTTAGAGGTTCTGAGGACTTAGGCATACCCCTGTGCTCGTGCATGAAGGAGAGGTCTGAGTACAGCTCACAGGTCAGGGGAAGACATTCTGGGGCTGGGATGGTTATGTTTAAATCCTGGCTCAGCAGATTACTAGCAATTTGACCTTGGGCTCGTTATTACCTCCCTCCGTGCCTCAGTTTCCCCATATATAGCATTGTAGCAGGACAAGCCACAGACAAAACCCCTCAGACACTGAGTTAAAGAAGGAAGGACTTTATTCGGCTGGTAGCTTTGGCAAGATTCACGTCTCCAACAACCGAGCTCCCTGAGTGAGCAATTCCTGCCCCTTTTAAGGGCTCACAACTCTAAGGGGGTCCACGTGAGAGGGTCGTGATCGATTGAGCAAGCAGGGGTTAAGTGACTGGGGGCTGCATGCACCAGTAATTAGAATGGAACAGAACAGGACAGAGATTTTCCCAGTGCTTTTCTGTACAATGTCTGTAATCTTTTTTTTTTTTTTTTTTTTTGAGGCGGACTCTCGCTCTGTCGCCCAGGCTGGAGTGCAGTGGCGCGATCTCGGCTCACTGCAAACTCCGCCTCCCGGGTTCCCGCCATTCTCCTGCCTCAGCCTCCCGAGTAGCTGGGACTACAGGCGCCGCCACCACGCCCGGCTAATTTTTTTGTATTTTTAGTAGAGACGGGGTTTCACTGTGTTAGCCAGGATGGTCTCGATCTCCTGACCTCATGATCCGCCCGTCTCGGCCTCCCAAAGTGCTGGGATTACAGGCTTGAGCCACCGCGCCCGGCCCAATGTCTGTAATCTATAGATAACATAACCGATTAGGTCAGGGATCGATCTTTAACTACCAGGCCCAGGGTGTGGCACCGGGCTGTCTGCCTTTGGATTTCATTTCTGTCTTTTAGTTTTTACTTCTTCTTTCTTTGGAGGCAGAAATTGGGCATAAGACAATATGAGGGGTGGTCTCTTCCCTTAGCATGGGAAGGATAACATTATTATACCAACCTCATAGAGTTGTGAGAATTCAATACATAAAGCACTTAAAATAGTACCAGAACATGGTAAGTGCTATGTAAGCATTTGCTGTTAGAAGGCTCCAGGTGGTCACTGGCTTTCTAGCCCAGGCAGAAACACTGTGCGCTAAAGGGGTCTCTGCTTTGCACTTTGATTCTCACCTGTGCTTTGAGCAAGGGATCTGCCATTTTCAATAAAAGATGATGGTTATTGCAAGGGACTCAATTAGTAGGTTGTTGGTATTTACTCCCCAAAACAACTAAAAATATTTTAAAATAACATCTTACTCAAAGAAAGGGTCTTAGCGGAGCAGCGCAGCTGAAAGACACAGGAGCCATCTTGCAGCAGCAGCCAGTCTTTGAACGCACCCCCATGCACTCCTGACTCTCAACCTTCTCTTTCTGTCTCACAGTTGCTGGAGTGAAGGCACGTGTCAAGCACATATCGAGGGCGTGGGGCTCTCTCGGAAGCGCCAGGCAGTTTCCTGTGCTCTCTGTGTGCAGGCAGCAGCATTAAAGCCCACCTCTGGCCTTCAAAACTAGAAATGCTGCCACTGTAGAATGTGTTGGCTTCTCTGCCACATTAGAGCCGAAGCCTCTGATATTGTTGTTGATCTCTCTGGAGTTCTTTAAGTGTCCTGGACACTCAGGGATTTCTGGCCAGCATTTGTGGATTTAGAGAGAGAGAAACATACACTCTTTGGTAAAATTCTCAACTCCCAAAAAAGCTGTTCCTTGACAGTTTGTCAACATGTGTTTGGAAGAGGTCTCTAGATGACCTGAAGCTCAAAGCGGCCCACCTCCTTTTCCCCAGTGTGGATTTTTGTTTGATAAATTATGTCTTTGCCTGGCCTTTCAATGGCTGATAATAGCAATAATAATTATATGCATTTAGCACTTACTGAGAGCTTTCATGTCTTACATAACTTAATTCTTAAAATTAACCTTGGGGGTAGGTACTATTATTATTCTCATTTACAGATCCATGAACTGAAGTTCAGAGAGGCAAAGCGATTTGCTCAAGGTCACACAGCTAGTAAATGACAAAGCTGGTTCAAATCTAGATCTGTCTGACCCTCAGCGCCTGTGTGTTTGCCTGCTGTGTGTGGTACATCCATGTATCGTAGGTAGACAGAAAGGTCATGGACTTTGGTGTCAGATAAGCACGGGTTCGAAGCTTGGCTCTGCCTTACAAGCTGCGCAAACTTGGAGAGACCATTTAGTCTCTGAATAATAATAACAGCAGTAGTGGTAATGATAATAGCTAATACTTATATCAGACTTGCTAGGAGCCAGGCAAGCTTTACTATATTAACTTGTTTAACTTGCCGTGGCAAGTCAACCCTATGAGGTTGACACTATTATTTTGTCAGGGAATTAATAACAGTGACCTCAATATGAGCTCATGAAGATTAAATGAGACACTATTTATGTAAGCATGTGGCCTGGCACAGAATAAGAGCTAAATATCAGGTTGTGTGGGTGACTGCCCCTCTGGTAAAAATGCAGAAGGCCAGCATCTACTGTGTGTGAGAAGAGATGATCCTGCTCTCTGATTCTTACCACTACATGGAGCCGATTTGTTTCACAAGCTGCTGCTCCCGCTGCCTTCTGCTCCCATGCTGAGCCTGTGCACAGAGCAGAGCCTAACACAGACCTGGCACTCCATAAATGTCTGTAGAATGAATGAGACAAGGGGACCAGGTCCAGCCACTTGCCGCTGATTTTGTCATTCTGTATTCCAGAAGAGAAAACACATTTTCTCATAAATAGACAAAGCCCATCTCTGAAAGAAGGCATGGGGCTACTCATAAGTCTCTTGTGCATTCGTGTGGTGTTTGGGGACATTCTGCTTTTGGTCATTAAAGAAAAGAGGAAACATCTGCGTGGCTCACCATCCATCACACTCCCAATAGGACAGCCCATCATTCTCAACACAGTTCCTAGGATTTTGTTCCTAGGGGGTAGGAGCTGGGATGGGGTCAGGAGTGGGGGAGAAGGAGCGGTCACTGCACTGGCTGGGAAAAAGCACTTTCCAGCCATAGGAAAAGTGGAAGAGCACTTTCTCATTTAGGGGAACTGGTAACCTACTACTGGGAACCCTGGCCTGGACAGAGGCATCCCTGGGAACTCAGAAGACCTGTCTTCCTGGCAGCAGCCTGAATGTACCCAAGGTGTTTGCTGCAGTTCCTGTAACAGCCCATTTCCACCTTGACAGGAAGAATTTTTCCTTTGTATCTAACCTGAGCATCTCCTCCTACAGAATGTAAACTCATTTCCTTTGGCCCCATGCTCTGAGCAGAGAGGGACCAGCTGGTCACCAATTTCTATCTAATAGCTCTTCGGAGCCTCAAAAGCTGTTATTAAATTGCTCCTCAGCTGCCTCTTCTCCCACTAAATAATTCTTGTTCCTGCTTTTCTCCACGGGTTCAGTTCAGTTTTTCCACTCTGTGCAGACTTGGTTGAAGCCCCTCCATCTTCCCCATGGGCCTAGAGAACTTGGAAGCTGAGGGGTCAGACAGTTATAGAGGCTGCTGCTGGCTGCAGGATTGGGGCAAAGTCAGCCTGGGGGCTGCCCAAGTAGCTATTTGTTGCTCCTGACCAACACCAGGCACAGTCCCAGCATCTCTCCATGCTCTTCTGCCCACAGGTGAAAAGAATAAAGATGTTTTTTTTCCTCACCCCTTGACAGCCTGGGCACTAAGCTTTTCTCTCCTTCCTCTTGTTTCCAGTTCTGCCCACCTCCACACTGTAGCCAGTCAGCACCCTCCGTGGGCTCAGTTGTACAGGAGAGACAAGCTGGAGAGCTGAAACAAGCAAGCCAGCACACAAAACCAACAAGAACAGCAGCGGGCACCATCCACGAGCTGCCAGCTAACTGCATACTTTATCTCGTTAGCTCCTCAGACAACCCTATTGTCCTCATTTTACATGAGAAAATTCTAAAGCTCAGTGGTACAGCCCGTAAGTAACTTGTCTGAGACCACGCCTACAGGAGTGGGTACAGCCAGAATTGAAATCCAGGCAGTGGGACTTCAGCGCCAGTGCATTTAACACCTACTGTCTCACCCTATTTATTGTGCAGGAAGTGAATCAGGGATGGAAAAAGAGCCCACAGTGGGTACCTTAGGAGCAGGGTACTGCTGTAGACAGCTGGAGTGAAAGGCAGAGACTATGAGGGGACAATCAAAGTGGGAGAGCCAGAAGCGAGTGATTCAAGCATGAGGATGACCCGTTTCAAATGCTCAGAAGAGCTGAATAGAATTCTTTCTTAAATATCTTTAACCCAGGCCTAAGCTGTCATGACAATGGATCCATTGTCTATCTATGTCCCAGGCCTGTTCCCTGATTGCACAGAGGGCACTGACCCTCCTCTCCAAGCTTCTCCAGCCCCAAGAATCCAAATTCTTCCCATCTACCTCTTACATACTGGTGCCTGAATGGTAACACTCTTAGAAGGTCTGATTCTCCATCTTCTCCCTGGATCCAGCTCTCCTATTCTTTTATTCACAGAGTCTGGCATCTGACTGTACTGCCAGCATACGTCTGTTCCCCAATTTCTCTCTCTCCTTCCTCCCTTCCATAACATGGGTAGAAAAGGGATCTTAACTCCCTTTTTAAAGTAATGTTTTCCACCACCACAACCAACTGGGGTGTGGTTGGCTGAAAATAGCTCCCCCAAAAGATATCTAATACCCGGGACCTAAGAATGTTATATTATATGGCAAAAATCGGGGGGGGGGGGGGGATATCTTTGCAGGTGTGATTAAGTTAAGGATTTGGGGATAGAGGATTATCCTAGATTATCGAGGGGGGTCTGAAATGCAATCACATGTCTTCTTATAAGAGGAAGGCAGAGGGAGATTTGACATATTCTGGTGTCAAAGGTGGAGAAGAGAAGGAGATGGGAATATGGAGCAGAGAGAGATTTGTGGATGTTAACCCAGGATTGGAGTGATGTGGCCATCAGCCAAGGAATGCTAGCAGCCAAGGAAGTAGTAGGAGGAGCTAAGGAGTAGATTTTCTCCTAGGCCTCTGGAGGGAGCTCTGCTAACACCCTGATTCTGGCCTGGTGATGCTGATTATGAACTTGTGACCTCCAGAACTGTGAGAGAATAAATTTCTGTTCTTTTAGGCTACCAAGTTTGTGATAATTTACTTCAACAACCACACACACACAGACACACACACACACACACACAAATGAATACATGAGCATTACCAGTACACATTTGCAGATTAAAGGCTACCACCGTTTAAAAGTTCTTGGACCCCTTATTTACAATGCCTAGGGGTGGGATAAGTGTAAGGGTGTAACTCAAAATTCAAACCCATTGTTTTAGGTAGGCAGTGTTTTCCTGCCATTCCCTCAAACTTCCCATCTCCATCCCTCCATGCTCAAGGCATTAAAGGCTGGAAGCTTCACCTATGGGATATGAGAAGAGCTTGTTGAACTTGCTCATTTGTTCCTTCTCAAGGATCCTTGCATTTTAAAAAGAGTCCCACCTCCACATCTCTGCAAAATTCAGTCTTTAATCTTGTACTTTCCCTAGGCTCTGTAGGTACCCACACAGAGAAAGAGCAGTGAATGCACCATGTGAACTCTAAAGCCCTAAACAATTGTATGGCATAACAAATTTGAAGGCTGTTTCTGTTGTTCCCTTTCAAATATGCCTAGGTATTACATTTTTTGAATGGTCAAAAGCATAGTTCTCACACTAACACATTTCTGCACAGCAATGAGAAGATACATATTCTTTCCCACAGGATTCAAGAGAGCTATTTTCATTTTGAATGTGGAAAAAAACACAATTCATAAATATTTAATGACCCTCCAAACCCCCCATTTTAGTCTGTGCGAAAAATAAAAATGTAGCTCTCCATTGGTTTAGGACACAAATGTCAGCAGCATTATTTGTGCGTCAGAGACGTCCTCTTTGTCCCAACAATGGAACTTCCTTTAGTACCCTCCTTCTTTATCCAGCTTTGAGTAGTCCTATATTCTGAAAAATGGTTTCTTCAAAAAGATCTCAGAATTTTTTTGTGTATTCTTTTGCTCTTGAATTTCTGCTGGCCACTCTGAGAGAATTGGGTCTGGCTCTGGGCTGATAGTTGGTGGCTGTACTAAGTCAGGCATCTCTAAGGCTCCAGGTTTCTAAGCTCTGTCCCCTGAGCTCACATGGTTGCAAGTGACACATTTTGGGAAGTATTTGTTAGTGGATGCAACATTTTAATGGAAATGCCTAAAATGCCAATGTAACAGTAGCCCACCTGCTAGGAGAAGGAACCCATTACCACCCAATCTCTGGCAGTGCATACTAAATCTGTCTGATGCAGGACAGGCAAGCCCCAGAATTGGTCCTTAGCCTGGGAGGGTTGTTGGCTTCACCCAGGAAAGAATTCAAGGGCCAGCGGGTGGTGTCAAACAGCAACTTTTATTGAAGCAACAGTGTATGGCAGCAGCAGAGGTACTGCTCCTTGTGGAGTGGTGCTACTCCATAGGCAGTGTGCCAAGAATAGCAGCTCTGAGGCAATTTTGCAGTCATATTTGTACCCACTTTTAATATATGAAGACCAAGGGGGTAGTTTTGTGGAAATTTCTAGGATGAGGGTGGTAACTTCCAGGTCATTGGGTCATTGCTGTGGAAAGGGGCAATAACTTATGGATGTTGCCATGGCAATGGTAATCTGACATGGCACACTGGTGGGTGTGTCTTATGGAAAATTGCTTTCATCCTGATCCTGTTTTAGCTATTCCTCAATTTGGTCCCATGTCCAAGCCCTGCCTCCAGAGTAGAGTCCTGCCTCCTGTGTCACCTTCATACTGAAGGAGCACTTAGAGTAAAAGTCTACCCAGTGAGGACAGCATTCTGGGAGCTTCCATCTCCACCTCACCATCCCTCAGGCCCCAGGCATTATTTTTCTTTTCCACAGCTAGGAAGTTTTCCCTGTCACCTTGGTGTGAATTCATGATCCAGGAGCTCACCTTGGAAATGCATCACTTCTCACTCCTGAGAAAGGTCAGGAGGACCATTTGCCAGGGCTCTCTTCAGTCCATGGGTCTCACACACAGGGGAAGTTCCTGGCTGGAGGTAAGGAGCAGATCCTTCTTCCAGCAGGACTTATTTTGCCAGAATTTGGGGACCAATGGCATTGCAGAGCAGAGAAGCTGAGACTGAGAGAAGCCTTACCTCCTGTGCCCCCAGATGAAAAAAAAAAAAAATCTTGTTCTCCTCATGCTCAATAATGGAGGACACCAGAAGTTGCCTGTAAAAACTAGGTATTTGACACAGTTGGTGAAGCTGAGAAACACCTAACCTTGGGCAAAAAGGCAAGTAAGCTACAGTTTCCTTGGTACACATGGGAGAGCTGGTCTCTGAGGTGTTAAGGGAGGGGACACATTCCTGTGTCTAGTATGATTTGGAGGGTGGCAGGGTGGAACCAGAGCCCAGAGGGGGGCTAAGCCACTTATAGGTAAACATTTGCCAGTAGATGGACCATGCCTCCAATCCTGGGTCTGCCACTTAACGAGGCCCATAACCTTGTCCATGAAGCTCTGCATGAATTCCTATTTTCTCACTTGTAACAAGAGGCTGGTAATACTGTCACTGATAAACTGCATTCTTTCCCTACTTTATATCAGAAGCAAAGAAAGAACATCCAATTGAAAATAGAAATCAAGTTTCATTCAATGGCCAAAGAATGGAGAAGAGGAGCTCGTTCTCTAAAGGCACCTCCCCTGAGTGATGGGAAGCCAGGGAATTTGAAGAGGTAGATGCGGTAGGGCAAGTTGGGATGCACAGGGTGGAACTCCAGATGCACAGGCCCAGTCCCTGAATGTGCTTCTTCATCTAGCACATGTACACCAAATGACGGTAGTCTTCTTTTGGGGAGGGGATTTTAGAGCTGTAGTGATATATTCATGACCTAAAGGTAAATGGAGGTCACCTGTTCTGGTTTGCACAGGTTTCTCTTGGGTCTTAACTCCTGGCATTCTGCAAGGGGTCACGAGACTCTTGTGGCGTCCGGGCCATCTGATTTATTTAAGCAGCTGTGTCTGTAGATAATGACGCTGAAGAAGATCTGTTAAAAGTTTTTCCAATTGCTTGGATGAGGCTGGGGCTATCCCGGTGACAGGGCCATCCTCTTTGGGCCATGGTGGGGTTTTCATGAGGGACCATGTGTGAAGCGTGCGGCACAGGGGCTGGCTGTATAGAACTAGCTCAGTCATTGATGCTGTTGGTGTGACTTTTGAGCTCACATTGCTTGGGTTGGCACAGAGGGGGAGGTCGCAGTAAAGTCTCCTGGCTTTATCTCACCAAAAATCCTTTAGCACCTCTGAGTGGTCCTGAAGTGCGAGGGGATGGCTGCCCCTCCCACCTGCAATAGAGGCAGAAAGCTGGTCTTTCTTGTATCTGGAAAGCATTGCAGAGCCTCAGATAGCTGAGCTTTGAGATACTCTTCAGCTCCTTTTGCCACTCTTTTTTGGGCAGCCTTATGGGCAGAGTGAGATCCCCAGTCCTATCTGGCTGGCCACTGCTCCCTCTCCTCCTACCTGGCCAAGGTGGGCTGCTGACTTATTGCACCAGAGGCACAGGGCCCTTGATTTTTTGCCATGGGGGAAAGATCAAATGCAGACATGGAGAAACTGTGTTTCCAGCTATTAAGGAGTGGGCCTCCAGGGCAATTGGTGATAGGACGAGTAAAATCTGGCCTGGGGTTTGGTATGGTCCTAATGATCTGCTAAAAAAAAAAAAATACAACTTAATTATACCTTGAAATTGAATGATTCCTTTGTTCTCTTGAAATGAATATGCGGAACTTGGGAAGCCCCTGGCTTTCTTACTGTCTGGTCTATTTCCACCCATCTTTCCTGCCAGTGTTGTTTGTACCACATTCTGGAAGTCTTTTCTAGGGTTGAAATTCTTTTGAGTTTTGCTCTTGTTGCCCAGGCGGGAGTGCAATGACACGATCCCGGCTCACTGCAACCTCTGCCTCCCGGGTTCAAGTGATTCTCCTGCCTCAGCCTTCCCGAGTAGCTGGAATTACAGGCATGTGCCACCGTGCTCGGTTAATTTTGTGTTTTTAGTAGAGATGAGGGTTCTCCATGTTGGTCCGGCTGGTCTCGAACTCCTGACCTCCCTCGGCTTCCCAAAGTGCTGGGATTACAGGCGTGAGCCACCGTGCCTGGCCTCTAGGCTTGAAATTCTAATGAAAGTGGACCATGGACAGGCTTATAATGCAGAGTTCCTCATAGATCCAGTCCTGAGGCGCAGCCATGAGGATTGGCCATGGACTAGCTGAGCATTCTTGGATAATTTCAGTTCACCACCTTGAACTCAGTTTCCTCATAGGAATAATAGGATTTACCATGCTGGCACACAGTGGGTATTCAATAAATGATTTTTGAAAAAAAAGAAATAATTAAAGTGAAAGCTGATGTCAAGTAGATCAAAATATATGACTAAATTCTGAATTTCATCAGTTTCCTCACCTGGAAAATGGGAATAGTCATATGGCGCCTACTGCATAGGTTGCTGTTAGAATGAGGTGCAATAGTTTGTGCAAAGATCCTGGCCAAGTGCCTGTCATAGACTGGGTATTCAATATCTGTCTGCTGTTATTGTTATTATTTTATTATTATAATTATTACCTTTCTAGGCTTTGGGATTTTTACAATGTGGTTAATTTAAAACCAGGAAGTCAGAGATGACTACGTGCTAAGGAAAGTCCCAGCCCTCCACATCACAGTAGGCAGGAGGGTGTTAGGTGTGGAGGTGGTGGGGATGGATGGAGAAGCAAAGGCCATGCAGAGATAATTCAAAAAACATTATGGGCTGCTATTTACTTTGCAAGGCAATAGGGTAGATCAATTCCAAATGAGTCTTTTTGTTGCAAGAGGAAGGCTAAGCTGGAGGGTATAGAAAGCCTACTACGATTGACTCCAGGCATTCTGTCCTTGGAATCCTGGGAGTGTTGCAGGGGACAAGTCTGATTTTCACCTGCAAATATAGGGTGCAGGGCATTCCCCACAAATGGTTTCATTTCTAGACATAGCTGTTTGCCTCGGAAAGCAAGAACTGAAGGAGGCAAGGCTGAGCAAAGGGAGTGGCTGCTAACATCTTCATCTCTCTAATAGATGGAGCAGAGTTTGCAGGACCAGCGCTCTGTTAGATGATCATCGGACTAAACCTGGTTTACATATTTGGTGTACCAGGTGTCCGCTGGGATCTCCTTATCTCTTAAGCTTGGAATAAGAAAGACTTGATTCCGTGATTATGGAAGGTCCAGTTCCTCTCTAAGGTTTCTGTGATCCCTTGTGGTCTTATGTCTGCACCATGTGTACTCAGAGGTGGAACTCACCCCTTTTCTAAATTTACACACACACACACATTCACATCTGGATTTGTGTGTATAGCAGACTCTATCGAAGACTTGAATAAATAAGAAAGATACATAACATAACATTGGATGTGAGATGTCCTGATTCTAGAATATTCATTAGTTCTTTTATCAACTGGGAGTATTGCTTCTCAACTTTTTTCTCCCCTCTCTGCTTGCTTCAGTGGCTGGCCTCTCCTCTCAGTTGAGCTCCTCCTGGCCACCTTTGCATACCTTTGATTATTCGTAAAGGATTGTCATTGAACAGGACCCATCCCCCGCAGGAGGTGGATGTGCTTATAAATTGCACCTCCCTCCCTACATATTCAAAACCAGGAGGATTTCTTAACCTTAACCCATTTGTTGAAGAAGGGCAAGAAAATGTGCTCCATTCACAGGAAAATGCTTCCTCCCAAGCTGAGTGAGACAAAAGAGGTAAGAGCCATCTGTCCAGAGCCCCAGGCCTCCCTTTCCAGTCTGGAGAATGGATGGGCCAGGCTAACTCCATCCTCTGAGTGCACCATGTGTTTGGAAGCAGCCTCAGGGCCTTGCATTCTGCACACAGGGCTGCGTCTGTCATTAGGCACATCCACTTCGCTGCCTCGGACTAACGAGCCTGGGCGACAGGTGGTGAAGTACAATATTCTAGGCTGAAGGCTTCAGCGGGAGGCCAACACTCACACTGACCAGGCAGGGGAAGAGCTGGCACCACCCTGAAAATCATAGCACTGCCATTTGCTTCTCCTCTGTCCTGCCATATCATAAGAGCAGATTAAATCTGCCCTGGTTGTTGCTGTTTCCTCCTGAAGAGCAGGAGGTTGACAGCCTTCTTTTTCTAACACTTACCGAAAGCTTACTCCGCTAAGTGCTCTACCTGCATGGGCTGTCTCCACTGGTCTGCACGATAATTCTGTAGGTAGATATTTCATTTCACAGATGAAGGGGCAGGCATGGAGGAGGTAAAGGCACTTGTCCAAGGTCAAGAGTTAACAAACGGCTCCAGTGCCTGCTCAAGTCACTGCTCATGATAGGCTCTCTGATTTCTTCCTAAGAAAAGAAGAAGGAATTGAACATTTTTGGGCATAAGCTATGGGCTTGGCAGTTCCACACGGTGGTACGCTTTCTAATTGTCATTGCACAGCTCCCAGGTATTATTAGCCCCATTTTCCAGATAAGGAAACCAAGTCTTAAAGAGAGAATCATCAGAAGTCATGTCATGATTCTGGCTGCAGCTATCCTGCTTGTTGTCACCCACAGGGCAGCCACTCTGGGTTAAGCTGACTCCAGGCTCTGCCTGCCGTGTGTGGATGTTAGTGGGAACCCCATCCAGTTGTGCTGGCCCATGGTCTCCAGACCTCCCCAGCTGGCAGCTTTCAGCACTAGCCACCACTGGGCTCAGTCCTGCCTAGGCTCTGTGCCCACGGAAGCCTGGTCTGTCACAGTGTAAATTCCCTCCCTATCAGAGAGTGACTTCTGGGGCTGGCCTGCTGCCCCATGGGACCAGGTTGTTCAGAACCAGTGAGCAGAGCAGGAGGTGGCTGCAGGATCACTGAGCTGCAGCCTCCCTTCCTGACTCCCCCACCAGCCTGGCCTTATGCCAGGACACCAGTGCAATCCAATTCCTACATTACTAGGGCTTAGTGGGCCTGGAGACTGACCCTGCCTCTGCCTTTGATCAGAAGCTTTGATTGGATTTGAATGTATCTTAGTTAAGCAAGGTGCCTGTCTATACAGGTTGGGTGCAAACAAAATCCCCAGCCCACCCATTCCCATTGCATTCCAGAATGCAGTGTTTCAATACTGTATTAGTCAGGCTTCTCCAGGAGATCTGCATATATATATATATATATATATATATGCGTGCGCGCGCGCGCGCACACACACACACACACACACACGTGATTGTAAGAGCTGGCAAATCAGAGATCTATAGGCCTGTAGGGCAGGCTGGCAGCCTGGAGACTCAGATAAGAGTAGATGCTGCAGTCATGAGTCTGAATTCCACAGGGCAGCAGGCTGGAAACTCAGATAGGGTTTCTCTGTTGCAATCTTGAAGAGAATCCCTTCTTTGAGAAACCCCAGTCTTTGCTCTTTAGGCCTTCACCTGATTGGATGAGGCCTATCCTTATTAGGGAGGGTAATCTGCTCCACTCAAAGTCTATGATTTAAACGTTAATCACACTGAAAAACAAACACCCTCCACTGCAACATCTAGACTGGTATTTGACCAAATAACTAGGTACCATAGCCTAGTCATGCTGACACGTAAAATTAACTGCCACAAGTACCCATCTGTGACTAGCAGCAGCTGGTCCAGAAGTCCAATCTGTTCCCTCCAAAGCTCCCTGAGATGCATTAGGGATGGCCTAATGCACAAAAGCTCCCCCAGTGGCCACACACAGATGTCACTGTCAATAGCAGTAGTGGCTCCCCCCAAACATTACGCTTGGGTGGAGGGTACCTGGTCAAACTGATCAGGGCTGTCTGGATTAAAGATCTGAAAATTCCCAGGCATAAGGAGGTGAATTTTGCCATGGAATACCTGTGAAACTAGAAGCACAATGTCACTGGCTGTGTACAATGTCATTTAGGAATTAAACCGTTGAGCTTTACCAGCAGAAAGCAGGTCAACAATCCTGAGGTGACACCCAGAGTGCAGCAGTGGCAGTGAGGGCCTCTACCCAGGCTGCCACCTCAGTCAGCAACTCATGGCATTGGGTTCCACTCTGGGGTCCTGCTCTCATGGGCTCAGCTCCAAAGGGAGAGCACTGTTGGGTTTTGATGCTCCAGCTCCTGGTTCTAATTGTAGCAAGGTGTCCTTCCAGAAAGTGTTTCATCTCCTTGTCTATGAAAGAAGCTGGCTGCTGCTCTCTGCACAGCGGTGGTAAAATGTCACATTTCTTAATATAGGTGACCTGAAGGAGCGGATTGTCACACATGATAATATAACTGGCAAGCCCTGATTGTCCCCCATAATTGTGAGGCCCACAGAAACAGCATGAATGGAGGACCATAGACCATATGTTTAAATATTTAAGCATCATAAGTCATGCTAACATACTGTTGAATAAAATATGTTCTCTCCTCCTACCTGGACAGATATACCTGCATAAACACCTGGAAGGCTGGTTTGAATTTAGAATCCTCATTCTCCTCTGAGTTCTGAGAATATGCATTGCAGAGAGTCATGGTCCCCAGACTCCAGACTGCCTCACTTTCTCTTCCTGTTCCTGGCTTCAACCCGTGGAGGCTTTGCAAGGGGCCAGTGTGTGCACACAGGTAGACATCTCAGCTTGCACGTCGAAGCTTTGTCTGTAGGTCCTGCAACCAGCTGCTTCTTGCCCACCTCAAGCCCAGACATGTGCACACTATTGGAGTGGTCTAATTTTTGGAGGATAAGTCCAGGGAAGAGGCCATCACAAGTCTGGGAAGCAGACTCAAACTGTTTGGGCAAAGAATTTAATCCAGGATACCCAGAGTGTAGTTTGGATGGAGGGTGTGGGGGAAGGGACAAATGGGATGGGCTCACTGTGTTGGCTCCATGACTTTGCTTCATGGGAAGGGGCGTGGCCTGAAACAGCCAAAACAGAACTGTCTAAAATCTGGAGACCAGGGCAGGGACCCCTCTGGCCTAAGAGTGGCCTCGTACATTGGACTAATCCCCTAGATGCTACATCAGGATGAGCTTCTTGCTTTCTGAGGACTTTTTGTGATTTGATGTTCAGTATCTGTTTCCATGGTTATCGCCTCCTCTCATCCTTCTCAGCTCCTGTTTTCTTTCATCACTAATCTTGGAGATTTTCCTAAATGTGCCCTCTATATTTCAGATGATATTTTTTTGGAGGGTCAACTTTGCTGATCATTGTAATTTATTGTCCTTTAGGGCTATTTAAAATGTTTTGCTACTTTATTTTTATTCCATTGTAACTTTATACATTTTAAATTTCATCCAGTTCCCTTTGTTTTCCAATTTTTAACTCAGCTGAGTCTTTGTGATTCTGTTAGTCTACCTTACAGAGACCAAGAATCTTTCATGATATTCAAACATCAAGCAGGTTTCTAAAAATGTATTCTGTCTCTGATGATAAATAGTTTTTTTAAAAAGATAATTTTGATTTTTCTTTTTCTTTATTTATTTCTATTTTTTTAGAGACAGGGTCTCAGTCTGTTGCCCAGGCTGGAGTGCAATGGTGTGATCATAGCTCACTACAGCCTCGAACTCCTGGGCTCCAGATCTTCCTGCCTCAGCCCGCCGAGCAGCTGAGATTACAGGTGGGCACCACTGGACCTGGCTTAGTCATTCATTTTTGAGAGGAAGTTAAACAGACTTTCTTTCATTTTGCTGACAGTTTAGTCCGTCTAGGGTCCTGGCATCCTGCCCTCACACATCTTGACATGCTGGGTGGCCTGAAGAGTGTGGTCTCTGCTCTAGTGTGCAGAGACATGGCATCCAGGGGCCCTGGCTTCCCTCGGTCACTATGCAGATGGCTCAATGTGAGCCGTTCTTGGTCTTTTTCAGAATTCTTTCTTGCACTGCTGGTAAGGAAACAGGTGCTTTCCGCCTGGGCTGGCTGGAGCACTCCATGTTTCCTGAGCTGGATAGCTGTCATGGCCACATGTCACGTAGACCCTTTCGGGAACACAACACAAACTCGGTGACTTAAATCAACAGAAATTTACTGTCTCACAGTTCTGGAGGCAGAGATCCAAAATTGAGATGATAGCAGAATCATGTTCCTTCTGAAACCTGTAGGAGAGAATCTTTCTTGGGCTCTTCCTAGCTTCTGGTGCTTTGCCAGCAATCCTTGGCATTCCTTGGCTTGGAGCTGTATACCTCAGTCTCTGTCTCTGTTGTCACATGGTATTCTTCCCACAAGGGAAGAATACACAATACCTGAGTCTCTGCAGCTCTTCTCTTCTTACAAGGACACCAACCATATTGGACTAAGGGCCTACCCTACTCCAGTATGACCTCGTTTTAAGTAATGACATCTGTAATGACCTAATTTCCAAATAAGGTCACATTCTGAGGTATTGGGGGTTAGGACTTCAACATATCTTTTTTGAGGACCTGATTCAATTTATAGTAAGTAATGTTGTAGTGGGTGTCAAAATGAAGGTTTGGGGATATCATTAAGTGGGTAAGGCTAATTCATGGGGAATTTACAGTGCATTTAATCAGGAATCCTGGTACGTTGTGGGGTGGTTGAGGAGTCAAAGTGAGCTTTGGGTTCTACTATAGTGACATGATAGCCAGGAACATAGGCCTACCTGGATGCCAACCCTTCTTCCCACTAGATTATTATCTAAGGAAGGTACCCACAAGGAACAATGGTCAAATGGGAAACAAAACACCACCTAAAAAACTGATCAAGCCTACTAGTAAAATATGGTCCATTGATTGCTTGGGTTCTGACCAATCATGTTACAGTGTTTTCTCCCTTAGAGAGAGCTGGTGACATGAGAGGCAGAAAAAGGCACATGGTGGGGAGGCCCTGATGTGAGAAGGTTGGGGGCAGGCAGGAGAACTATAGCCACTAGTTTGAGGATCTCCATTTTATGGAAGCATAGGTCTGAGAAAGGGGTTCTAGGTGATAATAGCTCCATTCTTTGAACCAGGGTACCACATGAAGGTTCAATCTGGGCACAGGGATGGGTTCAGAGGTGCTCAGAACCCATCTGAATCTGCATCTGTAAGTCAGAGGAGACCAAGACTTAACTCCAGAAGCTGGGCTGGGAGCTGATTAAATCTCTCTTCCAGCCTCCAGTCAGAATAGAGAGAGGCATACATCTGTCCAAATGCAGTGTGTGTGGTTGTGGGGAGATGGAAGGGAAGTGAAGCACAGACCCAGAGACTGGAAATCGAGTGAGAACCTGCCCTTTCGTCAAGACATTCCTTCTGTCGAGAATTCTTTATATGGTCCACAGTTTTCATCACTTGTTCAGTCATTCTGTGTCTCTCTCTATAGCTGTCATACTCACTTGGCAAAACTCCAAGCTGAATGTACTCAACCCATTACCTGCCAGAATTTGAGCAACTGTATGTTGCTGGAGAAAATCACACAAGCTGAGAAGCTTCTTTTTAAATGCATAATCTCAACCCACCACTTGGCATTCAACCTGTAATTAATAAACTTGCTTTTCCATCATTTAGGATGTTATTTCCTACCTTTGCCTATCTTCTCAAATTCCCTACTCCATTCCTGCACCCTTCACTCTGACCTAATTATCCTGTTTCAATTGTATTTAATTAAAAAAATTAAAACCATCAGCCATAAATGCCCCTAGCTTATGTCTGAATTCATTTGGGTCTTCTGCCTCTGGTCCTTCTGGTATAAAGGTGAAAATATGCTGTTCCCACCCCAGTTCCTGGAGCTGGATACTCCTGGGGTTCTAGGTCCCGTCCTTTCTTGCCTTCTCGAGGTTTTACTCTTCTGGCTATCTCCTATTCATCCTAAATTACCAACCCTACCCTTTTCCCTAGGGCTAGTCTCTTCAGTTCACTAACATGATTGATGCTCCCTTAAGCCTAAAAGTCCTTCTTTGATTCCTTCATCCCTCTTCAGCTATTGCCCATTTCTCTGCATCTCTTCACAGTTTAACATCTCAAAATAGCTGTTTACATACTTGTTCCATGGTTTAAGTCTTTGATTAGTTTTCAGACTCTCGAGTTTGGTCTCTGACTTTAACACTTCACCCAAACTTCTTGTGTCAAGGTTACCAACAATCTCCAGGTTGCCAAGTCCAAAGGACAATTTATACTCTCATTTTATTCAGTTTCTCAGTTGAGTTGTATCCCAGTGGCCACTCCTTTATTTGACAGCCCACCTTTGGTTTTCTTCCTATCTCTAGATCTCTGACAATTTCATCCCAGTCTCTTTTATAGGTGCTCTTCCTGTACCAATGTCTACATATTGATTTTTTTTACAGTACTTGTTCTCTCTACACTCTCTTCCTAAATGATTTATTTTCATGACCCAAGATACCATCTACATGTTGATGATGTCTAAATTTATATCTCCAGATCAATCTGTCCTTTGACCTTTAGACACACATATCCAACTGCCTACTTGAGTTTTTTAGTTGGATATGTCATAGGCATCTAAGCCTAAATGTGCCCAAAACAGATATCTTTAAAATTTTTTAAATTGTTTTTTCTTCAATTTTTTTATTCAACTTTTGTTTTAGATTCAGGGAGTACCAGTGCAGGTTTGTTACAAGGGTATATTGCATGATGCTGAGGTTTGGAGGTAAGATAGAACTCACCACCCAGTTAATGAGCACAGTACCTAATAGGTATTTTTCAGCCCTTGCTGCCCTCCCTCCCGCCTCCTTCTTGTGGTCCTCAATGTCTGTTGTTCATATCTTTATATTCATGTGTTTTCAATGCCAGAACAGAACTCTTGATTTTCTTTCCCCTATATCTTTCAACCAGCTCCTCTCATAGTTTACCTATTCATTTTAGTAAATGGCAAGACTCTCCACCCACTTGCTCAAGCCAAAAATGTAAGTGTTGTCCTTTATTTCTTCATTTTGTTGTTGTTGTTGGGTTTTTTTTGGGGTTTTTTTTTTGAGACAGAATCTCTCTCTGTTGTCCAGGCTGGAGTGCAGTGGTGCTATCATAATTCACTGCAACCTTGACCTCCTGGGCTCAAGAGATCCGCTCACCTCAGTCTGCTAAGTAGCTTGGACTACAGGTGCACACCACCATGCCTGGCTAATTCAATTTTTTTTTTGTATAGAGGGGTTCCTTCTATGTTGCCTAGGCTGGTCTCAAACTCCTGGGTTCAAGTGATTCTTACACCTCATCTTTTTAAAAAATCAATAAATCCTGTCATTTCTACCTCCTAAGTATATCTTAAGTCTATCTATTGGCTTCTGTTATTCCTCAGTATTCTAAGCCTTCAGAATCTTTTTCTTGGACTATGGCATTAACCCCTTTACTGATCACCCTACTTGTTCTTAAACTCCCTTCAAATCTGTTTTCAAAAAGTGATCTGAGGAATCTGTAAAAAACAAATCAAATTACATTTTTTCTTTGCTTTGAAAACTCTTCAGCAACTTCCCATTACACTTCCAATGTTGAAATATAATTTACAAACTATAAAATGTGCAAATCTGATTTTGTCTATTCAGTGAATTTTCATAATGATATACACCCAAGTAGGCACTAGTCAACACAAGGCTGTCTTGTAATAGTAGTCTGTTCCTTTTTTATTTGCCTAGCAGTAATCCATTTTATGGACATACCACTATTTATTTGTCCATGCTCTTGTTGATGGGCAATTAATTTTTTTTCCAGTCTTGGACTATTATAAATAATGCTGCTATGAATGTTCATGTATAAGGCTTTGTGTAAACACATGTTTTCATTTCTTTTGGGTAAATGGTAGTGGAATTGCTGGGCTATATAGTAAATTTATATTTAACTTTTAAAGAAACTGTCACATTGTTTTCCAAAGTGACTATATTTTCGCTATGTTTAATGTAAAATCCAAACTCTGTACATGACCCCAACTCTCTTTCTTTTCCCTCTATCTCTCCTCTCCATTTCGCTGCTCCACTTAGTTCGTTAAACACATGAACCTCTTTCCTACCTCCAGGTTTCATCTATGCTATTCCATCCAGCTGGTTCCTGTACCACTCACTCCTTATCCTTCAGGCCTCAGAGAGCCTCCTCTGCCTTCTCTCATTTAAGAAGTTTCCCTCCTATTATTGCCTATCATTGTTTCCTGTTCATTTCTTTCATAGCACTACTCACTCATTTATGATTATTTTTGAGTTTATTGACTTATTTTCTTTTCTCTTCTCTACTACATTGTGTCATCTTTGAAGGTAGGGCTGTGTCTGTTTTCCTCACAGCTGTATACCCAGCTCTCAGCACAGTGCCCAGCATGGAGTAGGTGCTCAACAACTATTGGCAAAATGAACTGTTATCTATTGGCTGGTCTTTAGATTGCCTTATAAACACCCCTCAATTGGGCAAGGATATCCTCCAGGACTGTTACCCACTTTAAGAACTTAGTGCCAAGGAAAGAACATAAAATTTCATTCTAAGAAATCTGAAAACATTTCAAATAAATGTGCCTATTCATTTATATAATTGTATAGAGCTCTTCCCAAAGGCTCACATTCTAAGTACTTCAGTAAAATAGAATAATGAGTCAGAGTGTTGAGAGGAGAAAAATGCTTTAGAACTCAAGGTCTTGGAAGAATCAAGAACAACACCCTCGGTAAGGCTTGTCTATGAAGAGAGATGCTGATCCAAGGGGAGACAGTGAGTCCATCATTAGAAACTGGGACACCAGGCATGAGCCTGGGAGATACCCTGTTAGGTTGAATATACACCCTTCAGACATAAGGAATGAAGTCTGTTTTATATTTCTGCAAAAAGGGTTATTTGGCTAAGTGAAGGTAGCTTCTGTTTGCCTGGGTTCCCAGATATATATACCTTCTCTAAGGAATCGTGTTCCTGACTCTTTCTCTCAGAGATAGCCTAAGAAGGTGGGAATGGGGTTGAATATAAAAACAAGACAGAACTCATGGTGCTTCTTGCATAAAAGGCAGCCCAGAAGGTTGGATCAGGAGTAGAGCAACTGATCGATAAAGGAATATTTTATTCATTTCAAAGATAGTATGTTTTTGTTCTTTCCAAAAAGAAGGTTATCTTCTAGTTATTCTAAATGGACATGGGAGAAACTGGCCTCCCTGGGAACCAAGTTACATCAGAGAGAATTCTAAGTCTAGAAGTAATAGAAATTGACTGTGATTACTTAAACAAGAGATGGAGGTTTATTGAAAGAATAGTCAACAATCCTAGGATTGAAGAAAGAGCTGGAAATCAGACCCCTGGAAGGCTAGAAATCAGGAGAACTCCAAGGATCTCAGCTGCAGAAACTTATCAACCTTTTTTTAAGGAACTACTATCTAATGACTTACATTAAAAATTCCTGCATGGTAGAGACTGACCTGTATTGCAGGTTGTATTCCTACTTCATTGGGCTGGGGGTGGGGGGTGGAAGCCTGGGATTTGTAATCCCACCAGAGCCACAGTGAGTAGACAAAAAGCCATTTCACAAAGAAATTAATGTAGAGGAGGCAAAACAAACTATTTGCTTTTCTGGTAGTGGTAGAGGTATAAGTATAAGAGGTATAAACAGATTAATTAATTCATTATTATCTCTATGAACATTTGTATAATTCAGTCATGTTACCATGAGCTGGGTTACACAGATGAAATAAAACACATTGCTTACCCTTAAAGAAGTTACTGTGCAATATTGAGAGGCAATTAAGAAAAACACTCGCAATTGTTCAAGTTATGGGTCCTTTGGTTGCAAGAAAACAGAAGTCATTCAAAGTTACTCAAGTAAAGAAGTGTGCTTATTGCAAGGATACAGAGTTCTCACAGAATCAAAGGACAAGAAATCAGGGCAGCTGAACACCAGGGGAAACGAGAGAAACAGAAGCAGCTGGCTACTACCTCTATTTCCCTCTCCTGGGCCGCAGGCTCGTCTCTCCCCTCTACTTATTGTCAGCTCCACTTTCCTTTTTCTGAAGAACAGCTTCCTCCCTTTACTCATCAACTTGAATATGGCTGTCATTACTTTCAATATTCAGGACCATCTCACCACCAACTGTCAGCAATCTCATGTCTTAAATCAAGTTCTCAAGATAGAATCTGTTTATCCCTGCTCATCTCTTGGTGCAAGGTCACACAAAATCAGATTTCTAGTCAACTGACATTGGCTACTTTGGGTCAGGTGGTCATCACTACTTCCATTCATCCCTAGCTGTGTGTGTGCACATTTCTTTGGGTGGAGCTTGGTTAGAACAGGATATGTATATGAAGCTGTAGATGGGGAAGGCTCTATGGAACATTTATTTTACAACGTATACTTACAATGAATTGAAGAAAATTCATGCCTGGTGTTGAAGTAGAGACAGGTCTGTTGCATCCATGCTTTGGATGATGTTTAACAAAGAGGAGAAGGGGAGAATTAGGATGGAAACTTGATGAGGTAATAGAACAGAGGGGAGGTGTGTTGAGCATCTGTTGCATTTGCCAATCAAACATCCCTTCTGTTTTTGACTTGCAATGTATTGCATTTTACCTTTGGTGTTCACTGTGTCCAGAGTGTTTATCATGGTGTCCAGTTTCCCTGACCACAGGCTGGCCAGATTACTCTACCCACGAAGGTCATGATTGGATGAAAGGTGAGCAAGTGGGACAAACAGATTCTTTTCTAAATTTTGAGGTAAGCTTCTTATTAATGAAAGGTTCTTTCTCTTGTCTGACGTTGGGAGCTGTAATAATAGTATAAACCACACCCATTTGTGGCCATTGTCTTCAACACCTGGAGAAGCCTTCTTTATTCTGGGAGAATGAAGCCAACAAGCAAATAAAAGCAGACTCCAGAGATAGAGAAAGGATACAATTACATTGGTTGAACACTTGTATTTTCTTGGAACTGGACTTCTCAACTGTGTGAGTATCGATGTTTGAATAAAGTTTCTGTTACTTACAACCAAAGAGGCCTGCCTATGCATCTTGCCTTTTTATTCAATCTGACAATCTCTGCTTTTAATTGCAGTGTTTAATTTACATTTAATGTAATTATTGATATGACTGAGTTTAAATCTACTGTGTTATTTATTTTCCTATTTCCTACCTATTTTTTATTCCTTCTTTTTTGCTTTTCCTACATTATTTTCATAATTCCATTTGATTTTTTTGTCAGCTTATTAGCTATACCTCTACTTTATTTTGCTATTCATTGCACTAAAGTTTATAATATATATCATTAACTTATCACAGTCTACCTTCAAATAACATTATACCACTTCATGTATAGTACAAGAACCTTCTCCCATATTTTATACTATTGTCACATTTTACTTCTATATATGATATAAATCCCATGACATGCTAGTATTATTTTTGTTTTAAATAGCCAGTTTTCTTTTGAAGAGATTCAATGATGAAAAAATGTTTTTATGTTAGCCCACATATTTCTCATTAATGGCACTCTTGATTCTAACTTTAGACACAAATTTCTATTTGGTATCATGTTCCTTCTGCCTGAAGAATTTTCTTTGTAATTTCTTACAGTGAAGCTCTCCTGGTAACCCATTTTTTTCAGATGTTGTTTGTCAGAGGAAGTATCTATTTCATCTTTCATTTTTGAAATATACTTTTGCTGGGCATAAAAATTTATTTGAGTTTTATTGTCTTCTGGTTTGTACACTTTCTGACATGAAATCTCCTTTCTTTCATATATTTGTTTCTGTGTACATAATGTGTCTGTTTTCTCTATTTGTAAGAATTTTTTATCAGCGTTTACAGCAATTTGATTATAAAGATATAAAGTGGCCTGTTGAATTTTGTAAAGTTTATTCTCCTTGATGTCATTTTACACCTGCTTATAATTTATAGTTATTAAATTTGGAAAGTTTTTGGCCATTATTTCTTTAAATATTTTTCTATCCCCCTTCCTTTTCCAGAATGCCAATTACACATTGGTAAACCACAATAGAATGGACAGAAATGGTTCCAAAGGTCACAGACCCACTGCTCATTTTTTCCCAATATTTTTACTCTCTCTGCTTCAGTGTGGATAGTTTCTATTGCTATGTCTTTTTCTTCAGCACTGTCTAATCTATTCTGTCTCACCCAATGATATTTTTTAAAAATTAAATCTTCTTTATATTCAGAAGTTTCATTTGGATCTTTTATATATTTGTTAATTCTCTCTCTGTCATGGTCACGTTTTCTTCTACCTTCCTGAGCACATAAAGCAGTTTGGAATAGCCATTTTAATATCCTTGCTTGCTGTTTCTATCATCTCAGTCATTCTTGGGTTTATTGGCATTGATTTTTCCCTGGTAATGGGCCATATTATCTAACTTCTCTTCATGTCTGGTGATTTTTGATTGAGTGACAGACATCGTGACTTTTACATCATTGAATATAGGATTTCATTGTATTTTTAAAAAATGATGTTGGGCTTACGTTTTTCTGGCATGCAGTTATATTTCTTGGAAGTAGATCCTTTTCAGGTCTGACAGTAAGCTCTGTTGAGGTAGATTCAGGGCAGCCTTTAGAATAGGGTTAATTTAGGCGATAGCCTTCTGAAGACTCCAGCTGATATCTTTTTCATTATGAGGTCTTTCTACTACGGCTGGTAGCAATATGAACTATTCTCAGCCCTGGGTGAGCTTTGAGAGTTGTTAAGCCTACTGCTTTCTGGTGGCTCTTTCACCAGCATCAGGCAGTTTCATCTTATGCATGTGTAGTTTAGTACCCAGCTAGAGACACAAGGGACCTTCACTGCAGATCTCTGGAAAACTGTCTAAGCAACTTCCTTCTCTCTGGTACTGTCTCTGGCAAATTCTAGACAAAGTGGCCTTTCTGAATTCTGATTTTTGTCTTCTCCACTAATCAAGGCCACCAGGCTCTGTTTGGAATCCTTGTCTTTGCACTGCAGCCTGGAAGCAGCCTTTGGCAGTGTGCTAGGGCAATTGCCGGACTCAGCACATTTGTTTCTCTTCTCACAGAGGTCATGGTCTTGTGCTGCCTTTTGTCCAATGTCTGAAAATTGCTATTTCATTTATTTTTTTCTGGTTTTATAGTTGTTCAAGGTTAGGTGGTGAATTAAATCCCTGTGACTGAATTATATCTGGAAGTCAATTTTCTATATAATTATTTTTAATTAAAAATACTTCACCAGTAAATAATATATGTGTATAATTTGAAACATTAAATATATTCAAGAAATTTAAGATAAAAGAAAAAACATTCCCTTACTCCAGGCCTCTCCACCTCAGCCCCACTATGTAGAAATAACCCCTTTTTAATTAATTAGCTTTTTTTTTTTTTTTTTTTTTGTAGCTAGTTCTGAATTTTCAAATACAGTTGATCTTCAAACAACATGGAGGTTAGGGGTGCTGACCCCCTGTGGAGTCACAAATCTGTGTATAGCTTTTGACTGTCCCCAAACTTAACTACTGATAGCTTAGTGTTGATTAGAAGCTTTACCAGACACATAAACAGTCATTTAACACATATTTTGAATGTTATATGTATTGTATCCTGTATTCTTACAATAAAGTAAGCAGGAGAAAAGAAAATGTTATGAGAATCATAAGGAAGAGAAACATATTTCCTATTCATTAAGTGGAAGTGGATCATCATAAAGGTCTTCATGTTTGTTGTCTTCACGTTGAGTAGGCTGAGGAGGAAGAAGAAGAGGAGAGGTTGGTCTTGCTGTCTCAGGGGTGGCAGAAGCAGAAGAGGTGAAGGAGGTGGAAGGGGAGGTAGGAGAGGCAGGCACACTGGTATAAGTTTTATTGAAAAAAATCCATATATAAATGGACCCACATGGTTTAAACCCATGTTGTTCAAGGGTCAACTGTCATATGCCTCTACTGATAATTTCTATTGATTTGTTTTTGACATTATCTATTGATTTCTTTTTATGGTAGAAAAGGATTTAGCTCTTTTACACCACTTTCCAATTTTCCATCCTTCACCCTCCTAATATAATTGTACCACCATTTTTACATGGTAAATAATCAGCTATATATCATTATGACTGTGCAAATATTGTTTATTTCAGAGCCTAATAGAATACTATGGTTTCATTTTATTTCTCATTCTGTTTTTTATTATTCTTGGAATTTGTAATCGCTTAATTAAAAAAAATGCATACTTTGCCATTCATGTGTTCTTAATATTTTCCAAATACTTCACTTTTAAAGAGATTCTATTGAGACCCCATCTCTTTCTTTTAATTAGAGGTGACCCTCCTGGGGTCCTCCGAGATACTGGAAAGTTACACATTTGTTACCCTGGAATCTCCCAACGTCACTTTCCTAAGTTGTATCCATTGCCTCCTCTTTCCCATGCCTTCATCTTTCTTGATTTACTCTCTCTTTTTGCTGGAGTATATCTTCAAGTATCTTCCTAACAAATGGAGGTAATTTTTTTGAGTCATCCCTCAAATTTGAAATGCGTCAAATATTTTAGTTCTTCTGTTAAACTTGGTGGATAGTTTGATGATGTATAAAATTTTAAGTTATAAAAGTTTTCTATTAGAATTTTGAAGACCTTGGTCCATAGGCTTCTATTATCCAGTGTTACTAAGAAAAAGCCTGAAGTCATTTTAATTCTAATTCCATCTTTGTGACTTTTTATTTTTTCATTTTAGAATATCTTATAATCCTTTCTTGATCCCTTGTTCTCTGACATTTAATGTTCATGAACTTTTAATGTGGCTTTTTTTTCACTTATTGGGCTGGACATCTTGTGCATCCTTTCAATATGAAGACTTGTCTTGAGAAAATAACAGTACCCTCCTTCCAGTTCCATTTCCACAACTTTCTCTGTTCTTTCTATAGCCATTATAATTTGTATGATAGAGTTCTTGGGTTTACCTTCTATTTAAATGTTTTTTTGCCCTTCCCATTGGTCGTCTTTTTGTTCTCTTTTTCTTCAGATTTTCTTGACTTGCTTTTTCAGCCATCCAGTTCAAGTTTTTAAGTCATGTCAGTTTCCAAAAGTTCTTTCTTAATCTCTGAGTTTTTTTTTTTCTTTGTTTCCTGCTGCTTAATATATGCATTTTTTCCTATGTAACTGAGGATAAGAATTAGGGGAACTATTTCCTTCTGTCTTGCATTATCTCTGATAAATAAAGATCTTTATTTCCTGTTTGTTTTGATTTCTCACATGAAAACCTTTCATGTTAGAGCTTTTCTCAATTACTTATTTAATCTTAGTTGTCTGTTCATATTTAAGATGCTAAAATGTGTGTGTGTGTGTGTGTGTGTGTGTGTGTGTATCTGAGTAAAACTGTGTGTGGGTATGGGTGAAAGGTGGTAGTATTTTTCAACTGATGGCATAACTTCAAGGAAACTGGAAAAACTCTTGGTCATTTTACGGGCACTTCCCCAAATTCCACAGAAGAGATTCCAGTATTCACTCAAGGAAATGCCTGGCCATAGCATTCTGCCTGTAGGGATTTAGAAGGTGGGGACAAAGGAGAACTTGGTTTCATCACTTAATTTACGGACTTTTAATTAATCTCTTTGTCATTACTTCTGCCCTCCACCTCTTTTGTTGCCTCTGAACCCTGAGTTTTTCCAGTTAATTTTTCTAGAGAAGAAAATGCAGATCTCCTGCCTGGAGAAGAGGTGAGTGGGTTGAGTACCAAATGCTTTCTGATTCTGGTGTTCTGATTTTTCTACATGCTTAGCCTTTCCAGGGTTATATGGAGCAAACTGGTTCTTTCTCATGTTTCTCCTCTGGTGTCTTCCATCTTGCCAAATCAGTAACTGTTCCTCCAACAACTTTTAATCTTCTAAAAATTTGTTGAAATTTGTCATATGCTGATATCTCCTTTCTCATTCTCTATGTGTGTGTGTATGTTTTCAATTATTCTTTTTATCCTATTAGTGGGAACACAGAATGAAGAAGCAATAAGCACATGCTAGCAAACTGCCATCTTTAATCAGAATTCTAGGTTATATAATTTTTATTGATATTGCTATAATGAACACTTTTTTGTGCCTGTAGCATTTTTCTCCTTTTGCATTTATGGATTAGTGTAGGATCAAAAGCACAAGTAAGAAATTAGATTTAAATACTTAGAAGGAGACTTTATCCCACATTTCTGAACCTGGGAAGAGTTGTAAGGAGAATTCAAGGCTAATGGGAATGGAGATGAAGAGCTTTGTGTCATGTTTTTATTTCTTAAATGAGATTATTTGTAGAGTGATGGGATTATAAATGCTTTTGACTCTTTAAACAAATGGGGTGTGGGGAGGGTGTCTAGAGCACTTTTCTTTGAGAAGTAAGGTGTTATACAAGAGCAACTTCTCCAGCCTCAACTTTTTGCCTGAGGCAGCCCCTGTTGTCAGCCTAAATGACTTAACTTCTCAAAGAAATAAAATTTTCCATGGGAAATGAAAGACATTAGTCCTGAGGGCCAGATATCTTCCAGGGATTGTGTCTGGGTGTGCTCAAGTCCTCTGCTTCTTCCATATTCCAGCCCCATTGAGCCATGGGTATATGGAGATCCCAGATAATAAAGAAAAAGCTTGCAATGCTTTTCTAGAAGGTAGAAGTTGCTCCATGAGTGCTCTGTGCTATGGTTTGAATGTGTTTCCCAAAGGTTCATGTATTGGTAACTTAATCCCTATGCCCTTGAGAAGAGATCAATAGATTAATGAGGGTTCTTCTCTCATGAGTGGATTAATGTCACTATCACAACAGTGGGTTTGTTGTTTTGGTAGTGGGTGTTTTATAAAAGTGAGTTCTCTCTTGCTTTCTTGCTCTTACCCTCTTGCCATGTGATGCCCTCCACCATGTTATGATGCAGCAAGAAGGCCCTCACCAGATGCTGGTGCCATGCTCTTGGACTTCTCAGTCTCCAGAACTGTAAGCCAAATAAGTTCATTTTCTTCATAAATTATCCAGTCTGTGGTATTCTGTCATAGCAACAGAAAATGAACTAAGACACTCTGTATCAGGAATGGAACCAGCTACCTGATAAAGTTTGCCCCAGAAGAAAGGTCCTTCTCTTTAGTTGGTTAACTTTGGATTCTGGGTGTCAACTCACTGAACTGTGAGCTGTCCCAGGAGGCTCATTGCCCATTCTCAGCAGTACCTGGTCCCTCAGGGCCTAGTGTCAAACCAGGTACAGGTGGGCTTATAGACCAGAGTACAAAATGAATGAATTGACTTATTCCCTCCTAGTCTCTCATTTGAACAATGAACTCTTCCAAGCTTTTATTTCTTACATTTCTCCAACAAGGACTCATGAAACAAAGTGAGCATAGAAGAGGCACTAATAAAAACCCCCGTTATCTAAAAAATTAGTCTGAAGAGGAGTGTGGCAAATGACAACTCCACTCATTTGCACAGCATTTTACGGTTTTCACATCCCTGTTTTTCTGCATTGTCTCGTTTGTCCTCACCACAACCCTTGGGGGTTCTTAAGATACTGAACAGCATCTTTCTTTTACAGATAGTGTGATTTAGGCCCAGAAAATTACATGGCTTATGCAAGGTCATGCAGCTAATATGTGTCAACAGAAGGTCTTTTCCCAGGTCTTCTGACTTCAAGACCAAAGTTATTCCCAAAATATCATATGATTTTAGAAAAATAATAACAATAATGAGACTTAAATCACCCACATAAGAAATATCCATGAAATAATAGCATATTATACCCAGACAGCTGAGTCTGCTCTCAAGGGATTTTTATACTTTGGGGTCTATCTATTATTTGATTGATTGATTAATATTCAAGTTGTTTTAACTCCAAATGATTCATTCATTCACTTATTCACTTACTTAGAAAAACATCCACTGGTTGCTTGTGTCCAGTACTCTTTGGTAGCTAGAAAAAAAAATATTGACTATAGTCTATGATATCAAACAGTTTAGCATGAAAGTGTAGGATATGAGGCAGCATATGAATTTTCTATTGTTGCTGTAAGAAATTGCCATAAATATAGTAGCTTAGAACAACTCAAATTTATTATCTTACAGCTCTAGAGGTCAGAAGTTTGAAGAGTCTCATTAGGCTAAAATCAAGATGTTGGCAGGGCTGTCTTCTTTCTGGAGGCTGTAGGAAAGAATCTGTTTTCTTCCCCTTCCCAGCTTCTAGAGACCTCCTAGAAGGTGATCTCTTTCATCTTCAAACCCAGCAATACCTGGTTGAGTCCTTATGACAATGCTGTATTTCTAGTTATGGCTCATCTGCCCCCGTTCTTCTTCATTTAAGGGCTCTTTTGATTATATTGGGCTCTCCTGGATAATCCAGGATAATCTCCCTATCATAAAGTTAGCTGGCTAGCAACCTTAATTCCCTCTGCTACTGTAATTCCCCCTCACCATGTAACATAATATGTTTTCAGGTTCTAGGGATTATAATGTAGACATCTTCAGGGGCTCATTATTCTGTCTACCACAGATAGTAGGTGATCTCATCTGGAAATAACATTAAGATTGTAATTCTAGGCATTGCGTACTTGGTGCCAAATGAGTATTATAGACCACAAGCGCAGAAAGCAAGAAGGAACATCCTCTTCTGAGTGATCAAGAAACTCTTCATATTAGACAAGTGCTATGGTTTAAATATTTGTTCTCTCTGAGACTTATGTTGAAACTTAATCCCCAGTGTAACAGTATTATCAGGTGGGGCCTCTAAGAGGTGACTGGGTCATGAGGGCTCTGCTCTCATGACTGGATCAGTTCATGTATGGATTAATGGGCTAATGGATTGATGGACTATCATACGAGTGGGTTAGTTATCAGGATAGTGGGTCTGCTACAAAAGCTGGTTTGACTCTCAGTGCACCCCTCTTGTCCTGTGATGCCTTTCGCTATGTTATGATGCAGCACGAGTTTTTCACCAGAGGCTGATCAGAGGCAGCTCCTCAACTTTGGACTTCTCAGCCTCCAGAACTGTAAGAAATAATATTTTCTTCTTTACAAATTACCCAGTCTTAGATATTCTGTTATAGCAACAGAAAATGGACTGAGATAGCAAGGAAACTGAATAAGCAAAGTTTCTTGAGTAAGAATGAACATGGCCACAGGGAGTCACAAGAGATTTTTTAAGCAGGGAGAGGGTAATAAAGGCAGTTTTGAGTGGATGAATCTGGTGCTTGGTTATATATGAACCTCATTAGAATATTACTGTCTCTGTCCCTCTCTGTTTCATAGAAGGAAAACCTGAAGTCTAGGGAGTATGGATGTCTCATGAGAAAGTCAGCTGACAAAGCCACTGGCCAGATGGTAAGGGGGTTTTTCACAGTTCTGGAGAGAAAAGGAGGCTCTAACTTTTGCCACTGCTCATGACTGTTCTCAATAAAACAAAATCTGTTTGGAATTATTCCCAGAATACCACTAAAATTAGTTCTTTCTGTCTTTACTTCTGGTCATCTTCTCTTATGGGGTATGCATTTTGCAGAACCCACTTCTCTATGTCCCTATTCAGTTGTAATTGAGGGATGGGAGGAAGGAACATAGGTTGGGGTAAGAGGTATTTTCTTGAAACATTTTGGGAAGTCTTTTTCTCCAGTATTGCCATTAAAGTCACATTGGGTTGTCAACTCTGGGCCCTTACCTAAAGCTTCAGCTCCAATTTTTTTTTTTTTCTCTGCTCTTTCATTAAATGTGAGGCAGCACAATGCAGAGGAAAAGCACAGGGAAGAGAAGCAGAAGAGCTGGCTCCTAGCTCTCTTTTACGAGCTAGCTCTGGGATCACAGGCAAGTCACTTTTCCTAGTCTTATTTCTCCACCTGTTAAATGGGTTGGCTTGACATGACAGTGGTCTTCAGGTTCATTTGAGTTCTGAGCCTCCGTAATTATGATTCTATGACTCAGCATCAATGGAGCTCCCACTTGTGGAAGTCAAAGGTGGATCTACATCTACTACTCATGTATCCACCTCCCCATTTCCCTGACTGACTTTATGCTTCACGTTCGTTACCTGTTTGGGGGTCTTTCTCATCTTGGTTTGGCAACCCTTTCATCAAGATGTCCCAGAATGTGTGTCATTGGATGTCACTTATTCTCTGATCCTTCCATTCATTCATCCAACATTTAGGCACCTATTTGTGCAAGGTGAGGCAGCTCCATCTTTCTAAGCTTTCCTGTTAGGTAGGAAGGAAGTGCAATCCAGGCTTTTCAAATCATTGTCAGAGAATGTCTGAGTTGGAAGGACATTTAGAAACCATGATTCAATAGCCTTCCTTTCACAAACAAGGAAACAAAAGCCTAAAGAGATGAAGTGATTTGCTTAAAATCACATGGCTGAACTGGGAATGTCAGAACTGGGACTGGAGTCAATTTTCCAGTTTTCCAGCCCAGTTCTGCCTTCTCCCTCCATTATCTACCATATTCTATTAACTGCTTTGAAAACAAAACTGTAATGAGCCCTAAATTATTTTCTCCTTTAGCACAAAGAATTTTTAATTGGGGAAGGATGTGCCCAAATTTGTGATGAGAAACAATGAACACAGCCTCAGTGTAATTACTGGGCCATGGCCCATTGTTTCAGTAAAGGCATCCTATAATGGAAGGAAAAAGAAGATGAGGAAGGAGAGAATGCAGACCTTCTTTGTTCTCAAACCTTTTGTCTCTCTGTTAGGCTGTGTTTGTTTGCCAAACATGAGCCTGGTAAATTGCGTGCCCCAAGTAATCCCAACCATCTACCCCGACTCCTCAGTGCTGAGCTTGGCAGCTGATAGCTCAGCCTGTTTCATTGCCAAGCTGAATGAATAGACCTCAGCCAAGTTCTGGCTGTGAAAAGAGGCCTTGGGTACAAGGGCCCCATGCTTTTTGTGATCCAGTAGGGACAGGTCACTGCCTGGCTTATTTGTCTTCAAACCAGGCCAACCCACTCCACACCACGTGGGGCCAAAACAAGAGGCCAGCCTCATAGCAGCAACAGGGCAATTGCCTTTGACCTCTCTCTTCACTCCCGCTCTGGTGTTGTCCTCTCTACTCCAATCTGGTTTCTACCAGCTCCCCAAATTTTTAGCTTCTAAAAGTTTGTCTCCTATTCCTAGCTCCATCAAGTTAATCCTTTAACTTATCCACCAGATTTTTTTGGCTTAACTCTGGGTTCTTCCCTGAGTGATGGATTATACTTGTCTTTCAGCTCATCCCACTCCTGGTCACTTTGGGTTAAAACCCAGCCCAATTTTCATGAGATCTAGTCCCCAGAAACTCCTTTTCCTTATCCCAGGGGTTGAATTACTCTAGTGGGCTTGTTCCTATTGACTTGCCTTAGTTTTCTACATCTAAGCCATTGTGCCTGTCTCTAGGACTCACTGAGTGCTCTCCTCCAGAAACTGCCTGCACCTGCCACTCTTACGTTCACCTCCTCGTCTTCCTGTCTTTATGCTTCACTTTCAGAACCTGCTTTGGCTGTCTTCCTCATCTTGGTTCTCCTACCATAGCAGCTTACCAGCTTTGGGCTCTGATTTGGCATCACTGGTGCCATTAGATAAGAGACCACCCCCTCGTCTCCTGTAGATCCCTTACTTACTGGGTGAAATCTCAGCTCCTTCATTCCCATGCCTTGGTTCCACTACCAAGGAAGAAATATTTAGAAATGACCTGTAGTTTTCCTGCAGTACTTTTAGCTGAATGTTTTGAATCTCTTGTATACCCTGGAATTTGAAATTAACCAGACTCCTATGGTTAAAAACAGCTGAAAATCAAGCCTAAACATTTCTCAAATTGTAGTTCTGTGACCATCTGCATCAGAGTCCCTTATTAAAAATATAGATTCCAGGCCATCACCTCAGATCAAATGAATTAGAAACTTGGTGGGGGCTTTGGGGGAAGATTATTAGATTGATTATTAGATACAAGAAAATTTGATAACTACTGATTTATCTCCCAGGTTTCAGTTGGTATCTTATTTAAGCTATCCATAGCAACCCTTCTGGTCTAGCTGGTTCTTGAAAAAGGGAGATTTCAGAAGCCACCAGACTATTAAAGGAACATTGATATTATGTGTATTCACTATATTAAAAAATCAGTAAGTTTATTAGAAATCTTTCTTATATAGACCTCTGAACAGGCACAGTGGGGGATACTGGTTGACTAAAACACTCAGACTAGCTATAATTCTAAAGTAAAGGCGCATCTTTTCATTTGCATCTCAGGGAAACAGAGACGGTATGGGGACAGCGCGCAACAAGTCTCCACCTTGTCAGAGTGGAGCTGTCAACTTTGGCAGGTAAGTCTGTTCTGATTGTGATAAGTGAAAGTACATGCGGTGAAGAAAAAGTGGGTCATCATTCTGAGATCCAAAAATTGACATAAAATTGCTGTGAGAGATAATTATCAAATTAACAGAAGCTTATGGAGAGGAAATAAAGTCAAAATATGTAAAGATGATAGCGAAGATAGCTGGAGTGCTGGAAGGATCTGTATAGAATCATAGATTTCTGACTGGAAGGGGCCTCCAAAATCACATTGATTGAGAGTTTCAAATTATTTTAAGCTCTTGGATTCTTCTATGAAACAAAATCTTATGCAGAAAGCTAACATGTAAAACAAATACAGAGTTGCTCTGGTTGGGGCGAATGAGCGAGACAGAGAGAATATGTTAATTAGGATACGCTAGGTTATGTGCAGTAACAAACAATCCAAGCATGTTATCAGCTATTGTAACAACAAAGGCTCTTCTGGTTCATGCTATATGTCTATCATGGATGGACTTGGTCAACTTTACACTTCCTTGCTTCAGGTCCCAAGCTGAGGGAGCAGCCCCCGTTTTGATCACTGACAAATGTTGCATCGGCAATTAAATGCTCCAGTTTAAAAGTGACAGAGAGTACTTCTATCCAGGTTGCCTTGGTCAGCATTAGTCACATGGCCCTACATAACCACAAAGAGGCCAAGAAGTACAAGCCTACCGTATGCCCAGAAGCTATTTCCTACTGAAAATATTTAGTGAACACCACTGTTGACTAGCATTGTGTGTGTGTGTGAGACAGCTTTCACTCATGCCCAGTGTTATCCCTAGGTACCTGCAAAGAACTCTTAGGCTCCATGAAAACTGATTTGGAAACTACTAAATTAGCTCTCTTATTTCATAAATGAAGAAAACTGAGGTCAATTTACTTATTTAAGGTAAGATAATATCAAAATGTAGGCCAGAATGGAGGTTTTCTTTGGTCTCAGTCCAAGGCTCCTCCCATTTTTGCTCTGAATGCGTGTGTGTGTGTGTGTGTGTGTGTGTGTGTGTGTGTGTGTATGAGAGAGAGAGAGAGAATGGTGACTCAAGAGTTAAATGTAGATGAAGAACAGACCGGTTCTGAAAGGAAATGTGAACCTGAGGAAATTTTCCATGAAGGTTCCCCATGCATTCCAAGTGACAAATAGATGCAGTAAAGATATTATATTTGTTCTGATTACCCAAAGGATGCTGGGCAACATAAAGAGTTTTTGAAGAGAACAGCAACTGATGATGAAGCGTGGTGCCCCTAATGGAGTGAGGAAACCAAGCAGCAATCACCAACTTTGCAGGGACCTAGGGGAAATGTTCTGGCTGAGAGGCTTCCATTTCCTGTCCTATCAGCTTCGCCAGGACCGAGACTCAGGGTGGTGGGAGAAGCAGGTGGCAAAATGCATAGCACTGCCCCTGCCAGGGCTGACAGTTTCTCTAAGAGGAGAGTGTGGGTAGGAAGGAGATAGCAGATGTCTCTGGGACAGTGTCCTGTTCATCAGGCTTTGTAGTATTTCCGTGTTCAGTGAAAGAGAGATGAACAAAGAGAGAAAGACAGGATTTGGTGGCAGAACAAAAATGGCCATCATGCTGACTCACTTAATTTTTTTTTTTCTGGCCACTGCACTGCTGCCTTCCTTGTTTCGTTATTGTTTCGACTGTTTGTATTCCTTCTGTAGTGCCTCCAGGAGCACCATCTCGGTTTTGATGAGATCCAAGGAAGCCCTATCACTTGCCCTATCGTGTATGTATGCCCTCTCCACTCTGGTCTTCTCAGGATGAATCCCTTGATAGTAGTCAGAATAAACCTTAATTGATCAAAAATACTTGAAGAAATTGAAGTTATAGATATCAGCAACATCTAAGACAAGGAGAATCCTCCTTCCCTTCCTATGACTCTCAATAGTGGAATCCCCTAACTCTTCTTACCCCCATTACTGACTATGTAAATCACACCTTAATGTGTCTGATGGCCCTGAATTGTCAATCACACCTTAATGTGTCAGGAGGGCCTCTGATCTGACACAGGCAGTTTAGGAGGCTGTGGTAGAAATGGGGTCTCCACTGGGGGCCTGGGAAGTGCAGGGTTAATGTGGAGGAGGAGGAGCTGAAGTACTGTGAGCAGGAACATAAAGAAGGGAGAGGAGCTTGTGCGGGGCTGCAAGATCATTAGTCAGAAAGGGCAGGGACAGGGACTTGTGGTGGTCCTTTGAGGGGATGAGGTGGTACCACCTAAAAGTGTCAGTGAGAAGGGTAAGCGTTCTCTGCTGCTTCTTGTTTGCTCACTTTCTCAGATGCCCCAATCACAAAATATTTCTGGTTTCATTTTTCTTTTTTTTAATTCAACAGACAACCTGATGTCATCATGGAGGCTGAAAATCCTCACGCCTTTCATTCTGTCTAGGGCTGACTGGAACCAGGGCTGGCTGTGCCCATCAGCTGTCAGGCTGCTCTTTAGCGAGGCTTGGAAAGTTCCAGCAAAAGCCCTGCCTTTGAACCGGAATCACTCTGCCACTGTCTGCATGTGGATCCTTTGTAGTGGAGACAGAGATCTTTGTTTTGTATAAAAACAGACGGGCACTCTTCTTGGGTCTGTCCCTCTGCTGACAATTCCAAGTAACGCTTTATCATCCCCAAGTGCATTGCATTGCTTTAATATCTGGCAGAGCGTGAATTGTAAACACGTCATTAGACTTAAAGGCTGCCTTGAGATGGTGGCTGGAGGAGAACCGGCCCTGAAGAAAAGAGGAATTTGGCTGAAAATGAGCTGCTGAATAATTTATCATGAATTGAAATGTCAATACCTTAAGTGAGGCATAGTGAAGCTTCAGAACTCGGAGGTAAACACTGTGAGGATGTAATTCTGGAGAGAACATTATCAAAAGCAGTGGCTCTTTGGAAGGAGCAGGAGGCAGAGAGACCCTGGCTGGGTGTGGGCTGAGTCTGACAAGGAGATGGGGGGTGGGGAGGGGGCACAAAAGGAGAAGCAGAACAGAGCTTGCCTTGGAGCTGCACCATCTGAGCTGGAGGAGAGGTGAGGCCAGAAAGGAATTGGGGAAGTCAAGAACGAAGGGAGAGCTGTTAAGTAGGAGTGTCAAGAAGACCTGACCAGTCGGCCCAGGAAAGCTTCTTGGAGAAGGGAGGACCCAGGATTTGATGAAGGGAGATGAGGTGGAGAGAATTTTATTAGACGTGTTATTAAGGGGTAGCAGGAGAGAAGTCGAGAAGGCTGGTGGTGGGTGCAGGTTGAAGAACACTATGCAGAAGAATGGGAATTTGTTGAAGTTGAAATGAGAGCTCCTGCAGATCTTTTGACAGGAAACTGACATTTATTCAGCAAGTATTCAACATAATTGAGTAGCTATGTTCCAGATTCTGTGCTCGTGCTGCACACAGGTCTCTGACCTCAAAGAACTTATATTCTAGTGAGGGAGACAGATAACCAAAAAATAGCCGTCACATTTGTTTTCCTGAGTGTTTGACTTGCAACTTATTCTTTGCCACAATGTTAGGAAGTAGGTGAAATAATTATCTCCATTTTACAGATGAGGAAACTGAGACTTAAAGAGGGTAATTTTCTCAAGGCAATTTAACTAGTAAATGGTGGAGCTAGAACTGTATCATGCAATTATGCAGTTATAATTTGGGCTAAATGTTTGGATGGGGAAGTTTATGAGGCTGTGGACCAGTGTTAGACACATGACTGTTCAGGGGATCAGGGAAATTTTCCAGAGAAAGGAAGTAAGATATAACCTGATGAGCTGGGGTGATGTGGTGGGGTAAGAGTGGCTTGCACAAGGTCCCAGAAATGGGAGGAAGATGGTAGAGGTGAGATCTGGCAGGTTTTTGGAGGTGTGTCAAGGAGGCTAGACTTCATCCCAATGGCAATGAGAAGCCATTGAAGGGTTCTAAGAGGGGAAGAATGAAGACAGTATGTGTGAGAGAGTCAATTTTGCATTTTTAAAAGATTACTCTGGCTCCTTTGTGGAGAATTGATTGGTGGGGCCAGAAGTGCAAGCTGCTGGAACAGTGAGGAAGTTGAGAAGCAGGAAATAAGTAAACCAGTAAATGCGTCAATCTCTTGAGTACTTTATTTATAAGAGGGTCCCTCAACCCCTTGGTCAAAGCCTTTTTTCCCTCATTTACATCCAATTTTAATAATTCAAGTGCTTGTTTTCCCAATTTATAGCAGATTAAGAGTTACGATTTAGGAAAGAATTTGGGAATGCAGTGAGTGTTCAAGGAGGAAAGACACTGGCAATTATGAAAAGTGACAGTTTGATTTTAAGGAAAGACACACACGAAAAACATTTAAAATATTAAAACAAACTGCACAGCAGAGCGGGACTATTCCGTGGAAAAGCAAATGACCCTATCCAATGTCATCCTCCCATTTCAGGCTAATATTTGATATCTTCAGTGATTAATTTGAGATAACAATAAAATAAGTCAACAATGACAAAGTGTGATGTTCAATAACCTGTTTAAAAAGACAGGAACAGAAAAGAGCGACTCCACATTTCCAGCCACATTTCAGGGTGTAGGTGGGTATGAACCCAAGATGGCCGTGAGGCCTGGAGCCCTGCGTTCCCCTTTCAGTCTCCAAGGCCGGCTGTCTCCCGCTGAGGCTTAAAGAGAATAAGTATTGTGTGAGGGGTTGCTGAATTGGGGGGAATGGAGCTTGGTCAAAATCTCCAGCCCCTCATCAGTGAGCCCAGAACATGAGCTGACGCAAAACCGCTACAGCAACCATGGCGGCTCTGGGGCTCCTTCAGAAGCTGGGCTGGAATATTCTGTAGGCCACTGCAGGCTTTTAGGGATTTAGAAAGGTCCCTGCTGCTAGAGGGATTTCAAAGAGAAGCAGAGGGAGTAAACCAGGGGTCCCCAAACCTAGTGCCTTTTAGGAACTGGGCTGCCGGGCAAGGAGGTGAGCCGCCATGATTGAGCATGACTGCCTGAGCTCCGCCTCCTGTCAGATCAGCCGCGGCAGCATTAGATTAGGAGCGCGAACTCTATTGTGAACTGCGCATGCCAGGGATCTAGGTTGTGCACTCCTTACGAGAATCTAATGCCTGATGATCTGAGGTAGAACAATTGCATCCCAAAACCATCTCCTCTCTCTCCCGTCCCCAAACCAGTCCCAAAAAGGTTGGGAACTGCCAGAGTAAATCTTTCTGTGTGGGACTCTGGATCTGACCATCTAGGGTGTGGTGCAGTCCCCTTCCCTGGTCTCCTCCCTTGGTGTTGTTTTTCGTGTGTGTCTTTCCTTAAAATCAAACTGTCACTCTTCACAACTGCCAGTGTCTTTCCCCCTTGAACACTCACTGCATTTCCAAATTCTTTTCTAAATTGTTACTCTTAATCTGTTATAAATTGGAAAAACAAGCACCTGAATTATTAGAATTGGATGTAAATGAGGGAAAAAAGGCTATGAGCAAGGGGCTGAGGGACCCTCTTATAAATAAAGTATTTAAGGGGTTGACACATTTATTGGTTCACTTATTTCCTGCAGAGGAACTGTTGCTCTTGTGTGCAGGTAGAGATTAAACTGTACCTGCCTGCAGCCAGCCCAGGGCAGGAGTTCGGGCTCTGGGAACCACCCGACCCTGGCCTGCCACCGCAGACTTCAGCTGCCAGCTCCCCCAGCTCCTTCCTGCTGAATGAATAAATAAATGAATGTCAATTTCCTGTCAAAAAATCTACAGGGGCTCTCATAGGCTGGAGCATGCTGGACTCCCAGCCTGACACCCTCAGCACCCAGGTAATCAGACATGCAGGCACGAACCAGCCCCCCTCAGAGACATCCTCAATCCTTCACAGCTGGGGGCGCCAGGCCCCAGCCTCAGGCTGCATCTGGTTTCCTCAGTTATCTGACTGGGATGGTTACAAGTGTGACCAGGAAGTGGGCCAATGGAAGACTCCCATGCAACTTCTCCTATTTCAGGGGCCTTATTTTGTTGCTTTTGTTAGTATAGTAAACAGACTAAAGTTTTTGTGTTATTTGGTTAAGATCTTGGAAGCTGAAGTAGGAAAACAAAATACTGTCTGAAGAGTGCGGAGGCTTCTGGGGCCTCAATTCTGTACAGATTTAGATGCATTTATTACCTCCTCCAACTATCCTGGAATGTCATTCTCCACTGATTTACCCCAGACATTAGAATTCCACCTGGGAAGCCAATTAAGATGAAAATCTTCAATAGAAGATAATTGGGAAGGTCTGAGAGGCTTGTTATCCAGTTACACCATTCCAGTTGGGACCTATGACCATTGGAAGGATAACTGCTGAAGCCGTGATGTCTCTTGCACAACTTTTGCTAACTTGAGCTTTAAGTATATTTTTTGTTACTATGATAAATATATTTTTTCATTGTTTTCAAATTGTTTGTTGGAGTGTAAAAAAGCAATTGATTTTTCATATATAATTAATAATATAACCAGCAATTTGTTAAACTACCTTATCAATTATAATAAATTGACACTTATTTGGAGTTCTCTAAATATCATCTGATAATAATGACAGTTTCAATTTTTTTTTTTTTTTTTTTTTTTTGTGATGAAGTCTCGCTCTTGTCTCCCAGGCTGGAGTGCATTGGTGCGATCTCGGCTTACTGCAACCTTCGCCTCCCAAGTTCAAGCAATTCTCCTGCCTCAGCATCCCAAGTAGCTGGGATTACAGGCCCCTGCCACCATGCCCGCCTAATTTTTTTTATTTTTAGTACAGACGGGGTTTCACCATTTTGGCCAGGCTGGTCTCTAACTCCTGACCTCAGGTGATCCACCTGCCTTGGCCTCTGAAAGTGCTGGGATTACAGGCGTGAGCCACCACACCCAGCTTACAGTTTGATTTTATCTTTTTTTTTTTTTTTTTAAGTATATTCAAGGAAGATTGTTATCCAAACTGAAATAAAAAGGAAGAGAAAAAGAAACTGAGTTTCAATTATCTGGAAATTCTTCCTATATGTAGGATTTATTGTTCTCTGACATTATTAGATAATATATAATTTAAGTAAAATAAATCATCATTATTATTTTTTAGAGAAATGATCTCATTCTTTTACCCAGGCTGGAGTGCAGTGGTACGATCATAGCCCACTGCAGCCTTGAACCCCTGGGCACAGAGGATCCTCCCACTTCAGCTTCCCAAGTAGCTACATGCCTCCACGCCCTCTAGTCTTTAAAACTCTTGTGTAGAGATAGGGTCTCACTATGTTGCCAAGACTGTTCTCCAACTTCAGGCCTCAAGTGATCCTCTTGTCTTCGTCTCCCGATTCTTAAAGTATATTATTCATTAATTTATTAAATAATTATTTAGTACTATAGTAGGCTCTGAGGTTGTTATTGTGAGTAAAACTTAAGAGATCCATCTCTGCCCTCCTAGAGTCAATAGCCTAAGGTTGTTTTCCACTTAGTAGTCAAGTGAGAGATGAAGGCAGGGTGGTAGTAGAGATGTGGATATATTTGTGATGTAATTAGTAGTTAAAACCAGTACAGCCTGGTCATGGATTGGAAATTAGGCACAAAGGAGAAGGAACTGTCAAGAATAACTTCTGGACTTCTGGTTTGCACAACTGAAGGGAGATGTCATTTATCGAGATTGGAACATTGAAAAAGGATCAGATTTGGGGGGTAGGGAAGAGAGGGAGCTCATGACTTTGGTTTTCCTCTTTTGATTTTGAGATACTTTTGAGTCATATAAGGAGGGATAGTAGCAGGCAATTGGATATACTGGTCTGTACTTTGGAGGAGAAACCTGATTGGAATCATCTGTTTATACAGAGTAATTGGTGGTTTGGATGTAGATGAAATTGGCTAGGCCTGGGGAGAGCAGATTAAGAAGCGGAGAGAGAGTTGAATGGAATCTTGAGCTTCAATTCTGATTGGCCAGGTAGAAGAGGATGGGTTGGTAGTGGGAAGAGGCAAGAGGAAGGATCCAGGAAAGCATGCTGTCCTAGAAGGTAAAATAATTGAAAGTTTTAAGAAAGAAGAGAAAGTTAATGTTCAAAGCTGCTGGAAGGTTACATAAGGTGAGGACTGAGAAATGTCATTGGATTCAAATACATTGTGGTAATTGGCAACATTATTGAGAGCTATTTTGGAGAGGATTATCATGGTTGAAGAGTGAGTGGGAAGTGAGAAATGTTTTGAAAATGTATTAGAAAATAAATGAATCTGTATTGTATTTTGGTTTTAGAATACACATCACAAATAAGAATGTTACTAAGGCTTATGGTAAGGTTTATTGAGCACAACCTTAAAATGCTGGATCAACTTATGTAGTAGTTGCTGGAGATCCTGCAATGAAGTTAGGGTGGGATGGCAAGGATTTGGCATGTCTGTCAACCTACTTGGGGACATGGAGTCTTAAACCCTGTATTCTGGAGTCTGTCACCTCTCTCATCATGCTTGCAGATGCCTAGATAAGACAGCCTATGCACAGTGGAGAATTATTAGCAAATACCTAGACACAGTGGGTTTGGGCTCTGTTACAAGAGTGATTATATTGGTCTCTGGAAATACATAGTGCCACATCAGCCTATTCATTGGCACCTGCTGAAGCTGTTTTATCTGGAATCATTTGAACATTTTGTACTTTTGTGCATCTGCCATTTGTCTTGAAACTAAGTTTATTCAAGTCCTTTGATGACAAATTCCACCACTCTCTGAGGAAGGGCTCTGAGCCTGCTGCAAATGCAAGCTGTCCCAAGCTTTGGTCTCTGGCTCTGTCAGAAGAAGCAGATTGTCGACCATCTCCCAGCTGCTTCTTGCCACTTGCAATTTGTGCTTTCTACAGAAATCACTCTGTTCTGAACAAGCCAGTCACCTCACTATTGTGAGAGGTTTGTGTGTCTGCTGAATATTTTATTTACCATCTGGCTGGTGGTGATGCACAGAGAACATACTTATGGGCCAGTAATGCCCCGGACCAGTGTATGCCAACCCTGAAAAGGTCACTTGCTTCTCCCCATGCCTGGCAGGCACCCACAGTCCCTCACACAGAGCCCTTGCTATTTCTTTGAGGCTCTAGGAATAGGAGATGTAAGGCAGTGGAGGGAGCTTTCTGCCCTTTTTACCCAGGCATCAAGGTGGTCACCAGGTGTCTTCCTAAGAAGAGGGGCATTTCAGCATCCAGCCCCTCTTCTTGCCTTCCTGAAACTCACATACAAGTTTTCAGGGAAGCACCTTCCATGAGTCTGAGGCAATTTGTGACTATTTCTGCCATCAGTAGGGGCTAAAGAAATCGCCATTCCCTTGCCCCTACTTCACCAACCAGATTCTGTCTTTTGAAAGGGAGGAATTTAATAGCACTTTTCCTTGTTCAGAGGACAATATCTAATTAGGGCTTGAAAGTGCTTCTGTTTTTAACAATCTCCTTTGCAGGTGCAAATAATTCCAAGAGGCCTCTCCCTTTTTGAATCTTAATTCCGTCATTGAAGATAGATGTCCCTTAACAGCTACTCAGGAGGGAGGCGGTAAATGGAAAGAGTACTGGACTTGAAGTCAGGAGTGCTCTATTCTTTTCACTCATTAATGCTTGCCACTAGATATAGTTTGCTCATCTATCATTTGGGCATATTACTAATTTACCTTGTAAGGTTATTTTGAAAATCAAGACATGTGAATAGTGCTTCATGGATTGCCTGTGTATTGGCATGCCCAGTTTCTATTGTATAGGAAACTGATACTCAATCCTTTCAGTAATAAAACATTTAAAAATACATATGTAGCCCCTAGGCCACATATATATGCTGTATAATATATATAATTGTGGATTGAGAATAAAAAATGCTATATGTTAAGTCCTATTAAAACTAACATTTGTTGAATGCTTACCACAACTTAGTGCCAAGCTCTATAAATTTCATTTCATAATTGTCAAAACAACCCTATAAGGAAGATGCTACATTTTACAGATGAGGAAATTGAGATCCAAGAACTTAAGACTCCCAGAATCAGTAAATAGCAGATCCAGAATTCGAACCCAAGTCTTTTTGGTTACATGTGTGCAACCTCGGGGCTGTGCTGCTTTCCTCCTCAACATATCTCCTACACAACATCCTTTTATCGAGAAGGAAGCCAAACTCTTATAAAATGTTTCACTGCATCTGAATAAGCAGACAACCCTATAAAAATGTTATATAAGGCCAAGCACAGTGGCTCATGCCTGTCATCCCAGTACTTTGGGAGGCCGAGGTGGGAGGATCACCCAAGTCCAGGAGTTCATGACCAACCTGGGTAATATAGCAAGACTTCATCTCTACAGAAGATTTTTAAAAATTAGCAGGGCATGGTGGTGTGTGCCTGTAGTCCCAGCTACTTGTGGGGGTGAGGTGGGAGGATTGCTTTCAGGCTGCAGTGAGATATGATGGCTCCATTGCACTCCAGCCTGGGTGACAGATTGAAATCCTGTCTAGAAAAGAAAAAAAGTTATGTACAAATACATGAAACCAAACAGTGGCTCTGAGGGCAGAACAAAGTGGTGGCTGATAACATCCCTGTTCTCACTACATGGTGAAAATGGTTATATACCTTGATGATTTATTTTATATTTCAATGGGAAACACTTCTCTGGGTAGCATAAGTAGCTCAAGAATCTTGTATGTTGTGTATATATGTGTGCATGTGTATCTGTTCGCTTTGGTGAAATCCTCCCACAGTATTTTTATCTTCTCTATGGCCATAAAGCATAAAGAATGGCCATTTTCCTGACAATAAGAATTGTCATTACGGATGTCAAAGGTTGAGTTGTGCTTGGTGTGATGTGCTCAAAGCCTGTTGGTGTGCAAGGCTGGACTGGTTATTTATTTGCTAGGTGTGGATTATTATCCCTATTTTGCAGGTGAGGAAACAGGCTTAAAATAGTACAAGACTAGCTCAAGTCACAAAGCAGGACTGCAACCAATGCAAAGCAGATTTCACCACAACCAGAAGAATCACTTTTGAAATAAAAAAAATTCTAATTTCAAAAGAATTACATTAAGAAATATTTGCTGTAAAAATTCAGAATTACAGCTGAACATTATAAAAAGTTCAGAAGTTGGTCACTATCTCTAATCCTGGTTCTTTTTCCAAGGAAGAACCATGGTTAAAAATCTCATATGTACTGCTTCTCAGATTATAATGTATATTTAAATCACCTGGACATTTGTTAAAATGCAGATTCTGACTCAGTAGGTGTGTGATGGGCCTGATCTACTGAATCTCTACTAAGCACTCAAGCGATGCTGATGCCAGTGGTCCATGGATCATGCTATGAGTACAAGGTCATAGGGCAATGTGCATTTTAATTTTCATTGTTACTGCCAAATTACATTCTGAAGCAACTGTATCAATTACCAACAGAATATGGGAGTAGTACTTATTTCCCACGTTTTCTCTAACACTTAGAAATTTCCCTATTCATTTTTTTCTCAATTTGATAGGTGAACTATATCTATGTTTTTAAAATGTATTTTTATTTTTTAACAAGTTTTTTCACTCTCTTATACGTTCATTGGTTATTTATACATTCTCTACTTGTCTGTTCATATTCTTGACTCATTTTTCCATTTGGATATTCTTGCCCCTCTATTTTAGTGGCTTATATGAATTCTTTATATATTTTGGGTATCAATCCTTGGTCTGTTGACTGTCTTGCAAATATTTTCCTCTGGGTCTAAAGAAGAAATTTTTACCCAGCAGCGTTATCCGGTGACTGAATGGAAGTGAAGCTGTTCAGAAGTTGCATAACCACTTGCTAGGGAGGAATTTGGTACCTCTCTCGACTTCCTGTGCCTTCTTTTTCATATTAATACAATATCTCAGAAAAGAGCTTATCCTACTGTATTATGGTTGTTTATTTTTTGGCCTCATCCATTCAACAGTGATCTCTTTGAGGGCAGGGATGAGGGTCTGTGAGTCATCTCTGTATTGCCAGTACCCAGTTTTGGGTCTAGCACAGAGCAGGCACTCAGAAAATATTTAGTGGATGAATCAATGGACAGAGGGTTAGATGGGTCTTGTTGCTGGATTCCGGCCAGGATTTGCCCTGTGACTCAGCTAGGAGTTGTTTTGGATCCTTAAATAGGGTGACAGAAGAGGAGCAAGAGGACCCTTTGCTCCTAGAGGAAAGTGCCCTCTGGGTGACTTGTCTTCCCTCCATTCATTTGCATATTAGATACTCTGGTGCCCAGAGACAGCAATAATGACAATAGCCAATACTTATGTAGTGCCTTTAGTGTGCTTTGTATACATTAATTCATCTAATTCTTACAGCTTCTACATGAGGTAAGCATCATCAGTATTATCTCCATTTACAGATGAAGAAACTGAGGCACAGTGTGGTTAAGGAATTTTCCCAAGATCATACAGCTAGTAAATGGCAGAACTGAGATATGAACCCAGCTGTCTGGCTCCGTAATCTGTGCTCAAGAGAGAACATGAAAAACACTAGACCTGGTACAAAGTAGGCACTAAACAAACATTTCTCTCTTCATTTACCATCCCTCCCCGAGAAGTGAGCCTTTTTTGTTAATGATATCTCAGACCAGTAGCTTGGCAAAATCCAATCTTGGCCCTACTTTTCCTCTGTAGCTTTTGTCTCTGAACCACACATTCATCCTTGCTGGAAGTGCCAACAATCCCTGTTCTCCTAGGAACCTGGTAACCCCAATTCCCATGCAGCCAGCACAGGGATTGAGGCTTTCCATGATCTGGACCTGTTTTTACCCTCTAGCCACCCCCCCACCCCCCACCAAATCCTGACACTCTGGCCCCAAGGCTTTGCATGGTGCTGCCATCTGGTAGGTACAGATGGCCACTGACAACCGTCTCTGAAGAGTGAACGGCCATTGGCCAAGACTGGTTACTGTTCCTCTTTAACCCTCAGGTCAGGGTACCCTATGCAGAATGTAATCAGTTGGTGGCTGAATTCCATTAGTGACTGGCCTTTTCTAACTCTAGTATCAAAGGTATTTTGAATGAAGGCTTAGTGTTGGGGGAGTCACAGTGTGGTGGTACTTGTGGGTAGGAAGTCCTACTTAGCTCGTCCTCAATCACATCAAGAGAAGAGCTGCCTACCCAATGTAAAAGATGGGTGAAATCCAGAGGCTGTAGCAGGTAAACCTTATCAAGAATCTTCAGCCCCATTGTATATGCCTCAAGGCACTCACTCTCCTCTTGCGGGAAGAGTTGAAGGAGACCCTAGATTCTCTCAGTGTAAGTTTGAAGAACTACTTTGTACTGGAGTCTCTGCTAGGCCTGCTCACACCTATTATCTGATTAACTCCTCACAATGATCCCCAGCAGGAGGCAGGATTTATTTAAAGTAAAGGAGAGGAAACACAGGAGTTAGATAAATGACCGAACTTGAGAATCAGAAACATCCTTACAATCCAAGGATGATTTTTAGCAGCTTCCTGAGCTCAGAAAAGAGGCCCGTATTGACACAATGAAACTTGGATTGGATCTACATATCTGGAGCAAAGTGGGCAGAGTCTAGGACAACTGGTCATTTACACAAAACCTCAGGAGCACAACCATTGCTTGTTGGATTGGATGTACAGTAACTGAATTCAGGACTAAAGCTATGGATTTCTACCCAGGTATTGTTTACGAGGGAGCTTGCAAAGGGACTTTTTTCTGACCTGTGACTCTGCAAAATCTTTGTGAGCAGAGTCTTTATGCCCCCTCCCACTTCCTTTGTTTGTAATCAAGGGATTAAGGGTCTTGAGTGGAAAGTTGAGGGTACTGGGGGTGACCAGTACCTGGAAGAAACTAGCCTTTGATTTTGAATATCTTATCAACCTATGCAGATCACTGTACTACTGATGGTGAAGACAGACATTATGAATAGAAAGCCAATGTGCTGGAACCCAGCTAGCCACGATGAGATGAGCTCCTTGGTGCTCATAGCTTTAGTTCCTGTTAGCTTCCATTAGGGGAGAGAGGGCTGATACTGGTAGGTAGAGAAACCAAGTATTGCTAAACAGCAGGATGGAGATCACGGAGCTGAGCTCTGGCCTGGAAAGGGAGTGACCATATCTGGAAGGAAACTCACATGATCCTAACCACTCACTATGTGTCCTGCACTAATTAAAGCCCTTTCTGGAACATTCTCTCAGTTAATTTTCACAACCTGTCCTCAGTAAGGTATTGTCTACCTACATTTGATACATGGGAGAAATTGAACCCTAATGACTTTTTGAAATGTGTCCAGGCTCTCATAACTAATACATGGTAGATCTAGGATTAGAACCCTAGAGTCTGCCTGCACCTCCAGAGAAAACTCTGAACTGGTCAGCCACACCCTGTGACTTTTCAGAGAGGAAAACCTGTTCAGCATTCTTCTTTTGTTGTATTCATACCCTGTACAGTTTCACATTGTCGTAGATGATCAGCTGTACAAAATTTAAGATCACACAATTCACTTTGTTTTCTTCTTGACCCTCATTTTTTTTAAACTTGGGATTTTTTTCCATTAAGAATGTGAAAACAATGTGTATTGCCTCCTCTTTCTAGCCCTGTGGTGGTTTAGGAAGATTCCAAGAAGGGCTGAACTTCCAGGGCTCCTCCCGGGAGACAGGGCAGAACAGAAGGAAAGATTACACCTTAACCTGTACTCAAGGGCATTGCTTATAAGTCTGTCCAACCAGAAGAAAGTTCAGATCCTTTATTTGTGAGCTGGATTATACCTCTGGAAGAGAAAAAAGGGAGAGACAAGTTTTACTCCCTCCTGGAGGCAGATTTCTCTACCTTGATTTTTTCAGAAATTTTGTACATTCTTTCCTCTCACGTATGTATCTCCTACATACCATACACACGATTCTTCTCCCCCTCCTATACCCTAGGCCACCTCAACCCACACCCACTGTTCTCTCTTCCAGCTATGGATCAAGGGAAATCTTCCAGGGTCCCTAGTTGGTATCTGTTTTCACAGCATCTTTGGGGAGGTTTTTTAAGCAAAGTGCTGGTAGAAGGGCCCTTGGCTGATGGGGACATAAAGTGCCCTTTCTTTGGTTTTGTGCCTTCCCTCTTTTGTGGGGCCAGTTATTTGAATCCAGAGACATCCCAGGAGGGAGCTGCCCTGAGTATTTCTGTGACTGGTTGGAAGGCTGGCACACAACGAAGTGGGCATGCAGCAGACTGCCTCCCTGGCTTTTAGGCCAAAACATTAAAGCAACTCAGAGATGGAGAAGAGGCAGGAAATCTGTGTTGTAAAAAGTCTTTGTTTAAAGGAATTCTGTTCAGGTGCTGAGAACGGGGTGTTCAGCAGAAGAGGATAATATAAGTAAACATTGGCACTAAGAACAAACACAGCAGTATCACCCTCTGCGTCTGGCCTCCCCCTGTGCTCAGTCACAGTTCTCTCCCACCGCCCTCTCCGACAGCAATCACAAATAACATATAGAAGGGCTTTACAGTTCAGAGAGACCTTAATTCCCCCCAGTGGCATTTCCTTGCAGGGTTTCCCTATGCACTGGGTGACCCTGGTCCCACATGAATGAAAACTGGGCTTAAAGGACACATCCATGTCCTGGGAGCTGTATAGACTTAAAGAAAAACCTAGATAGGGGCAAAATTTGGGGCAAGCGGTGGGGGTGGGGGAAGAAGTGGTAGAGAGTCATCTAACAGGTCACCAATGTTGCTTCTGGGAGATTCCCGGAGGGTTGGTTCCTTTCAGCCAGGTTTAGGGCCAGGTCTGGACACATTCAGGAGGCCAGTGGCTGAAGGGCGGAGGGCAGGGTGGAGGCCCAAGTGAGGCCAAGGAAGGAGTGGATGCCCCTGGGGCTGGCACTTCCTTGGCTTCTCAGGGTCCTGGCAACCAAGAAAAGATTCCAGGGGTCGACCGGTGGCACCAATGCGAGAAGCCCCGGGCGGATGAAAGAAGCTGACCCGTGCGACCCCCCCAAAACCAGGAGATTCCTGCCCAAGAGCAAGAGATGGAATTCCCCTCACCGAGGAAGCTGCCGACCTAAGGGCTGGGACTGGAAGCGCGCCCTCTCCGGGAGCTTCGGGTCTGGGGCAGCCTGCGAAGGCGCGGGTGGAGGCCCGGGCGCGTCCCTGGGGGCGGGAGCCAGGGGCGGCCAGCAGGTGGGGCCTGGGGGCTGGACTCCGCCCCCCGCTCCCGCCCCGTTGGTCCGCTGCCGCTCAGCACCTGCCCCTCTCCAGAGCCGGAGCGCGATTGGTGGCGGCGCTTGTCGCTCGGAGGGGGCCGGGCCGCTCTTCTTCGCGGCTCTCCCAGCCGTCGCTGCCGCTGCCGCGGTTCTCCTCGCAGCGCCGGCCGGTCGGACCGCCAAGGCAGCCGGCACTGGCGATGGGAAACGGTGTGGCCGCCGACACAGGCAGTGGCAAAGTTTCCCAGACGTACACATCTGGGCGCGCGGCTGCCGGCTACCCGTGACCCCTCTAGGAAGGGCTCAGGGATTTTTAATTTGGAAAAAATTCCACCTGGTTTCCTTTGTCAAGGTCTCTCCGGGTGGCCAGTAGCAGGAGCTGCAAACTTGGGCACGGCGGCTTCACCGGCAGCGGACCGGGCTTTGGAGAACCTCAGGACTCAGGTGCTGGGGTGCTCAGCGGCTCCGGACGTGCTACGGGGTGTGAGCGCGGGGGAGTCCGGGGCGCGCGACAAGGAAGGGCCCCCGGGAGCTCTATATGGAGGAAGGAGCCCAGAATGGTGTGCACCAGGAAGACCAAAACTTTGGTGTCCACTTGCGTGATCCTGAGCGGCATGACTAACATCATCTGCCTGCTCTACGTGGGCTGGGTCACCAACTACATCGCCAGTGTGTATGTGCGGGGGCAGGAGCCAGCGCCCGACAAGAAGCTGGAGGAAGACAAAGGGGACACTCTGAAGATTATTGAGCGGCTGGACCACCTGGAGAATGTCATCAAGCAGCACATTCAAGGTACGAGCGCCCCGGAAACTTGGGTCGCCCATGAGGCCCAGGAGTGCCCCGCGCGGCGCGGGGTGCGCTAGGGCTGGTGCGCATCAACTCAGCCACGGCGGGGCTCTGGGGCCGCAGATGCGTGGTAGTCGTGGGGCCTGAGTGTGAGCTCTTGCCTGCGTACGGGACCCTCTGTCTGCGGCCGTGCGCGCTTCCCCGGGGCACACGTGTGTGCGCAGGGCTGCACGCGCGGATGTGTGCAGCTAGCTGGCGATATGGGGGCGCGCTGCGCACGTGTCCAAATGTGCGTGTGACTCTGGGCTGGTTGCTCGCGGGCTCTCGGGATCGCACACAAGTCCTGCTCAGAATGTGTGTGCGTGTGAATGTCTGTGTGTGTACAAGAGGGAACGCGCGGGCAAACGAGCTTTTTTGGCCACTGTAGGCGTCAGGCGAGAGGCCCGCGCGGCGGCCCTGACTATTGGCGGTTAAGACTCGCAGGTTGCCGGACAATCGAGGCTAGGAAAATTGCGTTGTTTCAGCCCCAGCCACAGTCTTGCTATGATCCCGTTGGTACGCAATGGGGAAAGCAAGGAGAACCGCTTGAACCTATAGCAGTCCCTACCCCCACCACAGCCCGCGGGTCCAGGACCCTCTCCAGGAGCAGGTATCAGCGCCGGCAAGTAGCGCTGGAGCTTGAGCTCTGTCCACTGTGGTGATGCTTCCGTCCAAGACTGGAAGAACACGCCCTGGGCTGCGCCTTCCCGGCGGAGCCGCCCAGGACCGGGTGAAGGCCGATCCCTCTGGTAGCTCCACTCTTAGGCCCTGGGGGCAGCCGGGGCGGAGCAGACAGACCTACCTGGGTTGGGTCTGAAGTGTAAGGTTACTCTGGTTGGGTGCGCTCCAGACCAGTGCGGAGGTCCAAAGGGAGGGTGGGGGTTGCAGTGCCCTCTCCCGAGGCGACCTGGTCAATGAGCTGTCAGAGGGAGGGGATGGAGTTCTGGGCCAGGAGCACTGGTGCCGGGTGTGTGCGCGCGCGCACACACACACTCCCTCACGTCCACACTTCGCCTCCCCGCGCCCCCTGCTTTCTACCAGGCATGTGATCTTCTTAAGGGCAGGGCCGAGCCTAGTTCCCCTGTAAACCTAGCAGGCCCACCAGGCTGAGGGGCCAGAGCATGGCAGACCTTGGCAAAGTCGAATTGAACTGAAGTCTTCCCCCTCCTCCCCCGTCCCCCGCCAGGAGCACTCCCTTTTGTTTACACGTGGATGTCTGAATTTCAGTCCTTGCACCTGCTGCCCTTGCCAGGGTAGAGATGGCTCCTCCGTCTGAATTTGGTGTTTCCCCGGGTGTCCAGAATAGTTCCTTCCCTGGAGAAGGTTCAGGGAGGTTCAGGTGAGTGCAGGAGAGGCATCCACACCCATAGTGCTTCCTGACTAATGACTTCAAAACAAGCCTATGGCTTCGGCACCTTCCCAGAAAAGAGAGACATAGACAGCTTCTTCTTCAGACCTGCCTCTGCCTCTCAACCTGGCACTGGGCTTGGAAACCAATTTACCTGTCTGTGAGTGCCTGTTGCTATTATTTCTTACGTGTCCTTTTCCATCAAACAGGTCTTGATTGACTATTAATCAGCAATAGAAGTACAGTGTTTCCCCCAGGGTGATTCAGAATGTTCCCCGGGAGACACAAAGCCATACCTTACTTTGACATTTCTAGTTTGCCGACAGATTTTGAGATTTTCATTCACAGATTCTGTGTGTGTGTGTGTTCCTGGAAAATGATTCTCTTGTGCTTTTCTTTCTGGTCAGGCAGGAGGTGAGCAAGGTACTGCTCAGGGGATGCCATTAACCCCTGAGCCTGTCATGGAGTGGGTGCCTGTCATGTGGAATATGGACCATGTCATATGATTTCTAAGGTTCGACATGGAAACAAGCATAATGTTGAAGTTGAAAGCAAGCATTGTGATTTTTCTCCCCAGAAACTTTATAACTATGTGTTGTTCAGCACTTTGAAATCTATACCTGAAAAATTGGAGAAGATGGGTTAAAAAAAAGGAGGCAGGGTCCCTAAAACACATGTTGTTCCACTTGTACACATGCAGTGACCCCTGTGGGTATTCAGAAATAACCACAATCTCAAGACAGAGGGCCAAAGCTGCAACCTATAGGAAGGTAAGGAACGGTCAGTGACTTGGAAAGACTGGAAATGAGGCAGGCAGGGGCAGAGGTTACCAGGTTGGCTGTGCCATTATGGTGTAGCAATGACCAGCTGCTCCCTTTGCAGTGCTGGGGCCATCCTGAGCTGGGATTTAGGGAACAGAGGTAAAGGGCCTATAAAATTTGGGGCTGGTCAAGTGCAGCTCTCTGAAGGCAGAGGGTGGTAAAGGACAATAAGATCAAGCTCTTGTGCTTGATGGTACAAGCTGTTTATGTGTACCCCACTGTCAAGTTCCCTCTAGTCAGCATAGCCCTTAGAACAATCCAGTTTACTTTGCTGAGCTGGAGGGAATAAGGGGTAATAATAATAGCTAAAATTATATAGCACCTAGGATGTGTCAGGCCCTATTCTAAACACTTTACATATATTGACTTATTTAATCTTCACAACCTTATGAAGTAGGTAATATTCGCTCCATTTTACAGATATGGAAACTGAGGCAGGGAGAGGGTATATGATTTGTCCAGGGTCACACACTGGTATGTGGTAGTACAGGGATGTAAGCTCAGCTAGTGTGGCTTCAGAAGTCTAAGTTCTTAGCCACGTACTAAACTCTCTCCCAGGAGGGCCCCAAGGTCCCTTGGAGTCCGTTAACAATGGTGGAAGTGGGTGTCAGAGGAAGAGACTTCAGAGGATGGCTGAGGGGTGAGGGAGTCAGCAGCCTTCCCACTTGGAAACGCTATAGATAAACTCAGGAAGCTCTGGGTTTTGCTTTGTTTCATGTCAAGAGGCAGAGGTTCCAGTCCCTTAACTAATGTTTGCTGAACATGCAGGACAGTCCCTGGCACATCCTACAGAAAGCAGCTGTGGGGTGAAAGTGTGGATGAATGGATGAGTGCAGATGCCTAGGGCCATGTTAGTCATTAATGAAAGTGTTACCACTCTCCAAAAAAGATGTTTTGCTTTGGAGTCTTGTTCAGGCTCCTCTTTTCTTTAGAAGGAAAGTCTCCCGGAAGCTGCAGATGTCACAAAATGTTCTGCAGGATGTTCCACAGGACTTGCAATTAGAAGAGGCTTTGGAGCATCACCCCAGAGGTCTGTTCTAGTCATGACTGAAAAGTTCATTTTCGTCTTGGGAGTTGCAGTGATATTTCATTTTAATTTGTTTTCTGATTGAATGATTTAATTAGATGGTGTTTGGGACTCTCTTGGGAATGTAAATTGCAGTTTTGAGAAGTTTTTTGACCAAACAGATGTTAAATGAGAGGGTGGATAACTTATGAGTTTTTAAAAAAAGCATCCCGGGGGTTTAGAGACACAAAGTAAGTGTTAGTAAGGGTCAGGTTCCCTCCATCTTAGGAGTAGAAAGATCTGATGGCTTGACATGGTGAGGTGGATGAAGCAAGAATTTGCTAAAGGAGTTCTCAATGTTGGAGAGTGCAGGAAATGGAAATGTTGATTCAGTTCTTATTTTGGAAGTTCCGCAAAAATAAAGATAGCTTTCTTCTTTTCTTAGTAGCTTTCTGAATATGGAAAAGAATGTGCCAATGTTTAGGAAAATATTTAAAAATGCATAAAACTGTCCATAATTCATTCTACCCTAAAAATCAGTTTGCATTTTGAGCATTTCCTTCTAGCTTTGTTCATTTGCCTCCATATTTCAAAATGAAGGTGTAGTCATGTTTTACATGAATTTTATATTCTGCTTTTTCACTTTCTTTTTGTTAATGAAGCGCTATTTTTTTCCATATTTGCTACATAGTTTATTGGTTCAACATTTATCTGTTGGAGACCTAATGTGTGCCAGACACTGCACTGGGAAAGTGATTGGGGATTATAGTGGTGAACTGTACACTAAAGACACTCTACAAGAGTACGGGCACTCTTGGTCCCTGTCATAGTGGACTTGTTTTCAAAGGACAAAGAATCCCTCTTAGTCGATGTGATCAGGGCTTCAGTTAGTTAATAGAAAAACTGGTTAAAGAGGAGAGTACAACAAAATATTACAGACATGCCTTAAATATTTTTATTTTAATTTTATCCAAAATGTGCATTCATTTGCAAGACTCTTGATATCAGGCCAAAGTTTTGTCTTTGGAATGTATCTGCCATTTGGCGTTCTGTTCATCTTCCTTGCACAAACCACTCCCATAATGTCCTGTTTACAAAGTTTGATTTCTAGTTCTGTTTTCTTTAAAATTCATTGAACACTTAAAGGTGCTTATGAAGCAGTCTCAGCGTAGTAGCCTAAATTGTTACGATTTTTGTCTCATCTTTTGCAATGGTTTTGCTCACATGTAATTTGATTGCTTTTCTTTAACTGACTACCCTTTATAAAGGCTTTGCAAAGCACTTAGAACTTAAAGTAATTTTCTTAGAAACAATGCTCATCTTTTTAGCAGTCGTATTTCATTGGTTTATGTAATACGTGATTAGATTATGCTGTTACAGTGACAAGTACAAATAGTGTAAACACATTTGAGAACAAACCCACTGGACGGCTGGTAAGTGTACAACTCAACTATTTGCAGGAGCCGTGGGCAGTGGTACTAGAGACAAATAGGGTTTGTTACAGAGGGAGTGGCAAGCATAGTTAATCTGGAGAATTGATTAAATGGAGAGTTTCTAAAGAGAACTTTTACTGTATTTTTAATGACTGAATAGTATTCTGTCATCAGTATACCATTACTGATTCAACCACTTTCCTATTATTGGACATTTGTTTTGCTATTATAATTAGAGCAGAAATGAACATCTTCACCTCACTGTGTTTTGATTATTTTTAAGGATGTCTTTCCAGAAGTGGGATTAGTACTGACTCAAACAGTCTGAACATTTTTATGAAAGATTGTTTTTTCAGAAGGAAAGCCTTTCTTTACAGCCACCAGTAGTGTATTGTTGTACCAATGTCATGGAGCCTGGCCAGCATTGGGTGTTATCATTCAAATGTTTCTGAGTAAATGTAATCCTTGTCAAATGCTCTATTCTTTTGATTTGTACTCCTTTGATTATTCTAGAACTTAATATCCTCCCCAACCCCTGATGTTTGTTTTATCTTGTGGGACTATTTGTGTCCTTGCTCACTGTTTTCTCAGACTATCAGTGTTTGGCCAGGTGTGGTGGCTCATGCCTGTAATCCCAGCACTTTGGGAGGCCAAAGTGGGAGGATTACTTGAGCCCAGGAGTTCAAGACCAACCTGGACAATATGGTGAGACCCCCATCTCTACAAAGAAGAAGAAAAAAAGACTCTCTGTTTCTGATTTGTGTATTTTACGTATTTTTTGATAAATAAATGTTTTGCCTGTGTCATATGTTACATACATAATTTTAGTTTTACATAGATGCCTTAGGGCAGTGGTTTTCAAACTGTGTCCCCAGGAGCTCTAAACTTGTAGAAGGTTTGATCTGCGGCCTGAGAATTAAAACGGTTAAGTGGGGTCTCCCAGACTCTGCCTGTAGGTACTCCCTCCCCTCCCTGCAACAACAAAACTCCACTGTCTTCTATTTTCTATTTGTCGTTCTATAAAATATTTCATTTTTAAAAAAGGTTCTACTTCTTTTGAAAACAAAGTTGAAAATAACTGTTTTGGGAAAAGAGGAAAGATCAGATTGTTATATTTTTGTGAGGGATGATGGTGGTATAAAGAATTCAGGAGAGTAAATAAATCTAAAAGGAAATTGAATTCCTGGGTGGTGTTCTTGTAACATCTATTTACCCTTCTGAATACCATGATTAATAATGTATTACATTATGTGACTAATTTCTAAATCCATTATCTTACTTCACTGAGTCAAGATCATCCCAACAATGGAGAAATGGGTTATTAACTGCATTTTGTTTCCTGAAAGTTTATTAGTCATATTATGTGCATATGAATGTATACCAGGTCAGTAACAGCAGGTTGTTTGCCATGACTACAAATCATTTATGGTCCCTAAGAATCAGCAAATGTCCTGGGCTTGGATGTTTTTCTGTCTCCTATAGCTTTGGATATCACTTAGAATTGGCTCATGTCCTTCTCATCTGATCTTTGACTTGGCAGCGTTTGTGAAAAAGAGGGTGTGATGTTTGCTGAGTGCTTGGAGTTTATTTGAGGAAAGAGTGTCATTTAAATAGTAAAGCTATTTGTCCTCTGGAATGAACTGTTGCATGTGAAATTATATTAGTAACAGTGATTGACATTTTGAAAGAGTTCAATAGCAGGACTTAGGAGTTGAGCCTAATTACCTTTGTTAATAGTTCAGAACCACAGCTTTATGAAGAAGAAAAGCCTTGCCAAAGGACACAACTTTTCCCCATGACCAAAGAATCTTCATTTTTAGCCAGAAGTGTGTAGGCTGTAAAATAAATGAATTCCACATTCTTTCCCACTCACTTGACATAAATTGTTATTTGCCCTTGATAAGTAAGTTGGTGGAGAATCTCAAGGAGAATTCAGAATGAAAAGTGTCAGACAGCCACATTCTGGTTTTGTCATTTATGAAGGCCTTGAAGGTCAGCTTTAGCCACTTGGGTTAGGCTGGCCTATGTTTTCCCAAAGGTATTTATGGGATTCAGAGTCACATACAGAGTTACTGGAGCGTCTTCATTACCATCGTATAGGATTTCTGACCTCATTTCACTTGAATAGCTGAATGCCCTTGATATGCTTTGAATGTTTGTCTCCTCCAAATCTCATGTTGAAATGTGGTCACCAGAGTTACTGAGCCTTCATTACCATCGATAGGATTTCTGAATTCCCATTTCATCAATATTGAATGCCCCTTGATATGTTTTAAAAGGTTTTGCCCTCCAAATCTCATGCTGAAATGTGGTCACCAGCTTGAGGTGGGGCCTCTGTGGGAGGTGTGTTTTTGTGAATGGCTTGGTGCTGTCTCTCCTGATAATGAATGAGTTCTGCTATGTTTGTTCAAGTGTAAGAGCTGTTTAAAGAGCCTAGCCCCTCCTCCCTTCTCTTCCTCCTCCCTCTTCTTCCTTCCTCTTCCTCTTCCTCCAAAAAAAAAAAAAGAAAAAAGATTTGCCGGATCTTGATCCGATCGACTGATCGTGATTTGTCCCTGAATACAAAATGGATTAATACAAAGCTGTTGTCTTGATTTGGGGCTTGAGGGTCTCCTTTGGTTTGTGGTGGAAAGCCAAGCTTGGCTTCTTGTTAGCTGGGTTTTATCTAGGAGATGGGGACAGACAGGCTGTCCTGTGGAGAAGTACATTGCTGAGCAGTCCACTTGGAGGGATGTTACACAGAAAGCTCCTGGAGGAAAAACCTAGTTGAATGTGAGTGATAGATGTAACCAGAAGGCAGTGTGGTGGGCTTTGGGGAGAGATAGACTTATGCAAGAAGCTGAAGGGCAGAGGCCATACAGGTTGCCATACAGGCAAAGTGGCTGAGGTCCACTGGTGGCTAATCCACCTTCAGTGAATGGCGGGCCATGCTGTTTATGCTGGCCTGGAGTGCCTCTTGAAGGGTGGAGCTTCTGCCTTGGATTTGGCAGGGATGTGGTATTTCATGGCTCCTACAATTGCTATTGAATCTCACTTGCCTTTGGTGTTAGAGTCAGCTCCATCTGTAATGCAATGCTTGAGCCCAGGGGTCCTTGAGGTTTCCCCCTTCCTCACACATATGCCCACATACAGGGCATGTGCCGTAGGGCAGGGCTAGGAGGATGCACCTCCTAATACATTGCATTCATTCTCACTCCACCCTTTCTTTTCCTACTTGAGAAAGCATATTAGTATGCAAGGGAATGTAACAACCTTGAAATCCCTTTAATTTATTAGTGTTAAAGCTAATCATTCATAAGCTTTGATACTTAAATTATTGTTACTCACTAATTACCTCACAACTGTTCCACAGCACGGTATGTTGTGGCAGTGATTGGGAATGACTGCTGTTCTGGAATCTTCTCTGTGGATCTGTATACCTTTTATAGACCCCTGTTGTTCCAGTGCAGCCAACTGGAACTTTAAGCAAAAGGATTCCTGGTTATACGAACATTTAAGCTTTGGTGGTTTTTCTGACTACACGATTATGGATTAAAATATGTTGCTAGACAGATCATCCCAGTGGGGATGCAGTTCTGAGATGTAGTTCTCTTTCACTGCCTGACATTCAATTTCAGTTTTGTGAAGGTTTATTTTTGGGAGATGAAGCTGTCTTTAATGATGCTAGTGGAAACCCCTGAGTGTCCAGCCACAATAAACATTGAGTGGCTTCCCGTATGGAGCCGCTGCTAAAATGTTTTTAGAGCCAACAGGCATACTTTGCTGGGCTACTTTCCATTGCCACCATCCTTTAAGAGCTCACAGAAATACAGTGTTTGGGAAGATCCAGAGAAGTGGCATCTGCACTCTTCACCTTGGGACAGGTGAGAACAATGAAAAACGATGCCTACAAAGGAGGCTTGTGGCCAGTTCTTTAGCATGAATAGGTTCATTCTACAAATGCGCTGAGTTTAAGTCTCAGAGCAGAGTTCCCTGATTAAGATTGTTGAGTGCTGCATCTTAACAAGCTCTGGTGCTTTGTTGGGCTTCGCCAGTCTGACTTGTGCGTCCATCTCTGTCCCCTGGGAACTTGGAGTTAAAGGCCATTGAGATCCCAGAGGAGCAGGAAGGTAATTCAGGGACTCTGGCAAGACAGGATTCGAAGCTTGGCTTAATAAATGTTGTGCTAATGGCATCTGGAGATTTAGGAGAACAGTACCAAAATTGCTTAGGCCAATGGATATGAGAATTAGAAAGCTAAGGAAAGATTTGAAGTGACAAATGAGAATCCTAGCCAAACCCTAGATTTATTTTAAGAGCAACAGGCATATAGAGAATTAAAGATTGATTGTATCAAGGGAATGGAGGAAGACAGCTACGGTACTCCAGTATGTCAGGGACTGGCCCAGGTGCTGTCCAGGCATGATTACTTGATTTATGTATTTTAATGAACAAATATAATTGTAATTTTTAAAATTAGCGATTCCTTTTCATCTTCACAACATAGTAAGGTAGAGTTTTTAGATGTAAGAAAATGAAGACTTAGAGAGTTTGTCCAAGGTAGGTCACAGGGCTGATGGGTGGTAGAGCCAAGAAGGGAAACTGGCTACAAAACCAATGCTCTCTACGGAATAGAAAGGAGGATGAACATTTCTCATAGAGAGGAATGGGAGATCATCTTATCAAAGATGGTGTTTGAGTGTAAGCTCAGAGGCCTCAGGTCAAGTGGGAGGCCAGGCAGGGGCTTGGTTTGCATTTGTGTCCACAAGGAACCTGGAGGGTAGGGTGGCCTGCAGTAGAAGGCCCTGGTCTAGAAGGGTGAGGGAGCGGCACCACAAAGCTGTGGACAACCTTTTCTCCTAGGTCACTGCGGGGCCTCCAGGAACTGGTCCTTGTCAAAAAAGCAGAGTGTTCCAGCTGCAGGCTAGAGCTCTTTCAGATTCATTGCGACTTTTGAGCACCCAAAATGTCCCGGGCACCGGGCTGAGTGCTTTCCTGTGCCCTGGCATAGTCACATGTCTTTCAGGGTGACCAGCTTATCCTGATGTGCCTCACGCTTTCCTGTTTAAAACTGAAAGTCCCAGGTACAGGGAAGCCCCCAATTCCCTGGGCAAACCTGGAGGGTTGGTCATCCGAGGCTTCTCACAGTGGTAAATTCTGCTCCATGTTAACTCCTAGCACCGGGGTTAAAATAGCCTTTCTGATCGTGCTGCATCCAGTCTTTGATCTCTGCTCTTGAACCTTGACTTGCTTGAAGGTTACAAAGAAGAAGGTGAGGGTCCACAGCCCCTTCCCCATTTTCCCTGCCCACACAGGCTGCCTCCTCTCTTCTTTGTTATTCCTTCCGCTTTGGCATTCTTTGGTTTTCAGCTGTCTGAGCCTCTCAGGATTTGTAAAGGAAGAAACAATTGCTGTAAAGGAAAGCTCTAATAAAGTGGTTTGGGCACAAAACATCAGCAGCTGTTTATTTGCCCAAAACAGTAGGAGTCCATATTAATAACCTTGTGAGTTATATGCTGGGAAGTTAAAAGTAAGCAAGAATCTTACTCAAGACCCACAAATGTAACTTTATTCCTTTATTGAACTAATCTCTCTTCCTGTTTATGCTGGTGACATTTTCTGTTATCCATGTGGAAGATCCTTTTTGATCTTCCATTACAGATTTATTTAGCTGTGACTTGGTTGGCATCCCAAGGCAGAGGGGTTTTCTGGTTTCTCTTTAGTGCAGTTACAACGCTTTGTGTTTATATGGTTCCTGCCTCAAAGGATTTCAACAATAAGTGGGACAGGCTTTGTCTAATTAATCATCATATTTCCCTGATGGGAGAGAAGGAGCTGTTAAGAGGAAGGGAGAGTCTCGAGAAGGCTTCAGATCTGTCAGTTCATGGGCTTGGAGAAGTGAGTCTTTTAACGTTTTGGTTTCTTCCACTTCCAAACCTCATTTTTAATAATAAGTGGATCCTCTAATTTGCATTAGTTTCTAAGAGTAAATGGAAGAAGGTATAACATGTGGGAATTATGACATGGAATGTCCAACTCAATAATTGGGCCAGGCCTTTTATTTTGTGAGAACCTGGGGATTTATATTAGAAGAGGAATCCAATGGAAAGTGCATAGAAGAGATCAATCAATCAAGAATGGGGAAAAAAAAAAACAACCGGTGAAGAAGGACTATAGAAAAATAGGTCTGAATTTGTCTGGAGAAGAAATGGGAAGAGGAAGAGAATTAATGTTTGCTGAACACCTGTGATGTGCTGAATACTTTACACCTGTCACCTCATCTTAACCGCATAAGCAGGCCTGTGGGATGGTGTTATTATCCCCATTTTACAGATGAAGAAATTGAGGCTCAGTGACTGTAATGAGCTTATCCCAGGTTTAGCAGCTAGTAACAGATAAAAGCCCATTACCACTCTTAAGCTCCTTAGTAAGGGGCTAAGGGCCCTCTTGTTTTTCTGCTCCTTTGATGTTGATCAAGAGAATCCTTTCTTTTAGTAGAAACGCTGAGACTGGAAGAAAACTTTTTGAGGGTAGTGAAGTCCTGAGGTGGGTTACCAAGTGATTATTTTGGCAGCCTCCTTTCCTGGAGAGGTAGGAAGATGACTGTGCCAGGAGCTGACCTGGGCTCAGCTCTCTGGAAGATTGAGAGAAACTCTAGGTATGGCGTTTCTCTAGGCCAGCTGCATCATTTTTTCTTCCAGAAGCAGACTTAGCATGAACAAGATCATCTCCACTCACTCAGGCCACAGCTTTATTTTGGGGGTCCTCCAGGCTCAGGGCATGGGGTGGGGTAGGGGACCGTAAAAGGGGGACTGGTCTACACAAAGTCAATAGCAGACATGGCCAGGCCTTCCAGGAACTTCCCATTTAATTGAGGGAATGGAATATTTGGAGTTAAATGTATGAAATGGTGGGCCCCTAGCTATGTGGGCAGTTGTAGGAGGTGAACACCAAGGCTGGCATTGTTTATTGTGGTGTGGGAATGGGAGGAAATAAAACCACCGTGAGGAGTTGGGAGAAATCGCACACTCCTCAATGTTGGCTGGGAGTTTGACAGTGGCCTGTACCCCTGCCTTCTTTTGGTATGTGCTCAGATTCTTCCCTTCCTTCACTGAACAAGCATTTATTGAACATCTGTGCTGGGGATGTATCAGTGGAATCAGGGCAAAAATATGAGGGACTACAATTAAACGAGGAGGTGGTCAGGGGCCCTGCTATAAGCAAAGACTTGAAGAAGGTGAGGTGTGCGCCGTGTGTATGTTTAGAGGAAGAGAGTGCCAAGCGGTGCGAACAGCCAGTGCAAAGCCCCTGTGGCAGGAGTGTGCCTGATGTGTTTGAGAAACAGTGGCCAGTGTGGCTATGGCAGGGTGATGGTGGGAAAAGGGGGCAGGGGAAGAAGCCAGAGAGGGGCTGGTTGGGAAGCTGGTTGTGCAGCCTCAAAGGCCACTGCAAATGGAATGCTCTGGAAAGACTGGGGAGCTACCAGAGAGGGTGAGCAGAGAGGCATCAATGCAGGTTGTTCTGTGGCTGCTTCCTGGGCACCTCTTTTGGGCTCGGTACTGTGCCAGGCATGGTGGGAGATGATAAAATGTATGCAACACGCTCCTTTTCTTTGAAGAGCTCATAATCAGGCTGAGAAGACAAAACAAGAAACAGTTAAGGATCTTTTGCAAGCTAACTCATGTAATGAGGGTTAAAATTGAATTCCAGAAGAGCGAATTGTCAGAATAGACTTCATGGAGGAATAGGGACTAATGACGCATCTCTGAAGAATGAGGAGGATTTAAGGGAGTGGAGTAAGAAAGATTTGGAGAGGGCTAGTTATGAAATAAATCCAACAATTACCTTCAAGAGGGAAGCCTGAGTATCTCAGCTAGTGTGGTGGAAAAGAGTGTGCAGGTAGTCATGAGAATCAGTGCTGCTGTTTACAGTTTGGGTGACCTTGGGCAAGTCTCTTCACTTGTAGTGCCTCAGTTTCCCCAACCATAGAAATGAAGACAATTGACCAGGCACTGTGGCTCATGCCTATAATCCCAGTACTTTGGGAGGCTGAGGCGGGCAAATCACGAGGTCAGGAGTTTGAGACCAACCTGACCAACATGGTGAAACCCCGTCCCTACTAAAAAAAAAAAAAATACAAAAATTAGCTGGGCCTGGTGGCAGGTGCCTGTAATCCTGGCTACTCAGGAGGCTGTGGCAGGAGAATTGCTTGAACCTGGGAGGCGGAGGTTGCAGTGAGCGGAGATTGTGCCATTGTACTCAAGCCTGAGCAACAGCGCAAGATTCTGTCTCAAAAAAAAAAAAAAAAAAAAAAAAAAGAAATGAAGACAAATCGCCCCTTAACGATTGTAGGATTGCTGTGCTGATCAAATGAAGTGATGTGCAGGCAAGCAACCCCACCCTGTGTATCAGGTGGTAGTTACTGGGAACAACGTGTTCCCCTTTTCAGTCTTCCTTCATTCCCTCTTTCCTTCATTCCAGTTTTGCTTGTTGAAGCTCACATAGAAAATACGGTCAGGAATATATTTTCTGGTTGTAACACCTAGTAGATCAGATTTAGCCCCATTTCATTGCAGTTAGTTAGGACTTTCCCACATAAGTCAAGCCTGAGATGGTCATAAGTTAGGCTCCAGGGGAGCCCAGACTAATGCTGGTCACATCTCAGCTGAGACATCTTGGAAGATCTGCTCCAGGGCATCTTGGTGTCACTGACCGCTGCTCTGAAGTTCTGAGCCCTCCAGACTGGGGGCCTGCCCTTGTTTGTGGAAAAATATTTGCTTTGTAAAACCTTTACAAATTTGTTTTGTAAAACCTTTTGTAAAAACTTGGCATTGCAGTGGGCAGCAGACAATGCCAGGAATGTGCTGTGTTGGTTGAAACCTTGGCTGGTGGAAGAGTCATGCAGGGTGTCCGGTTACCTGCTGGGTTAGTCTCATTTCCTAGCTCCTTGGTGAAGAGTGTCTTCTTGAGGACAGATTTTTCCTTTTCTTCTATCTCACCTTTCAAACTAAATTGAAGTCACATCAGCCTATCTTCCTGCCAGGATGAATTTGATTTAACTCAAAGCAATGTGACTTATAATTTCAATTGCAGGCAGGAAGGTGTGATTTAAGACAATTGTCAGGAAGATTCAATATAATCTTTTCTTTCTTCCCCCTCTACAAAATGTGCATTTTGTTGCATGATATAATTTTGATATACATTCTTTACAATTCAGAGATAGATGTAGTTCACATTGGGAAGGTACACTCTATACTTTTTTATAGCACTTATCTATTTAAAGTGCTTTTTAAAAAGATTTCTTTCCAATGATAGCAGAAAACTGAGGGATGGTTTTGCCTCTTTACTAGAGAGAATTGTAGCAAATCATTCTGAAACTTTCCAGGCAGTAAACTATTTCTTGATTAACAGGGGTTATTTTGGTCACTTATTAAGATACTTGCCTTAATGAAACAAGAAACATGATTATTTTATTTACCAAAATGGAGCAATTGTGAATTTTGCTTATTTTTCAACAAGAGCCAGCTGTTTTTAGCAAAATAGGCATAAGTATTTTCAAGTTTGTAATTACTTCAGAAACACAGAAAGTATGCATTGATTTTTGTAAACAGAAAATTAAATGTCTTCTTTCACTCTGGTCAATAGTGGAAACTTTGAGTATTGTGTTGCACAGCTCAGTGCAGTCACTTTCTCTTTCCTCATCTATCAACAAAGAAGGGTAAACCTTCCTACTTTTGCAGTTCTTATATCATATCCCACTGGTGAAGGTTCTTGTCTAAAGGCTCTCTAGTTAGAATCAGAACATGTTAGAGTTGCAAATAACATCAGCATCCTCACCCTCAAACTGTTTGCTGAAGGATCCAAGACCCAATGCAACTTGGTGAATACCCTGAGGACCCTCTACTGGGTCCTGGAGGCCCTGGGTAGGGTCTAGAGATCCTGATTTGAAGTCTAGACAATTTTACTGTACATCCAGTTACTTCCTTCAACTTCAGGAGAAACTTGTGCACCAGGAAGGAAAATCCTTATTTGTTTGTTCTCAGATGAAACCAGGTGCTTATGGGACAAAGAGGTGGGCAGCTTTTCAGGGTCTCCCTGGGATGGGGTCTCCTCTCCCTGGCCTGCTGACCAGGGCCTGACTTCGGGTCCAGGCCATGCATGACAGCTCCTAGTGATGCTGCCTCCGTGTCTGGGAACAGGGCTTCTTCCCAGTCCTTCAAACCAGAGTGATGATTCAGATAGAGGGAGGGCAGAGATTTTATGTCAAGGAGAGGAAAAAAGAGAGAAAATTCACATTTATCAGGCGTGTACCAGGCATTTAGCACTGTTTAATCCACTTCATATTATTTAATCCTTGAAATAAGGCTGTGAGATAATTAGCCCCATTTTACAGATGAGAAAACCATACTATCCTGTAATTATTAGTCTGCTTTTCTCATTAGACTGTTGATTACTTAAAGGCGGAGACTGGGTCCTGTTTTTCCTGTTTTCCAGTTTGTCACACAGTGCCAGGTATACAGTAGGGGCTAGGTAGGAGTTTGTTGAGTGAATACATGAATAAATAAACCAGCCTGCCTAAAACTTCTCAGTAAGAGGTGGTACTAGGATTCACATCCAGACCTCTGGCTTTAAGGCTGTCTGGAAGGGAAGCCCAGGGACAGAAGAGCTGGCTTTCATTCTGGCTTTGGGGATGGCTTCTGAGAGGCTGTTCTATGCTATCCCTTCGGGTCAGGGACAGGAAAGCTCATGCTTCTGGGGTCTCTCTCATAGCACCTCATAGCTGACACTGCTGTGTCAAGATTTAATCAAAGGAAAGCTGAAGCTCAGTAGTGTGTGTGTGTGTGTGTGTGTGCATGCACATGTGTGCAGTGTGCTTTCCGCACTGAGCTCTCCCAGGGATCAGCTGGTGAGAGAAGCCTGAAGCCTTCAGGGGACCCTGGATGTCTTCATTTTAATAAAGCTGTCACTTGTGGTCACTTTCAAACTAAAACAGTCTAGTGGGTACAGAAGGAAAAAAGTAAACTGCACGAAAAGCAGAGAATGATGCCAGAAAAGATGCAGGTAAACAGGGCGTTTCTGCTTCAAGAGGAGAGACAGCACTGAAGTCATTTTAATTGACACCTGAAGAGTCGCTAGAAAGGAGAAAGCATAGCTTCATTTTCAGGAAAGGAAACAGAGTGCTTGGGGACCCCAGCGGTAAAGGGAAGTTGGCGTCTGGCTTTCCCTCTGAAGTGGAAACAGAAGGCCTCCTGTTGATCCCGAGGCCTGTGGGAACCTCAGAATGGACTCCACCACCTCCGGGTGTCTTCAGGCTGGCGGTGGCTGGCGGCCTGGCAAGTTAGGACTTGCTGTTCGCACTCAGGAGAGAGGTGTGAGGAAAGGTCTGCAGTGAGGAGGGGGAGCTGAGAGAGGGCAACCCCGAGGTCCGAAGAGGGTGTTTCTTGCTTGCCTGTGGAAATTCCTTGAGGAGATGACCGAGGTGTCAATCTGGGCAGCCTGGACCTCCGAGTTATCTGCTGGCCACCATGGGGATCGCCCACCCATGGGTGTGGGTCTGAGTTTGGCACTGCAGGCCCTTCTCCACTTTCCCCAGGTGGGAAATGGACACAGCAAAAGTTCCTCCTCAGACTGCCTGTCGAGCACAGCCCATTAGCAGGAGCCTCAGACAACTATGATTTTTCTTTTCCTATTATTCTCTGATATTTTCAATTTGAAAAGAGACATTTAGGCAGTAGGGTGGAAGAGGGCATAGTAGACATAGGGGAAAAATTGAAAATGTCATTTAAAAAGGACTATTCCATTCTTTTTTTTTACCTCAGCAGACAGATGGCTGTCTCACCTTTTGCTCACAGCCAGGAGCAATAGCCCGTGGTCAACCGAGGAGAGCAGTGATTTTATTTTCCTTTTCATTTCAAACAGATTGTGTAACCCTTGGGGTGTGGGGGACCAGTGGAATGAAGCTATGGGCTGGGAAACTAATTATGCCTCCATGCATGGCTGAGCTAGTTAATACCAAACTGTCATTGAGGCTGATTCTTCCCTGGGGCAGAAAAGCTTCCCAAATTCCTTATCTCTTTCTCTTTGCCTTTTGGGTTTCACCAGTTTGAGAAAACAGGAGCAAAATTCAGGAAGCTTCTCAAAGCTCTGAAATGGTGCTCTGCATTCTGGTTGCTAAGGCTGCATTCTGATCCACATCACCCTTCCCTCCGCCATGCAGACTTGGTGCCAGGCGGGGTCTGGAGTCACTTGGACTTGCCTCAAATCCTGGTGCTGCCTTTTACTGGTGTTGCCAGAGGCTGCCTGGGTGTCTAGGGTTGGATGCAGGTTGCTTGTCCACCCTGTCCTTCCCCACTCCCCAGCAGTGTGGGATCAGGAATGGGCTACCTGAGTAGTAAGCCTCTCTCACTTCACTGATTCTGAAACTGAGACCCAGCTGTGTGGATGGTGTGGTCAGCCCAGTGCCACTGATGGAGACCATGCACAATGAAGGAGAATAAGACATTCAATCATGCTCTTAATGGATTTTTAACTTATTAACCAAACCAACACAATCTTTGAAAAATGATATCTTAGTCTGGGCTGCTATAACAAAATACCATAAACTGTGTGGTGTATTAATAACAGACACTTATTTCCTCACAGTTCTGGAGGCTGGGAAGTCCAAAATTAAGGCATAGCAGATTCAAAGTTTGGTGAGGGCCCAATTTCTTGCTCATAGATGGCACCTTTCTGTTTCACATGGCAGAATAGACAAGATAGCTTTCTGAGGTTCCTTTCATAAGAAGAGTAATCCCATTTCATGAGGTCCACCCTCATGGCCTTATCAGCTCCCAAAGGCCCTACCTCCTAATACCATCACCTTAGGGGTTAGGATTTCAACATATGGATTTGGGGAAGGGATACAGACATTTAGATCATGGCAAGTGGTTACACATATATGTGTAAGACACGATTTACTTTATGATAGCAAATGTTATGCTTTGCAATAACTCTGATTTCAGTAGTTTCTGTCCCCCTTTTCCCCTCTCGGGAGACCTTAGACCATGCAGTCCCCAGCTAGCCAGATGTCTCAAATAACACTGGATCCAATAAAATCCATAGATCTTTTTAAGGAGAGAAAATGAGTTTTAAATATGGAGTGGAAACATTTAAAAATATAGCCTTTTTGACAACATGAAGATTATGAATATTCAGTTTGGACACAATCTCAAGCAATTAGGCAGATGCATATTTCCAGGGAGGGTACGTTGCTCTGATGGTTGAGGGGGTGGGTGCTGTGTATCATTTCAAAACTGGATTTCCTTGGAGACTTCAAAGTTTGATTTTAGGAAAATATGGGAATGAAGTCTCAGAGACAGTTCTATACATTCCCCCACCTTTCGCAGGGCACACTCCCTTTGGCCACATCCATACAGTTAGGCTTTAGCTGAGAAATCTGCTAAAATCTAGAAAACTCTCTAGATTCTGAATGCTGAGGTGGTAACTGAGCCAGTGTTGGAGCAAAGCAGTCTGTTTACAGCCTTGGAGGATGGTTCTTATGTGGCAACAATTAGTTGGGTATTGTTTGTTTAGAGCCCAGTTTTCTCCAAGTTGAATTCTCATTAGAATTAAATTGATTGTCTTGGGAGAAGCACCAAACACAAATTGAAATGGTTGATGGGAAGGTAACTTAGAACTGCCCCCTTTCAAAGAAGACTTTGTAGCAGCCAATAGTCCCTTTGAACTTTTCAGGATAACCAGAGTTTTTAGCAATTTAATATTCTCAGGTTGTATGGGACAACCTGATTTTAAATATTCTAATCTATTTTCTATACAAACCATGTAAATGAATCATAAATTCTAGTATTTCCAAAGTTTACCACCCATTTTGACTCTTGTACCTGGAAGCAGCACAAAGTTCTTGCCAGACCACACACCCTTATTTTTAATTCAGAAAATATGGTCAAAGTGAAGTAAACAGAGAATTGATAAATAGAGCCAGCTGTTCTCTAAATGATTCTCTCTTTTTTTGCAGTGCAAACCACAAGGGGTTAGGGAAGAACTGGAATGGCAGTGTGAGGAGCTCTGTGGGTCCTTTGCCCAGTGAAACAACATAACTGGTAAAAATTATTAAAAAAACACTCATTTAAAGTCCCTGGAAATTGCCCTGAGGGTATACATAAAATGAAGAAACACTCAAGAAAATCTACTAAATTTTAGTAATGACAAGAGTCTGGGACATTTGAGCCATGATTGCCCTTCCGCCTCCAATTCCAGCTCAATAAAACAGAAGCTCTTCTCTGGACAGATATGAACAAGAAGATGGGATGCTCCTTTCCCACAGCTTCCACTCTAGGGCTATTATTTTTCTCCCAGAAGGGCCAGGCCACCAGGATTTCTCATGTCTCCCAGCTCTGTGTTGTAGAGCATGGTTGAGTGGTCTGGGGCCGCCCCTACTTACAGGGTGGAAACTTTACCCTATGTTGAGAATACTAGGCCCTGATTGCCCCCATCCCTGGCTCACATGTAGGGTGGAGGTTTCATAACAGGAGAGACAATTCAAGAGGATCAGTGACTACCATGTCCACCCAGCACCCCACTCGTACAGCAGGGATGTCACTCTGAGAGAAAGAAGTAGGCTGCTATTCCTACTCACAACTCTGCCCAAGGATAGGGGCAGCCTGTAGGAACACAGAGATTTGTAGTTTTGACTTTATTTGGAATGGAGTATGAGGAGATCCAAGCATAAAAGCAATTTCTGAGCATTTAAGAGGAGGCTAGTAGCTCCATAATAGCAATAAAACAGTATAGGCCAGCTAGACGACCTAGCACAGTAGGTTCTCCTATCAACACAGTAATGCTGTTGATAGGTTCTTAGAAACTGTGAGTTTAAGCAAATCAGTCAGGTTCTCAAATAACGTTATTTCCTTCAATGTTGTTATGTTGATAACACTGATGAGGAAAAAAACAGGTTTTGTTATACGTTATATTTTGCTTAAAGTCACAGTTTCCAAGAATCTATTGATGATGTTAAATGAGGACTTACTGTAGTTTAACAGACATAATCAGAGAAAGAGACATTTCCTATGGTCAAAGAAAGCCTCAAAAACTGGCCTCAAAGAAAATCCCTGCCAAAAAAAACCTCAAACTCAAATTTAATTGGATCAGACTGTGGAACAATTTATGCCTAAAGGCACTGTTGAAAACAATAGAGCAATCAGGTAGCAACTAGTGGAGGCTAACAGCTGGAGGTGAAACCAATCAGGCAGTCCAGCCAGAATTGTAACAGGGAGATAAGCAATAGAGACAGTTAAAAGGAGCTCTGCTAAAATCACTATCATCCTAGGGAATTTGATAGGGAGAATCAGGACATTGTGCACATGCCCAAGGTTTCACCCTCAAGAAGTAATATTAGAGACTACACACTGTTGGGGGAAAAGGAATTCACTGAAGTAGCCTATTCAATGCAGTAAACAAGTAAACAAGTATACAATGCAACAACAAGAAGTCCTTGGGTGGGGGATTAATCAGTATTCAAAGTGGCTAAAATATAGTATCTAAAATGTCTGGTTTTCAACAGAAATCTAAGAGGCATCAAAGCAGATCATAGAAATTGTCTTTCAGGGGACCTAGATGTGAGACTTACCAGAAAAAGACAGCAAAGTAGCTATTACGTATTTGTTCAAAGAATTAAAGGAAACTATGCTGAAAAAAATTAAAGGCATCGTGAAAATGTCTTACAAATAGGTAATACTAATAAAAAGATAGAAGTTATGAAAATAATTAAGTGGAAATTCTGCACTTGAAAAGTATAAGAAATGAAAAGAAAAAATCACTGGAGCACTTAAAAATATATTTGAGTTGGCAGAAGAAAGTATCAGCAGATTTGCATATAGATCAATAGAGATTACAATGTCTGAAAAAAAGACTGAATAAAAATATGCAGAGCTTTAGAAAAACATGGAACACCATTAAATACAGCAATGTTATGTATAATGGGAATACTTGAATTAAAGAAGAAAGAAGCCAAAAAAATATGAAGAAATAATAGCCAAATACTCCCCAAATTTGAGAAAGAATATTAATCTTTATATCCAAGAAACTCAACAAGGTTCGTATAGGATAAAAACAAAGAAAGCCATGTCCAGACACATCATAGTTGAAATTTTGAGAGCTAAAGAGAGAGAAAATCTTGGAAGCAGTAACAGAAAGACCACTTATCACCTACAAGAGAATACTGATAAGATTAGCAGCTGAATTCTCATCAGAAACAATGGAGGACAAAAGACAGTGGGATGATATATTCAAAGTCTGAAAGAAAAAAAAAGTTAACCAAGAATCATTACACAGCAAAACTATTCTTCAAAAGAATAGTTGAAGATAAAATGAATAAAAAATAAAGTCATTACCAGAAAAAAAAAACCAGAATTTGTTGTTATCAGGTCTACCTTACAAGAAATACTACAGATTGTTCTTCAGACTGAATGTGAGTCACACAGGACAGTAATTCAAATTCACAGAAGAGACAAAGAGCACCACTAAAGGTAATTATATAAGCCATTATAAAAAACAATGTCTTTGTGTATTTCTCCTCCTTTCTTCTCTTAACTGATTTAGAAAGGAATTGCATAAAACAATATGCAAATGATTGTGCTGCTGAGCTTATAACATATAGAAATGTAATATATATTAACAGGAGGCACAAAAATATGGAGGAGGGAATAGAATTATATAGGACTAAATTTTCTGTATTTCACTAGAATTAAGTTAATGGACTTGGATGAGTCAAGAGGTATATTGTAAGCTTCAGACCAAACACTAAGAAAATAACTCAAGAAGTAGAGTTAAAGATATACTAAATGTTCTCATCACAAAAAAAGATAAGTATGTGAGGTGATGAATATGTTAACTTGATTGAATCACTTTACAATGTATTTATATATCAAAGCACCACATCATACGCTGTAAATATATATAATTTTTATTGGTAAATTATACTTTAGTAAAGCTGGGAAAAAAGAAATGTTAAAAATTATTAAGGAAATTAAAATGTTGTACAAGAAAATATTGACTTAATGCACAAGAAAGCAGTAAAGGAGGAAACAAGGAACAAAAAATATATGAGATACAGAAAACAAAAAGTAAAATTTCAGATATAAACCCAACTATATTAATATTAACATTAAATATGAATGGATTAAATGATCCAATTAGAATGTAGAGATTGTCAGATTGGATGAAAACACAAGATGCAACTACACATTGTCTACAGGAGACACACTTTTGGTTCAAAGATATAAATAATTAGAAAGAGAAAGGATGAAGAAAGATACAGCGTGCAAACAGTAATTGTAAGAAATCTGGAGCGGCTATATTTAACATCAGACAAAATTGACATTAAAACACAAAAAGATTACTAGAGATAAAGAGCAAAATTTTGTAATGATAAAAGGATCAATCCATAAGGAAGATACAGAAATTATAAACACATATGCCCCTTAACCACAGACCCCTAAAAAACCTAAAGCAAAAGTGGAAAAATTTAAGGGAGAAATAGACAATTCAACCTTAATAGTTGGAGACTTCCATACTTTCTTGAAATAATGGGTAGAACAATTAGGCAGATGTACTAATGATGACATAGAGGATTTGAACAAAAGTATAAACCAATTAGACCTAATAGACACTTATAATTCACTCCATTTAATAACAGCAGAATATACATTTTTTTCAAGCATATATGGAAAATTATCCAGAATAGACCATACCCTAGGCCATAAAACAAGCCTGAATAAATTTCAAAGGATTGAACTCATCCTCTGAAATGAACAAAGTACATTCTCTGGCCACATGAAATGTAATTAGAACCATTAACAGCAGGAAATCTAGAAAATTCAAAAATACATGGATATTAGATAACATACTGCTAAATAACTGAGGGATAGAAGAAGAAATTAAAAGGGAAATTACAAACTATATTGAGATGAATGAAAATGAAAATGCAGCATACAAAACTTATGCAGATAAAGTAGTATTTAAAGGGAAATGTATAACTATAAATGTCTATATTGAAAAAGAAAAAATATCTTAATAACCTAACTGTGATAGGTTGACAAAAGGTTCTCCAAAAGATATCCATGTTACAATCCCTGGAACTAGTAAATATTTTATTTGAAAAAAGAATCTTTGCAAATGTGAATTAGTTAAAGTTTTGAGATGATGGGTTTATCCTGGATTATTCAGATGGGCCCTAAATTTGATCATCAGTAACCTCCTAGGAGAGAAGCAGAGGAAGGTTACACACATATGAAAATAAAGGCTGATTTTGGAGTGATGCAGACACAAATCAAGGAATGCTGGCAGCTACCAGGAGGTAGGAGAAGCAAGGAACAGATTCTCCTCTAGAGCCTCGAAAGAAGTATAGCCCTGCTGACACCTTGATTTTGTTTCAAGTAAGACTGATTTTGGACTCCTGGCCTCCAGAATTGTTAGAGAATAAGTTTCTGTTGTTTTAAGTCATTGGGTTTGTAGTAATTTGTTATAGATTACAGGAGACTTCAACCTTAAGAAACTGCAAAAAGAAGAGCAAACTAAACCTAAAGCAAGCAGAAGAAAGGTAAGGATTAGCACTGAAATAAATGGAGAATAGAAAGCCAATACAGAAGATCAACAATACCAAAAGTTGGTTCTTTGAAAAGGTCAATAAAATGGACAGAACTTTAGATAGACTGACAAAGGCAAAAAGAATACTCAAATTATTGGCTGGGTGCAGTGGCTCACGCCTGTAATCCCAGCACTTTGGAGGCTGAGGCGGACGGATCACAAGGTCAGGAGATCGAGACCACCCTGGCTAACACGGTGAAACCCCATCTCTACTAGAAATACAAAAAATTAGCTGGGCGTGGTGGCAGGTGCCTGTAGTCCCAGCTCCTTGGGAGGCTGAAGCAGGAGAATGGCGTGAACCCGGGAGGCGGAGTTTGCAGTGGGCTGAGATCGTGCCACTGCACTCCAGCCTGGGTGACAGAGCGAGATTCTGTCTCAATAAAAAAAAGAATACTCAAATTATGAAAATTAGGGATGAAAGGCAGGACATTACAACTGACCTTAGAAATAAATAATATACCAAAAAATTATTAGGCAACTTAGATAAAATGGACCAATTCTTAGACTGACGCAAACTACCAAAGTGAACAACAGAAGAAATAGAACATATAAATATGCCTCTTAACAAGTAAAGAGGTTGATTTGTGATTTTAAAAATTCTCCCAAAGAAAAACCCAGATCCAAATGGCTTTTCTGGGTAATTTCTACTAAACATTTAAGGAAGAATCAATACCAGTTCTTCATAAACTCTTCTGAAAGAAGAGAAAGGAACACTTGTCAACTCATTTTATGAAGCCAGTGTTACCGTGGTATCAAAACCAGACAAAAATGTCATAATGAAAGAAAACCTCAGACCAATATCTCCTATGAATATAGAAACAAGAATCTACAACAAAGTGGTAGCAAACTGAATTCAGCAACAAATAATCAGGACCATGCACCATAACGAGTGGGAATTATTCCAAGAATTCATGGTTGGTTTAACATCTAAAAATTAATGTTACACATAAAATATTGATGAAGCATAAAAACCACATGATCATCTCAAAAGATGCAGAAAAAGCATTTGACAAAATCTACCCTTTCTAGATGAAAACACTCAATAAACTAGGAATCGAAGAGAACTTCATCAACCTGATGAAGAACATCTACAAAAAACTCCATGACTAACATCATACATCATTCAGTCTTTGACTGAATGACCACTAAGATCATTCAATATAAGGAACAATAGAAGCATATCTGCTGTCATCACTCCTATTTAATATTATACCAGAGGTTTTAAAGAAAGTAAAGCTATCTCTGTTTGCAGATGACAAAATCATGTATCCTAGGGAATCCACTAAAAATCAGAACTAGTAAGTGAGTTCAGTGAGGTTACAGGATACAAGATCAATATAGAAAAACATTTCTATCACTATCAGTGGGTAATCTGAAAACTATAAAAATCATGTATAATAGAATCAAAAAGAATAAAATGCTTAGGAAGAAATTAAGAAAAAAAGTGCAGAACTTGTACTCTAAAAACTTGTTGAAAAAGTTAAAGAAGACCTAAATCAATGGGAAGACATCTCATGTTCATGGACTGCAAGACTTAATATTGTTAAGCTGGCAATACTTCAGATATCTTTATCAAAATCCCAGCTGGTTTTTACACAGAACTTGACAAGCTTATCTTAAAATTCTTATGGAAATTTAAGGTATACAGGCCAGCCAAATAATCTTGAAAAACAAAAACATCAAGCCTGTAATCCCAGCACTTTGGGAGGCCGAGACGGGCGGATCACAAGGTCAGGAGATCGAGACCATCCTGGCGAACACCGTGAAACCCCGTCTCTACCAAAAAATACAAAAAACTAGCTGGGCGAGGTGGCGGGTGCCTGTAGTCTCAGCTACTCGGGAGGCTGAGGCAGGAGAATGGCGTAAACCTGGGAGGCGGAGCTTGCAGTGAGCTGAGATCCGGCCACTGCACTCCAGCCCGGGCTACAGAGCGAGACTCCGTCTCAAAAAAAAAAAAAAAAAAAAAAAAAAAGAAAAACAAAAACAAAATAGACAACTTACTTTTTTTGATCTGAAAATGTACTATGAAGCTACAGTAATTAAGGCAGTGTGATACAGGAATGAGGATAGACACATTGATCAATAGAATAGAATTGAGAGTCCAGAATTAAGTCCTTACATTTATGGTCAATTTTATTTTGATAAGGATGCTAAAACAATTTAAAGGGGGAAAAGAATAGTCTTTTAACACATGGTGCTGAAACAACTGAATATCTACATGTTAAGAATAAAGGTGTCCCCGATCTCACTCTATCCACAAAAACTAACGTAAAATGGATAATAGAACTAAATATAAGAGTTAAAATCATAAACCTCTTAGAAGAAGACAAACCTAAATCTTTGTGACTTTAGGTTAGGCAAAGGCCCCTTAGGTAGGATACCAAAAGCACAGTAACAAAAAAAAATGGATGAATTGGATTTGATCAAATTTAAAACTTTGTATATCAAATAATATTATTAAACGACTATTCTCTTGAAATGATAATCCAGTGAATTGGGGAAAATATTTGGGAGTCATTTATCTGGTAAGGGGTTAATATCCACAATTTATAAAAACTCATAATTCAATAGTAAAGGTGATAAATGATGTAATTGAAAAATAGGCAAAACATCTCAATAGGCAGATTCTCTGAAGAAGATATACAAATGTTCAATAACCACATGAAAAGATGCTGGACATAATTAGCCATTTGGGAAATATAAATCAAAACCACAATGAGATATGGCTTCACACCCACTAGGATACTGAGTGTTGGTGAGCATATGGACAAGTTGGAATCCTCATACTGCTGAAGGGAATGTGCCTTAGTTCATCTTGGCTGCCATAACAAAATACACAAAACTGGGTAGCTTTTAAACAATAGAACTTTCTCACAGTTTTGGATGGTGGGAAGTCCAAGATCAGGGTGCCAGCTTGGTGGGGTTCTGTCTGGTGAAGTCTCTCTTCTGGGTTGCAGACTCCTGACTTCTTGCTATGTCCTCATATGGTAAAAGGGGCTAACTAGCTCCCTGAGCCCTCTTTATAAAAAGGCTGTAATTCCACTCATGAGGACAAAGGCCTTCTGAAGACATCAGCTTGGTGATTAGATTTCAACATATGAATTTTGGAGCAAAATAAACATTCAGATCATAGCAAAATGTAAAATGGTGCCATCACTTTGGAAAACATTTTGGGAGTTCCTCAAAATTTTAAGCATAAAGTTACCATGTGACCAAGTAATTTCAATTCTAGGAATATATATATATGTATACATTCTTGGAGATTATATATATACACACACATGTATATTTTGTGTATATATACACATATATATTCATTCTTGGAGATTTTTTATATATATACACACACACATATATGTATATTTTGTACCTGTATATACATGTGTATAGATTTTATATATATATTTGTGTGTATATATATGCCCAAAATAATTGAAAACATATATCTACACAAAAACCTGTATACAAATGGTTATAGCAATATCATTTATAATAGGCAAAAAGTGAAAATCGAAATGTCTATCAACTGATGAATGGATAAACAAAATATGGTATGTCTATGGAATGATATATTTATTCAGCCATAAAAAGGAACAAAATACCGGCACATGCTGCAACATGGATAAATCTTGAAAACATTATACTAAGTGAAAGAAGTCAGACACAAAATATTGTATCATTTGATCTGTATGAACAGAGAAGTCTATAGAGACAGAAAGTAGATTAGAGGTTGCCTAGGGCTGGGCCTGAGTGTGGGGATGGGAAATAGGGAACGACTGCTAGTGGGTACAGGGTTTCTTTTGGGAGTGATGAAAATGTTCTAAAATTAGATTGTGGTAATGAGTGCACAGCTCTGTGAATCAACTAAAAACCACTGAATTGTACCTTTTAAGTGGGTCACTGTTATGGTATGAAAATTATATATCAATAAAGCTTAAAAAATAATGTGTGGTTGTTAATGTTAAGAACTGACTCAGGCTAGTGCTTTTCCAACTTTAGTGGATGGAGGAGAGCATTTCTGCATTTAAGACTTCTGGAATGAGGTCCCACTGGACAGGAAGCACAAATACCAGTGAACTGTAGCCACCTGGACCTGACATTCTTCTAAAAAAATACTGTGCTGTCTCCTGTCTCTCATGTATAGATATACAAATGCACATACACAGAGTCTGGCACAGAGTGAAAACTACTTTCAATTCCAAAACGGAGAATCTACTGTGTAGCCTAGCAAAGCAGAGAGGAGCTGAGAAGCAAGAGAAAAACATCCTTCATCTAAATCTCTATGAATCCACAAAGTACAAACATGAAGACCAATTCTTTGAAAAGCCAAATGCAAGGCAGGGGAATCATGTTCCAATGAGCATGAGGCTCATATGAAAATTTTATGTTCCAAGGGTCATCTTGGAACTTGACAGTGCAATTGAAAAAGGCTGGAAATTTTTATTTTATTTTACTTTATTTATTTATTTATTGGTAGAAATGAGGTCTTGCTATGTTACCCAGGCTGGTATCAAACTCCTGGCCTCAAGCCATTGTCCTGCCTCTGCCTAACAAAGCATTGGGATTAGTGGCATGAGCCACCATGTTGGGCTCAAACCTGGAAATTTTTAAAGGGTGACAATCATTTATAAGAAGCCTCTGGAAGTGGTAGAAAAAAAAATAGATGTGGTCTGACTGTAAAGCATCTTGCTAACACTTGGATACGTGGACAAAAAGGAACAAAATCCCTCACGCATCTTATAGCCCCTTTGTTAACATCAGTGTCTGTTCGCAGAGAATGAAGGCCAAGCTTCATAGTACCTTTCAGAAACTGAGAAAACTGAGGAAAGGATTTAGTATAGGCTTCTCACGTCATAGGTTTTTTTTTAGACTCATAAGCTGACAAAGTAGAAAGAATGGCTTGAGACCCTCTATTCTAGGGAACACAAACTCAAATGCTAGGCAGGCAACGTAAATGGGTGATATGGGTTTGTTATGATAGAACAGGGCACAGTTATAACCTGTAGAGAAGTATACACTGTACATCTTGCCTAAAGGGAGCTGCAGTGGACAGACTTAAAAGGAAGCATGGGCGTCGTCTGTTCTGGTCGGACCCTTAGCATTTTATCTACAAGAAAGGTAACCAGAGGCCTAAAGAAGGACATGACTTGGTTAAGTTGACAGAATATCTTGCCTGCTCTTTATACATTGAAGATATGTCAAAAAAATTTCAGTATGAGCCCCAGACTGCCTAATAAATCAGCCACTTTCCTGTTTTTTGGCTTTTTGAAGAGTTGGAACTCCCAAATGTGCTTTGGGGAGTGGTAAGATTTTTACATGAAGGATGTTCCCACTATTTCTCACCATCTTTCTGGTTTTCTAAGAAGGAACTGTGGTTTATATCCTTTTTCATAACTGAAAGTTGTTTTGAGCTTGTGCCAGACCCAGGACGTGTGCTGTGTGGAGGGGTAAGGTGAGGGAGCATGGTTCTGTCAGGGAGCCATGGTAGGAACTTGAGGGAGTGAACTCCTTATTTGGCTGGAGGTATTATTTGCCTGGAAAGTGGAGGACAGTTGCGGGAAGGATGAATTGCTCAAACATTATCTAGAAAACTCAGTTCATTTCCTTGCAGGAACAGCATGTCAATATGTTTTTGTCTGCTGAACAATGTGTGGGAAACATCTTTGATTTTTTTTTCGTAAGCATGCATATAATTTCTTAGCATTTTACTTCCGGGCATTGATTAAAGCTTTTCTGTCTCTTTAGAATCATTAAATAGAAAAACACCTGGCAGAGACAGATTGACGACGTTTCTAGGGACTCGCTTAGAGTAATAGGGATCTCCTTAACTTGCTGAAAAGTTTTTCTGGTTTGTGCCAAATAGACATTAATAGCTAACTTTTATTGAGTTTTATTACATGCCAGGTACCATGCTAAATGCTATGCACAAATTATCTCACTTTATCTTCACAGCAACAAACTGAGATATGCTATTATTATCCCCTTTTTCTATTATAAAATTGAGACACAGAAACATTAAATCATGTATCTGGGGTCACTCAGTCAGCATGTGTTGGGATAGGAATTGACTCTATGTGGTCTGATCTTGAGGACTGTGTTACATCAAACTCAAAACCCTTAAATCTTTGTAACATCTAATCACAGCTGGGTATTGACTTTCAAGATTATAGGTGTGTTCTCAGGACCCAAACCTGGTAATGTGTGTATTTTTGTCCGTTCAAAGGGTATAGGGGCCCATCTGTATGACTGGGCTCATTGTATTGCCATCTGGAACTAAAGAGAATGCACTTCTATTACTATCTCAGCCTCCTTTAACCACATACATTCACCCAGGAGGGAGCATTTCCATAAAGTTGTTTTAAAATGACAGCAGGACTCAGTGGGGGGCCGCTTTCCTTGTGGGCAGAATGACTGTGGTTGGAGACGTAAAGTAGGAAGAGAAATTGAGGCTGTCATGGTCTCCCTCCCAACTTGCCTATAAAGTTGGAAGGGTGTGATTGGAATAATCTGCATTTACAAATGAGGAGCCTGAGAAACATGGATGAGAAGGAACTCAGTGAGGCTCATCCAGTAAAGTCAACCATGAGCCAAGGATTGTGCTAGATGCTTTATCTATACAGTCATGTATCACATAATGATGGGGATATGTTCTGAGAAATGCATTGTTACATTGTATTATCACTGTGCAAACATCATAAAGTTTGCACAATGATAATATTGCCTAATAATGTGTGTATGTGTATCTTAGCTTTTAAGCCTTACAAAGCATTCAAAAGACCTTAAAAAGGCTTAAAAACTAACACACACATGCACACACACACACACTAGCTTAGGCCTACAGAGTACGGATCATCAATATCACTGTCTTCCACCTCCACATCTTGTCCCAGTGGGCAATAACATGCATAAAGCTGTCATCTCCTATGATAATAATGCCTTTTTCTGGAATATCTCAGGAAGGACCTACCTGAGGCTGTTTTACAGTTAACTTAAAAAAAATTAAGTAGAAGGAATATACTCTAAAATAATAGTAAAAATATAATATAGTAAATACATAAACCGGTAACATAGATGTTAATTATCATTATCAGTGATTATGTATTGTACATAATTGTATGTTCTATACTTTTATATGACCAGCAGTGCAGTAGGTTTGTTTACATCATCATCAGCACAAACACCTGAGGAATGCATTGTGCTGTGACATAAGGATGGCTCTGATGTTACTAGGCAATAGGAATTTTTGGGCTCCATTGTGATCTTACAGGACCACCATTGTACATGTGTTCTGTCATTGACCAAACGTCATTATGCGGTGGGTGACTGTACAAGATTCCATTCAATCTTCACAGCATCCTTGTTGAGCAGACAGTAACATGCTCGTTGTATCAACGAGGAAACAGATTCAAAAGCAAGTTGGGGGTGATATCTCAGTAGTATATCCCTGTTACACTGATGCAGCAGAATAGCCAGAGTCCTTCTGATTGGTTGGTGCCTAATATAGGTAGAGTAAGGACAGTTAACTTTAATGCCAACTTCCAAACCAGTGGCTTTAACCAGTACAATGAAAATATCACTCACTCACCCAACAAGCAATGTGGAAGTTCCTTGTGGGCCTGCAGTCTTCTTTCCATCCAAGGACACAGGCTTGGGCCCTGTCGCCTTCTGCGTGACCCCTTGCATATAATCGGCAGATATGAGGAGAGAGAGAACATGGAGAGAGCATGGAGGTGCCCATGGGCCAGGACTAGATATGGATTACATAATTTCCACCACATTTTATTCACAGAATCAGCCATGTAGCAGCCCCTGACTGCAAGGAAAGCTGGGAAATGTAGTCTAGCTCGTTTCCCTGGAAGAAAGGGAGGTGGGTTTTAGTGAACACACAGCAGTGTCTGCCACATGACCATGCTGCATTGGTTATTACATATTTGAATATCACCCCTAGGTGAAGTCATAAATGTAGCAAGTGGCAGAGCCAGGAGTAGGACCTAGGTCTGTGTAACCTCAGATCTGGATTCTTTGCAGGGCGTCTCATACTCCTTTAATGGATGGCTGGCTCAGGTTCTGCACCTCTGGACGCAGTGGGTGTTGCAATTGCCTATGTGGACTCTCTTTCCAGGCACCAACAATTCTATAAAACATGTGTCTGCTCTCCCTTTCCCTTCCATGGACTATCTGGGCTACACATTTGGGAGTAGGTTGTTGGGAATTTTTGTGAGCAGTCAACTCAGGATCAGACCTGTGAAGCTCCTGGCTTATGTGGTGCTCAGTGGCTCTCTTGGGATTGACGGGCGATAGACAAACTGTGTCACTCTCCCAGGAGGGCTGGGCTGTCATTAGCATTCAACAAGGCTGTGAGTCTTGTTGTATAAATCAGCTGTTTAAAGACCTTAAACAAAAACAAAAACAAAAACAAAACCACCCTAAAACTGCTGAATGCCTCTCTTGGTTGAAGCTCTTATGAGTGTGGAGCTAACAGTTTCCCACGCCTGCTGAACAGCAAAAGGGGAGCCATGGTGTAGTGTTTTCCTTTTGATTCATATTTGGGAGTCATTTTTAGCAATATGGCAAGATGTGAAGATGCTCTTGGAATGTAGGCATTTGTTACCTTTGGCACAGGAGATTGCTTGTAGTTTTGTTTGTTTTGGCTTTTTCTTTACAGCTCTTGATCTTGTTTATTCAGAGAAGCAAGGAGGGTCTGTTGGTTTCATAAATGTGCGTCTATTCTTGAAAAAACGCTAGAGTTAGCCACTTCTCCCCCCACTTCCTCACTGGTCTGTGGCAGGACACTCAAGTTGCAAAGTAACGCAGCCCCCTTTCCTTCCTGGCTTCTCCCTCCACTCCTACGGGTGTCATCAGGGGGAGGAGCAGACAGCTAACCAGCTGGGTCCAAACACATTATCCCTTTTGTCTGGGTTTCAATGTCAGTTCATTTTCTTCTATCAGTTGGGAAGGTGATTCCATGCATAGGGAGTCGTTGTGTGCAATCTTTCCCAAGATAGGGCTTAGTGTACTGTGCCAGCTTTGACTTCAGTGGCTCTGCTTGCTGGTGCAACTGATCCTGCTTCATCAGGCCTGGGCAAAAACAGACCTTTTTAGTAGAGTTCTAATGGGCACTGCTTGTTTGATGGTAATTAACTGGCACTGGGAATTTCCTCAGTTCCAGATGTCTGGGAGTTGGAAACAAGTAACATCTGTTCTCATCAAAAGGTAGAGTGGCAAAGTACAAATCACAAGTCACTCTCAATAAATGCAGGAGCTGGCATTTGAGATCCACAGTGGAACCAGATTACCTGTTTGCAGTACTCCTCTATGGATAGAGGAAAAAGAGCTAAACATTTCCTCTGAGCCTGGAGCTGACCTGGATAAGCCTCTTCTTGCTTAACAGCATCCCTGAGTATTCATCCACATTTGGGGAAGAGGATGAGGTTGGTTAAGATGCTGAATGATAAGGAAGAAAAAGGTACCGTGGAGTCCAGTCTGATCTAGGGAGAGAATTCATGACTAGTAGACAGAGGCAAGAATTGACTCACTTCACAGGAATCAAGGCGTAACATTATTCCTTTCCTCCCTCCTACTCTTCCTTTCTTCTTTCCATTTGTCCATGCATCCACTGGTTTAATCAACAGACATTTAAACAGTACTCACTAAATGCCAGATTCTTTGCTAGGTGACTGGAGGGATGCAAAGGGGGAGATGTAGTTCCTGTTTACAAAAAGCTCACAGTCCAGTAAGGGAGTGAAAACATGGACAGAAGTAATCCATCCCCAAGGTGGAAAGTGACCAGTGCCATAAGAAAAGTACAAGCAAGTGTGATGGAAGGTTGGTGGGGATGAAACCAGAAAGCGGGTATGGCTCACTTCCAGCTGAGCAGATAGGTGTGTAGGTTTGGGGAAGTTTTCCTGGAGAAAGAAGAATTTGAACTGAGCACTGAAAGATGGGGTAGATTTCAACTGCAGAAAGTTGGGGAAAGGGTTAGGAGCCTCAAGCAGAAGGACCTGTATGTATAAAAGTGTGGAAGTTGGAAACACCATGCCTATTTTGTAATTTATTGGTAGAGACATGCCACTGTTAGTGAATGAGTGGAAAGGCTTCCTTTTCCCCCCTGCCTCTCTCTTTCCTTTCAGATTTCTATATTTGGGGTTCTTATTATTCTTCGGACCATAGAAGAGGTTCATGAAATGAAAGCGCGGGGGCTAGAGATGGGGTGGGCCTTACCAACCATTGACTTTTCCCTCTTCTTTAAGTCTGAGCACCTACTACGGAAGGTCAAGGGGAAATATTGCCCATTAATTTTCCTTGTTACGGGGTGGTTTTGATGTTGATGACCAGTCTTACTTCTCTAGGATATAACTTTTGAAACAGCATTGGTGAGGGCATTCCATGTAAAACATCAACTTCAGCTTTTCCTGTTATAGGGTATTTTCCCTGCTTGACTATTGATGGTCCTGCCAAGCTCCTGTATTCAAATCCTAGGCTGAGCTCCAGGGTGCTTCTTCCTAGATCGAGGCTTTGGATATGCTCGCTGCTCATTAGCAACCTGCAGAAAAGCTGGGATGCAGCCTTCACTGATTTGGTGTGTAACGCATTCCTTGGCGGGAAGCCTGCTTTGCTGATGGGGTCAGCCTACATGGCACACTGACATGGGAATCATGGCATTTCCAGCCAGCGCTCAACTCTCTGGAATGCTGCCCCTTTCTGCCCAAGTCTCAGATTGCCTCCAAGTTTTCTCATTTCTGAGAAAGTGAGCCAGTGAAGGTTGATATTCGAAAATATAAACAGCTAATGTGGCATTTGGCAGTGTCCAATCAGAACCAGTCATATAGTGCTAGAGCAAAGTGCTGTGCCAGGCAATAACTGTTTAGTTGCTGGTCTTGGGGAAGGTTTGGCTACCGGGGGAGGGGTCAGGCTAGTGGGTGCTGGAAGCATCTCTCAAGTAACTTGGGAAAGCAGCTTTTTCTAAAATGGGAAGAAATTTCAGGGCTTTTTTTTTTCTTTTTCTTTTTTTTTTTTTTTTTGAGATGAGGTTTCACTCTTATTGCCCAGGCTGGAGTGCAATGGTGTGATCTAAGCTCACTGCACCCCCGCCTCACGGGCTCAAGTGATTCTACTGCCTCAGCCTCCTAAGTAGCTGGGATTACAGGTGCCTGCCACCACACCCGGCTATTGTTTTTATTTTTTTGTATTTTTAGTAGAGATGGTGTTTCACCATGTTGGCCAGGCTGGTCTCAAACTCCTGACCTCAGATGATCTGCCCACCTTGGCCTCCCGAAATGCTGTGATTACAGGCGTGAGCCACCATGCCCAGCCTATTTCAGTATTTTAAGAACTGATATGGTGGAACCAGTGCATATCAGCTAAATATAAATGCTGAAACATTTTTGTTTTCTTAAAAGATCAACTATGTCCTGACTACAGCCTAAGCAAAAGGGTTCCTGGTGGTTTCTGCCTGTCAACAGGGAAGATCTCACTTCGCAGAGGCTGAAACTGGGTCTGGTTATGGATGCTGGCCTGAACAAGTAGAATTTCCTATCTTTCAGCTATAGTTTAAGCCAGAAATTTTCAAACTTTTTGGTCTTAGGACTCCTTTATGCTTGTAAAAATTATTGAAAACCCCAAAGGAGCTTTTGTTGCTGTAGGTTACATCAGTTAATATTTGCCACAATAGAAATTTAAACAGAATATTTCAAAATAATTATTTATTTTATTTAACAATGGCAATAATAAACCCAAATACATAAATTAACATAAGTAGCAGACTTTTTGTGAAAAAGAACTACAGACTCTTCGTACAATTTGTTTTAGTCCATTCAGACTGGCTAAAATAAAATACCCTAGATGGCATCGCTTGTAAACAATAGAAATTTGTTTTGCACAGTTCTGGAGGCCAGCAGATTCACCGTTTGGTAAGGGCCCGCTGCCAGGTTCACAGACCACCATCTTTTTGTTCCATCCTAACATGGTGGAAGACATAAGAAAGCTCTCTGGACTCTCTTTCATAAGGATACAAATCCTACCCATGAGGGCTCCACCCTTATGACCAAAGCACCTCCCGAAGGCTGACCTCCCTGGGTTAGGATTTTCGCATGTGACTTTTTTTTGTGTGTGGGTGGGGGGCCACAAACATTCAGTCTATTGCAGTTTCCAAAGCAACAGCAAAAAAAAAACTTACTGAGAAGAGTGGCTTTGTTTTCTATTTTCACAAATCTTTTTGATATCTGACTTGATAGAAGAAAAATGGAATCTAACATTTACTTCTGCGTTCAGCCTGTTGTGATATGTTGTTTTGGTTGAAGTATGAAAAAGGTTTTTTGGCCGGGTGCAGTGGCTCACGCCTGTAATTCCAGCACTTGGGGAGACCGAGGTGGGCGGATCACCTGAGGTCGGGAGTTCGAGACCAGCCTGACCAACATGGAAGAAACCCTCTCTCTACTAAAAGTGCAAAATTAGCCGGGTGTGGTTGCGTATGCCTGTAATCCCAGCTACTCTGGAGGCTGAGGCAGGAGAATTGTTTGAACCTGGGAGGCGGAGGCTATGGTGAGCCAAGATCGCGCCATTGTACTCCAGCCTGGGCAATAAGAGCAAAACTCCATCTCAGGAAAAAAAAAAAGATTTTCTTCACAGAGATATGTAGATGGAAATAGAAGGAGTATTTTAATATTTTTGGATAATTATGGATATTCTTCTTTGATACTATACCCAAACTGGACAAGTGGTAGGTTTCTAGAAGTTAGAGTGAAATCTGAAACCACATCAGTAAATGTTTTATATTCTGTTACATCAAAATCTGTGGTCTGCCTTGTACTTTGCTTGTATCTTTTATCCAAGCATAATTTTGTAGTACTGTGCATTAGTCATTTGGAAAGGATGGGCTCACAGAGTTAGGCAGATCTTCTCAATGTGGACACATTTTATTACACAGTGTGAAAAATCACTTCCATTAATATTACCATTGATATCATCAGAAGTCTTTAGGTATTGGGAAGCCGTCAAGCTCATAGTGGTAGAGGCAAGTTTTCCAAAATTATAACTGTTGCTTAAGAGTTTGAATTTTATTACTGTGGAAAAATATTATCAGTTATTTTCCTTGGAGTGACAAGACTTTGAGAAAAGTTCACCAAATTCCCAAGTATGAATAATTATGATTTGTTCATCAGTTGTTCTTTTAAGTGAAAATAGTGTTTCATGAAAAAAGTACATAGTTCAGTGTCCACCCCAACTGTATAAGCTCTTTCTCTTGAGGCAAACATCATACTTCAGTCTGCAGCAGAAGTGCTTTATGTGTATATGTGCTTATAGATGGTGCTGACTAACAGGAATAATTTACACGGTGGCTCATTGGGTTTGCTTCTTTGCACTCCACACTCCTCAGGAATCTCAAGGGGCAAAGGGCTCTCTGTGGCTGTTTCACTGAAGACTTGCCTCTCTGTCCTTACGTGTTCTGCCCACATCGTTTGCTGCTGAGAATGTGGCCAGTTGAAATGCCCTGGAGAACAGGAACCCGTTTCTCTTATGGCATCTCCCTTCAGCTTTCCATTTGTAACCTGATGGCTCCAAGGTTCCTGTTTACTTTGATTTATTTTTCCAAGACTCTAAACTATAAGCTGTCCCCTTGTGTTTGTAAGGTGGTTATTTATTTATTTTTCTTCTTTCCTGGACATAACTTTCAGGTCTTTCCTGGCATAGGTCAGTATCTACCCTTGAGCTTCCCGACCCCAGCTGCTGGAAGGACACTTTGCTTTAATTTTATTGCCGCTGGCCCACTTGTCCTACCGTTTGGAAACAAGTCCCCTGGAATCTCAGGGACCGCTTCTTCTGCTTCCCCTCTTTGCTTCTCTCTGTGTGTCCTCTTATGTCTTTTCTGCTTGGTCACAGTTTTCAAAGCCTAAATCTGTCTCCAGCCAGCCCAGCTCATGATGCCGTTCCTTTTCGAATTCCTATGTCCTCACAAGAATTCGGTTAATCTCTATTTCATTGAGTGTGACCTTGTGCTTTCATCTTGTGGGGAGTCATTGACTTGTATAAGACCATAATTCATTTATCTGGGTCTTATAATGATATTGAGATCATCTGCTCCTTGCAGACAGGGCTATTTCTTTATTTCTCCCTCCTAGCCCGGTGAATGCCTTGCACATCATGTGAGCTTAACCATTACTGGCCGATAGTGCTGTAAGTCTCTGGTTTGATTTTTGCTTTTCTAAAAGGAGCTGAAGCTTTAAGCATTTTCGTGGTCAGGGCTTTGGAAATATCTTGGTGTGTGTTCTTCAAAGTGTCTGCATTTGAAGAAGTGGCATCTCATAGGACCTCTGGTCTTTTGATGTCCTGCATTTGGGGAATGAGATGTGAATGTGTCCTTTGCCAGGACCAAGTGGAGAGGAATTCAGTAGCTACAACTCTTATTTATTGATTAAACTCAGCTTTCATGCACTTTCCAGCCAGAAACAGAGCTAGAAACCTTTTTACCCTGTGGATTTTATTTTCACCTATGGATTCAGATGGTCTACATTTATTCATTCATTCAAAATGTATGAATTGAGCTCCTCCTATGTACTTGGCACTGGTGAGCTGCTCTAGAGGACCCAAAGGCATCTGATAGGTCACCATCCATTATGAGATATAAGTGTGCACACAGAGGGTTAGCATCTGAAAGGACCAGCTGCCTTGAGAAATAGCCCCAGGATGGTCTTACCAGAAATGGGAGACCAGGGTGGAATTGGCTTTGTCCTCCCTGACCAGTAACTCAGCAGGAGACTGGTTCTGTGCTGCTGTGGAAAAACCTCATTAAAGGGACAAATTGAGTGTAACTGCTCAGGAAAGAGCTGGAAAGCACCAGGCTTTGTTGGCCCTCATGGTTTTTATGGAAGAGCACATGAACAACCTTCCTGAGTTGAGTGTTGGCAGGACTTAAACAGAGTCCCATGCCTCTCAGTTTGGGATATAAAAATAGCATGGGGGATAATGGGATGGTTCAGGGATATCTTAGATTTTCCTCTCTGCAGAACCATGACAACCACTTCCGCGGGGTGCATGTGGCAGTGGCTGTGCACTGTGGCTATGGTGAGGAGTTGGAGAAAGAGGTGCAGCTGATGTGGGTCCGTTCTTCACTCAACAACTAGAGTAGTCTTTTAAAAATGCTTACTTCCCAAAGCCCTGTAATGATGATTAATTGTAGGAAGAATAAGTTGCATCACCTTTGATGAGGCCTGAAAGGCTGTGTTGGTTAGTTTCTGCTGGGCTATGCTGGAGCAACATCACAAAGGCTTTTAGCCCCCAAGGTGTATTTCTGGTGCACATTGAAAGTCTGCCCTGCTTCACATGATGTCTACAATCCAGGATCTGGGCTGAGGAAGCAGCTGTTGTTTCCATCTTGTGGCAGAGGAAAAGAGAACAATGGCTCTAAGTCGTAACGGCTCTTAAAGCTTCTTCTCAAATTGGTGCATGTTTATCACTTCTGCTCCTATTCCAGTGGTCCAAGCAAGTGAGACAGTCACTCATTGTCACTGTGGGATGGGACACAGAATCCCCCCACTGGATAGCAATGCAAGCCACAGGGCAACGGACAGGCATGCACAGCCCTCTTACAGGAAGGGGCAGTGAATGATTGAGAACAAAGGCCCTTTGCCTCCTGGCTGTGCCTAGCTCCCTGCCCTTTTCTCCCTCCACTCTTTCAAGCCTCTCATTCTGCTTTGACCCATCAGCTTGTGCTGTTCTCAAACACATCAGCTTTGTCCCTGCTTCAGAGCCTTTGCCTGCTCTTTCCTCTTTCTGGAATGCCCTCCTTGCTATGTTCAGCCCCCTTCCCCAGATGTCACCTCTCCAGGGAAGCTTTCCCTAGCCGCCCATTCTACTCTTCCCCACTGCCTCTGCTTGGTTTTTTCCTAGTATACAGTATACATGGAACCACATGTATACTGGGAAATTACTAGATTACTCATTTGTTGTCTTTCTCTTCCAGTAAACTATAAACATCCTGGGGGCAGGGACTTTGTCCTCTTTAGCTCCCTAACTGGTATACCAGATGCCTGATATCTGGTGGCCTTTTAATAATTAGATGTTGAATGTGAATGGCTGATCACCTGTGGGTCTCAAAGAAAAGAGGCTCCCAGCATGTGGAGAGTGACCACCCTTTTAGGAATAAGGACAACCTCTCCCTGCCTGCCTGCTTGTGTCCTGCTAGAGATGAAGCAGTCACATGCATTCCTTTTAGGCCCCTGGATGGAGAATTTCTCTTCGTCTGTGAGCTTAGCCAGGAGTGGGTAGCAGGAGCCAAGTGGGATGAAGTGCCTGCTCGGCAGCCCCTGTTGAATTAATAACAAGCTGCACCCTTCAGCAGCCCTGCTCTGTGAGTGTAGCAAGTGGCCAAGTCCTGCCAAGGGCTAGGGGTGTCGGGGGAGGGGGCAGGGCAGGAGGAGAGGAGGTCAGTTGGGGTCTCGCTGCCCCCTGTCCTTGCTTGGATCAGTGTTTACCTCAAAAATAGCAGGAAATGCAGCAGCTACGACAGGTGGACGAGGGAAGCAGAAAATCCTGGCAGGCATTCCCAGAAGGCAGGAATCACACATGACCAGCACCTGGCTCTGTTTAGAGTCTTTTTGTACCCAGATGAAAATGAATCTGTCACGTCGGTCAGAGCCAGTGCTCCTTGGTGATTCTGTGAGTCCTGCCTCTTGTACTGGCCTCCTCTTCTGCTCTGCTTATACTTATCAACACCAGCATGGACAGTGCTGTCTGGGCTCCCACTCCAGCCCTGCCCCACTTCAGGCCTCAGGGCACTTTTGTCTTGTGTCTTTGGAAGTCTCTCCGGCTGCTGCAGCCTTGGCTCAGCAAGCTGGCTTCTCTTGGGACACCAGCAAATGGACAAAACACATGCAGCACATAAATTGTCCTTATCGACACACACTGTCTCCCTCTCTCCAACGGCTGCAGGGAGCTGTGAAGCAGGCTTCAGGGTGGCACCATGGAGGATGCCACAGTCCTTGGCATCCTTTCACTAAGGTGCCCTTGTGCTGGAGGAGGGTGGAGATTACAGAAGTCACAATGCCATTGCCCAGTCCAGGGTCGGTTAGAAATAACCCGAGATCCTGTGGCTACAGAGCTGCCCTAGGAGATGCTTCACAGCAGGTAAAGAGCTGTCCACGCTCTGCCCTAATCCCTGCTGAGCCCAGGAGTGAGTTAGGGATGGAGACAGCTCTGCTATGGTGTGATGACCCTTGGTGTGGGCAGGGCCAGTGGTCACTGGAACATGCCGGCATGGCCATATGGGCTGTCTTGACCAACATCTGTTCAGATTGGTTGGGTGTTCTGCCTGGGCAGTGCCCATCTGTTCCAGTTGTTAAGTATTTTGAATAGTGTTTCAAATAGTGTTTCTGTGTGGGGGTCTCATTAATCTATAACCCCAGTGGCTGAGCTATGTGGCCACAGAACTATAGACATTTGCACTGGAAAAATGAGGAAGAAGAGTTCAGTAGCAGGATGCGGAAGGGAGGGATTTTAAGTGGAGGAAGAGTCTGGGGAAAAGCCGGGAAACAGGAGAAACCTGGGATGTTCGCGGCTACATCTCGGGGACGGTCTTATGAAAGTGTTTGATAAGGAGGACCCAGGACTAGTCTTTGGGGCTGGCCGGAGGGAGAAGGAACAAGATGGCACCTTCCTTGCTGTGGGATTGAGAACACATGAGGTTTGCCCTGGGTCTGCCGAGGTATTTCACTAAGGGGTTTGCACCTTGGGAACAGACTGGGAAACCTGGACCCAAACATGGAATGTGACAGGCCAAAGGTCACAATGGTGAGTTAGTGGCAACCTCAGGGTCAAAATGATTGTTAAAGAGAGTCTGTTCCACAGAGATCTCTGTCTGTCTGTTGAACTCCATTTCTCTTTTGCTTTTTTGTCTGAAGTTGAATAATACAGAACTTTCCACCATCCAGACTCCCTCCACCTGGCCTTCCTCTCATCCTACGGGAAGCCACCACACTGAGGGTTGGGGCGCCTCTTTTGTTGAGTTTTCAGGTTTTGTGAAGGCATTTTACAGGCGAACTCACTGAGTTACAACTCAGAGGTTGACTAAAGAATGTTCAAGCCACATTCTTCACAACCCCTGCTCCCAGGGCTCTCTCCTCACTGAAATAGAGTGAAAATGTGGAAATTAGCTCTTGAGCGTTCCAGGGCTTAGCACATTGATTTATACAATTGTCTATTGGCATGGCCTTGGAGCACACAGGAATGGGCTTAATCATTTATTCAGAAAGAGACAGGTTATCAATTAATGTTAATCATACCTGCTCTTTCACTACTACTCCTCACAAGGAGCTCCGGGTGTCAGTCCCAAAGCCCAGGTCTAATCTTCACGGTTCCTGATGATTGGCCTGCCATGACCATGGGGTACCCTGGCAGGGTTCCAGAGGCTAGAGGCCTGATGGGTAGGACAGGGATAGAAACTCCCACCTCAACCCCCACCTCATCCAGAGCAGCTCCATTCCATCTGTATTATATATTGAGGTTTGCATAGGAGTTTATTTGGGCAGACATTAAATGACCAAATTTGAAAATCACTACTTGAAGTGAGCAAGTCAGTGAGCAAGCCATATAGCCCAGCTGAGTAGCCTGCTGTCTGTCATCTTCTAGTCCTGTTCAAACCTAGAGAGATAATGACAGGTGGGCCTCGACTCAGGGCTCCCTAGATCCAGCTGTAGGCAGACCAGGGCAGCCCAGTGAGCTCCTGAGAGCCAGCCCCATGCCACAGCTGCAGGGTTGGAGCTTTCCTTTGCCATCACCACCACTCGGCTAAACAAATGTCCAGACTCACATTTTTCTCCAGTGGGATCGTGTCTGCCCACAGCCAGTTCCCAGCCAAACTCATGTGGCTGCTGGGGTGCTGCTGGCCAGGAAACCTGAGCCGCCCTCTTGCTGGCTTTGTTTTTTCCCTGGCTGCCGGGTGATGCTACCCTTCCTTCCTTCCTTCCTTCCTTCCTTCCTTCCTTCCTTCCTTCCTCCCTCCCTCCCTCCCTTCCTCCCTCCCTCCCTTCCTTCCTTCCGCCAGAGGGCAAAAGAGGCCACCCCATCCCTTTTGGCTTTCCAGGGAGCCAGCTGGTCCAAGCCTCAAGTCCTTTGCTGCTGACATAGCCCTTTCCATTTCTAACAAGGCACAAGGCATCAGAAGGTGGTTTTTAGGAAAGAGTTGTTAGGGAAAGGTTGGCTGGGATTGCACCTCCCTTTCTTCTCCCCTTCGTTGACTTTGCTAATGCAGCAGGAGTCCCGAAGGAAGGCGGCAGCTGCAAGGGGACCATGGTGCCTATTTGTCCTGCGCACAGGAGGCCCAGCTGCTGCGATGCATAGCCCTGACATCCCGCCTCATCTCCTGACCCGGGAGGTGGGGTCTCTTATGAAGACACCTTGTTTCTTTTTGCTTTTTCTCTTTCTTCTTTCTGTAAAAGCCAAGCAATACATTCAGCCCGGTGAAGGAAAGGATAAACGGGAAACCTCTTCTTAATTGGCTTAAGGCCATCGCACACATTACCAGGTGCACTCAAACTGCAATTTACTTTTTAATTAAAATTCTTTTTACCTGCAGAAAAGCTGAACATTGGGCCGGCATTCTTTTACTTGAAAAGGGTGTTTTGGGGAGCAGTTGAAAGGATAAAATGTGGGGATTATTTGGCTTATTGAGCTTGATTTTTTGTTGTTGTTCTTTTTATGCTTTTCGGCTCCTTCTCATGGCTGGCTGTCTTTTGCTAGCCAGTGACCTGCAGGAGCATCAGCCTTGGATCCCTGTAGAAACCTGATGGCTGCTGGGGTTCTCCTGACTCACCTCCTCCCTGCCCTTATGCCATGGGACATTGTCAGCCTTCGAGGGAGCTCAGCACCTTCTGGGGCACGTGTCACAGTCTCCTCTGTGTCTGGCTGAGGCTTGTGTGCCTGTGGGCCATGTTTTGCCCCAGGTCAATGCTGGCAAGAAAACCATTCCCTCCTGCAGTTCTGGATGAGGCATTCAGAGCACTTTCATTTCAGGGAAGATTTGAAGGGTCCTGGGGATAGTCACATGTTGGAGCTGAGGCTGGCTTTCTCCTTCTCCTATCAAATTGCTTCTTGCCCTTTTCCTGCCAAATGCCCCTGCCAATCTGTATTCCTCCCTCTCATTATATGACACAGTTTTTCCTTCCTGGAAGCCTTGGCCACACCAATACCAGCCAGGCCCTGTCTTCTCACTTATATTTAATCACTTCCCAAACCAATAATCTTCCTAATGAAGATGCTGTCTCCCTCAAAGTGCCAGCCAGGAGCTTGTCTGCCTCCTCTTGACATGAAGACGAGCGCTTGCCTCTTTCCTAGGGCCTGGTCCCGAATCCTCCATTGCTCCTGAATTGATTTGGGGTATTGAGCCTAGGATTCTGTGCTTCTTCAAAAGCTCCAGCCCAGTGTCTCTGGGCTTTACTTAGGCCTCCTTGTTTGGGGGTGAGAGAGTGGACACAGGCCCTCACCAGTGACATTCTCTTTAACAAAACAGGAATTGGAGGGGTGGGGTTTTTGTACTATGCAGTGTATGAATGGCTTCCTTTCTGGCACACAGTGGTGACTCAGCTGCTGATATACTAGGCAGTTTTCAGAGTGGGTGGAGAAGGTTCAGATCTGACCTGCCCAGGAGGAGGGCTTGACAGCTGGGCTGCTCCAGCTGGTGCCAGGTTCCATTCTGGGCCTGGGGCAATTCAGTGGCTCCCACAGTGGTTGTCTCTGCTCATCTGCTGAATCCACCAGGGTCTGGTGGGTGTGAAGTTGAAAGATGATGACAATAATCAGACTGTGGCTACCATTATTGAGCCCTTGGAATGGGCCAGGCACTTGCTGAGTGCAGCGCATACGTTATTTCATTTCATCCCCACTGCAGGTGTGTGAGGTGAGTATCATCATTCCCCTTTCACAGATGAGGAAACTGAGCTCAGGACACACAGCCAGCCAGCACTGCAGATATGTGATGCATCGAGGTGACAGTCTGACGGTCTCAAAGGCAGGGAGTTAGACAACTGCTGAAGTCTGAGCTTTGGCCTCCATCTTGTCCTGAACAGTCGTGAAGGTCTGCCTTCCGCCAGCCACCCCATCTGCTCTGTCTGTGTGGCACTAAGGGTGTGCATTCCCACCGTGAAACTGGCCCTCGGGCCACGGCCAAAGGAGAGAAATTTGTTCTGTGCAAAAGCAAAAACAAAAAAAGTGGTTGTTTAGAGTTCAGTTTATAAAAGCACATTCTCATCTCAGATAATGTGACCCCCACATGCAGACCCCGATCTCATTAGTGCCATGCACTAACCCAGCTAAGGGAACAGGCCCAGCCCCTAGCCCAAGCTTCAGAGTTGGGTGGGTCTGGGGTTGAGTCCTAGCTTCATTTCCTTCCAGCTGTGTGGCCTCAATTTCCTGATCTGTGGAATGGGATACTCATCTTTCCTCATATGGTCATTATGAAACTTACACAAAACTCGCACGTTCAGAGTGCCTGGGATGACCTCGAGTACATGCCAGCGTGTCGTAGGTAAACATTTCAACAGATGTTAATACCTCCCTACCGCTGGTCTAACCCCACTGTCCTCTCTTGTATCTGCACCTGGTTAAAGCCACATCTTGTGGCTGATCTCTTTGGGGCAGTTACTATAGCTGGAATGATACGATACGCTGTCATTTAGATGTTTCTTTTAATCAGCCTTAACCCAGGCTGTGAAGTCAAGATGGCTCTGCATGGAGCCACAGCCTGGTGAGCAGTGATGAGGGTCTGACCAAGGTCCTGTCGTGGAGTCAGTGCTTGGGAACCTGGTCAGGTGCAGTTGGTGCAGGGGGAGGATTCTGGCTAGAGAAGGGCAGCCTGGGCTCCCCTATGCCCTAGGGATTTCACACATGCCAGGCTGCCTCTGCCTTCTGGAAACAAATGTACAATAGGTAGGCCAGTGGTTCAATGGAAGTGCCTGAAACCCTGGCTCTGTCCCTTTCTATGTGACCTTAAGCTTGTTGCTGCACCTCTCTGAACCAGTTTCTTCTGTGAAACTGGGGATCAGGTCACCCCCCAGTGAGGTTGTGACTATTGTAAGTCTTCCATATATATGGTTATTATTTTCAATATTTAAGGCAGATGTCGCATTTTGTCCTCAAAGGAGTGGCCATGATGATAATTGGTTTTGTCTAGAACGGTTGATGACTTATCAGTGAGGTCCTCACTTAGCTGAGTGGCTCCCCTCCTTCCTTCCTTCTTTTCATCTTCTCTCCTTTCTCCTCCCTTTCATCTTTTCACAGCATTTGCTGTTTTCCAGACACATTGTGCTGGGTGCTGGGAGGATGTGAGGAAGGGGAGCAGCTGACATCCTCGCGGAACTCATGGCCTCATATAACAGAAAACAGAGCAGGAGTTCCAAGGCATGAGAACTCAATTCAACATTTTCCCGAAAGGAATTTTGAAGTCGTCTTATCCAAATGAAGAGACTGAGGTTCCAAAGGGAGGAAGGCCTGGGCCCAGGGTCTGCAGGCTCACATCCAGCCTCCTCGCCTACCCTCCTTCATAGGCAGCCTTTGTAGGCTCCCTTCTCCTGAGAGGCCAGGGGGTGGACCTTGCCTTGGATGATCAGGTAAAGCTTTAGTGGGCAGAAAGCTGTTTAGTTTGGGAAGAGAAAGATGTAGCGGGTAGGAAGGGGGTTCCAGGAGGAAGGAATAGCTTGAGCAAAGATGTGGCAGCCTCAAAGCAGAGGCTGAACCAGGGATGGCAGGCTCTGGAGTGGGAGAAAGGTGCCTTGGTCCTCCTCCTGTCCTTACATCCCACACACAGAGACTGTGACTGTTCAGTGGCTTACAGACGCAATGGACTGGCTTCCACTGCTCCATACCCTGCCAGGAATTAATTGTGTTCATGGTAATGAGCTTGGACCCTGGACGCTCTAGATGGGCTTAAATAAACCTCTCTTAAATGTTGGATTTATGATGCATTTTGCATAATAGTAGCAGTACTCAGCCAGGCACATGCTAGATAGATGAACCCAAATACTTAAAGAAACCTGGTCCAAGAACACCAATGAAAAACACCTCTTGATAAATCATTGCTATTAATTTGCATGCTTTGGGTCTGAGAGGCTGGAGCAAACAATTCTTTAGCCTCCTGGGATTGTTGAGCAGTGAGCCTTTATGAACACTCAGAGTAATTTATACTAATGCTTCTGCTCTGTCCTTGCTTTCCTAACACGACTCCTTTGCTGGGAGAGATATTAAATTGGCTCCATCTGTTTTGTGTGGAGCTCTTAGTTGTCCTGCAGAAGGGATTCCCCTTGACATCAGCTCCTGCCTGCATCCAGAATGTCTTTTGCTTCCTTTTAGCCATCTGGTAGGTGCTGGTAGATGGACTTTCATGATAGGAAACAGGCCTCGAACCTAAATAAACCTTATGTGACGTCATGATGGCCATGATGCTGTGAATTCCTTTAAGTGGATGAAAGGCTAAGCTAGAGGCCAGGTCTGATGCTTCTTCCTGGAAGATAGGAGATCATGTGGCATAGCCAGAATTTGGATGTAGTTAAGAATTGAGGGAGGTTCTTATGTTTTGATATTAAAATCAGGTCTTTAAGTCCAGACCAGGGGGATGGCTCACCCATGGTACCTATGTAGCCTTCAGGTTCTCTACTCCCCCAGTCTAAGGAGCAGATTTGACCAGATTTCTGGTCTGAGCAGGGCTGGGATTCATTTGTAGCCTTCAGAAGCCATCTGCTTTCTCCAGCGCCATCTATAAAGTGTGGTTCCAGTTTTTTGGGTCTGACCCAGTATGCAATTGTCCTATAGGCAACCTCAGGGAAAGGTAACCTCTCTGTCACTCAGGTACCGATAGAACTTCTTATAAGGCAGTATGTACCCTTCCTCTCCCACGGGGCGTGGGGAGCCACACACCTATAATAATTGACTTGCTCAGATCGTGCTCTGCTTGTTGAAAGATGCTATGGTGTCATGTGGAAAGCTCAGGCTCAGGGGCCTAGGTTTGGTGTCAGCTCTTTCTCAGAGTAGTTGGGTGACCTTGGGCAGTCATCCTAATTTCTCTGAACTCTGCCTTCTGTAATGAGATATTGATAGAATGAATGACCCCTCAACATGCACCAAATGAAGGTGGTGCACAGAAAGCCCCAGCACAGTGCTCAGCACCCCACCTTCTGCAGTGGGAAGGATCGCCATCCAGCCTCGGGAAGTTAACAGCGACGCTCATGCATGGGCATCTTCCAAGTGGGTTTATTGAGACCATCATGAGGATACAATATAGGAGACAGGACATCCCCTTCCATCTCATGAAGTTTTTGGCCAGAGAGAAACTCTTTCTCTCCTCAGAGATCCTGCTGTTTTCTAAAGATTTGTTCATAGCAACTCCTTGTTCTCCACCAGCCTCTTGCTAATCCAGCTGGCACCTCTTCCTGGGCGGACCGAGGCTCCCACTATCCTTTCCCCTTTGCTGGGCATCAGGTTCTGCATCTGTAAAATAAGGAAAATAAGACCTAGTCTGGCATGGTTGTTGTAAAATTTTAATAATATATCCTATGAGCAAGTTCCTGGCACCAAGTAAGTGCTCAGTTAATTGTGGCTTTTCTCCTTGGTTTGGCTGATACTTAGGTGGGCATATGTACCTTAGCATAAGAGAAGGAGAAGGCAGAAATCCCTTTTATTTCGGTCTGCCTGGCCTTCCCACAGGCACTGGGATGCTGTGGCCCCACCCGGGGGCAGGGAGCTTCATCTTCAGTATTGAAAGCTGTGTGTGGGGAATCTCTGGGACATGCATGTCAAGTATGAGTCAAGGCTGCCTGCCATAATCAACATGCTCTCTGGAGGGGTGCTGTGGCTCAGAAGGGCAGGGTTTTGGAACCAGTTCAATGTGAATTCAGACCACTCCTTGCTGGCCCTGGGACACCTTCATTGGTATCTCTGAGACCCAGGTTTCTCATCTGTAAAATGGGCTAAGATGACGTCCTCCTTCATGGGGCTGCTGTGAGGGCTAAGAGAAGGGACCACTTGAAAGGGTTTTGCACAGAGTAGGTGCTCAGTACATGGAAGCACCCTCTCCTCTTTGTCAAATGTACAAATGTAAGGGGCTATTGTTTTAAGACTTCTCAATATTTTTGGCCTCCAGCCTTGGCAATTCAAAATGGCAACTCATGCCCCGATTGGAGTTGTTACTGCCATTGTGTTTTCCTTCTTTCTTGTGAGCAGAAGCTGGTGCCTGCTTCCTCACCCTAAAAGTTGGCAGGAAGGTAAGAGTTGTGAGGGCCATCTGTTCCTGGTCTTCCTCAGAAGGGCACCGGGCAGTCATGCTGAATGTTCAGGGGTCCTCCTGCACCATTGCTCTGTGTAGATCTTCACATCCCGATGCCGTTAGAGAGGGACATAGCAGGAAAGCTGACTCTAAGACGGCTTCTCACACAGACACAGCACTGGCTAGGAGCGACTGGAGCGGAGCCGGGGCCCTGACTCATGCCCAAGTTCACATCCCAAGCTGGATGTCTTTGGATTAGCCGCCTAACCTCTCTGTCTCAGTCATTTACCTTTAAAACAGAAATAACAACAGTAACACACTCACACAATTTTCATGAAGACTAAGTTATTCAGGCAAAGTGCTTCATCTGGTGCTGACAGTTGATAGATGTTAATTATTTTTATTATTTTACTCATATTGCCTCCCTTGATCCCTGAAAGCCACCCAAGGAGCAAGCAGGCCATGTATTTGTGTACCCCTTTTCTAGATAAAGAAACTGAAGCCAAGTGGTTACATGGTCAAGGATTCCACAGAAAGGAGCGGCTAGGCCTGGATCCCAGCAAGACGCTGCATGCCAACAGCATCCACACCACTGCTTCATGATGCCCACACCCTGCTGCACAGGGCTGCTTGCACAGGGAGAGCTGGAGAACCAGGAAAATACAGAGTCCTGTGCCGCCCCACCTCAGATCTGCTAAATCACGCTCTTCAGTGGGGGAGCCTGGAAATCTGCATTTGTAAAGTGCTTCCCAGGGAATTCGTATGCCCAGTTAGTGTGGGGTCTGTGGTCTACACTGCTGGGCATAGAGCTCGCTGTGTTTTCCCAGGGCAGAGGGACAGGGAAGGGACTCTGGAATGAACAAACACTCACAGCCTGCAGCCAGGCAGATACTGTCGTCAGTAAGTTTTAGAGAAGCTTGTGGAAATGCAGACGTAGGGTCACTTTAACACACACCAATTTTTTTTTTCCAGGTCATTGGATATCTTTCTAGATAAAATAACCTCATTACGTATTATGGGATTTGTGGAGAAAGTCTATTTAAATGGGATTGAAACATCCTTTGTCAAGATAGCCTGGACACGGCTAATTGACAAGAGGTGGGCAAAGCCAGCTCTGCCCATTGCAAGGGCTCCTGGGCATGCGGTTGATCTACACAGTGGGCCTCACTGCCCAGGAAGAGGCACGTCCCACCAGAAAGCCGGTGTTCACTGGGAACTGAATTTGATCTGACCCAGTCATTAGAGGACTAGAGCCTTGGGGGGCTTCTGGAAGCACAGGCACCGGGACTCAGAGAGCAGAACTAATTTAGAAGAGTTAGATTTATCACCAGATAACCTCATTTCCCAGGCTGCTGAGGCACTCATTGCAGACTCTTTGGTTTTCTGTTTCCACCACACAGAGTCAGGGGTTGATTCTCCAAAGACATGCCCGTGGGACCTTTTCCTTTTGTGTCTGAAGGTAGCTACACACACGGCCCAAGGGTCAGGCTGCCTGGGTTGAATTCTTGGCCCTGACACTGACTAGCCAGGAGCTCTTGCATGAACTGCTAAGTTAATCTTAAGCCTTGATTTTTTCATCTGTAAAATGGAAAGAATAAGACTGACCTCATTAGGTTGCTGTGAGGGTTAAATGAAGGCAAGAAAGGAAATAGGCAACAAATTAGGAGGTTCTCACGGTGGCCTGTGGTGACTCAGTTTAGCATGTTAAATCACAGACAGTGTGCTCAACCCAGGAAAAGTTGGGGCCCATGAAAAGCGCTCAGTGGATGTTAACTGTTACTAATAACCTCAGGTCTTTAATATAGCATGCGTTTAACTGGCTGGTAAGAGGGAAGATGTGGGGATAATTTGGAGAGTAACTCTTTACAGGCAAGTAAATTACCTATTCATTCCATTGTTCAACAGTGTGCTGAGCCCTGAATGTGCCAGGCACTGTGCTCCTGCTGGGGATGCAATGGAGACCTGAGATCATTGCCTTCTCGCAGCACTTAGGCTGAAGCCTGATATTAAATGGGTCAGTACAGATTGCAGGAAGTGCGGTCAAGGCGAAAAATGGAGCATGTGAGAGAAACAAAGTGTAAGTAGGGAAATAAATCCTTCCTGAGCTGGGGTGGCCAGGGGGAGCTTTGAGACTGTGATCTGAGGGAAAGAAATGCTGGTTAGGTGAATTGTGGAAAAAAGCTTTCTAGGCAGAGGGTAGGGTCCCCCAGGAGGAAAGGAAAGTATGTTCTGGTGTGTTCAAGAAACCTAGGGAGGCCGGTTAAGGGCAGGGTAGGGGCCGGATGGCCGGATGAGGCTTGGGTCGTGCACAGAGGTTAGATCATGCAAGGGCTGGTGGGCTAGCTGTAAGGAGAGGGAAGCAGATATGCAGAGTGCAAGCCCAGCCAGGGCGTCTAAGAAGGGAGGAGACACAGGTCTGCAGTGCTATCAGGTTGTTCTGGCCACGGCATGGAGAACAGAGTGGGTGGAGGGCAAGAAAGGAAGCAGGCGACAAATTGGGAGGCTCTTGGGGTGGCCCATGGTGACTCTGTTTAGCACATTGAATCCCACACAGTGTGCTCAGTGCTAAGCTCTCCGGGCAAACCATGGTCCCTGAGATGGAGTTCTCTTTTCTAGCCAGTCCGGGGCTGTGCCTTCTGGACACTCTCAGCCTGGCTGAGCTCCCTCATGTCTCTGCTTGCAGAGGAAACAGGCTCTTTCTGTGTGTTTTGCCAGTCAGGAAAAGTCCAAGCGACATTCCCTCACTTCCTTAGTGGCCTGCTCTGCTTCTGTCCCTCTTTATAAATGTCCCCAAACCAAAGTTCCTCTCTTTCCTGAGCTTTTCCTGTCTCCATGGCCTGGCCTCTCTCTCTGTTTCAGTTCTTTTCTCCTATGGCTACCCCAAAGACCTCATGCCCTGTTTTGTGATCTCCATGTTTCATCTCTTCCCTGCTTGCCTACTTACCAGCAACTTGTATGTAGGTCACAGTCACCCCTAGTCCTGCTCTGCGGTCCCATGGTTAGTGCCAGGTGGAAGAATGGATGGATTCCTGTCACATTGGGTATTGTTCAGCCATTTCAGGAAGGACAGTTTGCCCGGGCAGATGGGACATAGCCCTTGGTTTAGTGAACTTGGTCTTGTTCTCCTATGCTACAATGTGGGTCCACCCAAACGGGGCTTTAGGAAACGAAAAGCTCCCAGGCCCTTGGACAGAGGTTTCATGGTCTGCAAGCCCTCCGAGATCAGAATTTCTTAGAAGAATTCCCAGAGAATGTGAGAAGCATGAGATGGTTTCCAGGACACATTGGCTGTATTTAGTGATCTAAAAGTAGGAATCTCACTCCAAAGAACCTTTTTCCAGCTTGGGGTGTTGGGGTGGGGGCAAGTGGTGGTCTTACCCAGATACTCAAAGCAGAAGATAAACTGCAAGTAGAAAACTAAAACCTTGAGCTCACTTCCATAGCGGTGTCTCTGAACTGCTTTTTTTCTTTTTCTTTTTCCCCCTTCAGCCTTCCAAAGTCTAATCACCTTGGAGAAATAGAGGCAGCTGTTTTATAACTCTTGGTTGAGTTGTTCTTAATCTACCTTGTTACATTCTTGCTTGTCAGTCATTGGCTACTGGGTGCCCTCTGGGTGTTAGTAAATCCTTGACTACAATGGCAAGGAAGTGGGTGGCCACAGAATATATAGGAAGTCAGGCATCAGGGAGGATCAGCATGTGTCACCTCTAGAAAGGCCCTCAGAGATCTCCTGATCAGTGATTTTGAAATGCATTTAGCTATAGGATTCTTGACTAAGCAAAATCTTACCTAGAAACCGAATTTGCACAGTAGGTCAAAACAGAGCCCATCTGGCAGAAGCAGGAGATGACGTTGTATTGGCCACAGGTTTCTTCTCATCTCAGTTATCTGCTGAGACATCTCCAAGGAAACCAATGCTGGATTTGAAAACCACTGATCAGTTCAGACAGGAATGACTTGTACATGGTCACCCAGGTCCTTGGTTTTAAGGGGGTCACATGGCCCAGTGACTTAGCCTGAATCCAAATCCAGAAGTCCAGACTCCTAGTCCAGTGCCCTCTCCTGTACATCTTGGTCTCTATCTTAGACACTGAGTATCCATTGGCTTTTGGTGTAGAGCCTCCCCAGGAGAGGAGAAGGGGGTGATTTTTACTCTGAGATCTCCAGCGGTGTTGCTGAAACATTAAACCTACCTTTTTCCTCCCTTAACCAGAGTCACTGGCAGAATGAGTCATGAACTAAGGGTGTTGCAGGGAAGATTCACTTCTTAAGGAGCCTAGGGTATAAATGGATGGAAAATGAGTTATAGTGAAAATAGAACTAGGCCTGGGCTTTGTTAGGTGTGGGATAGGAGCCATAGGATATAGGTGCGAAGAGCTGGCCAACTCCCCAGAGCTACCTGCTACTCCTGTATTGGAGGGTAATTAGTCAGTTGTTGCGAAGTCTGGCTGCATAACAAACAACCTCAGCTCTCAGTGGCTTACAAAGCAAAAGTTTCTTTCTTCCTTATGTTACCTGGGCTATGCGCTGGCTGTAGTTCTGCTCCATATACTTTCTCATTTTGTGGCCTGCCTATTTGCCGCTGGTTGAGAACAGCAAGAAGCTGAGCCAAATTGTACAGTCACATTTACAACTTCTGTTCAGACCTGGCATCCTTCATGTCTGCTCACACTCTGTTGGCCAAAATCAGTCACGTGGCAATGCCTGGCAGTGGGGCCAGGCCTTTGTGAGTCATAAGGCAAGGGAGATGGGTTGTATAGTTCTCTTAAAGACAGGGTGAGGGCGGTAACTGCTAATTAATGCATTGTACCAGAATGGGTGTTTTGGGGTGATTGGTGGAAGATATATAGGGTGCTTATCTCCATAGGACATAGTCTTCGAAGACAGAAAGACTTTTTAAGAATTCTAGATCCTAAGTCTTGCAGACATTGAGAAAGTCAGATCCTTGATTCCCAAACAATGCCATCTATCCCTTGTGTGTAACTTCTGTTTGCATTTTTCTCCTTCATAAGAGGATATGCACCTGAGCTGGCTTGCAGAGGCAGTGATGGGCATCTCCTGGTGGGGCTGGCTGGGTCTGGGGCCCAGAGGGGCCCAAGAAGCACCACTGACTAACAATGCTTTAAGGCTATGCTTTGCAGGGAAGCAAGAGGGTAGGAGCACTGGAATGGTCATTCCTACTACCCTTCCCTCACCCCTTGCCAGGAATTGTATGTTTTGTACATTATGGTATTACTTTGACAGATGAAAAATCAAAACTGAATCTCTTTAAGATACCGAGCCTCCAAACGCCTCCACCTTCCCAATGGAAATCAATGGATGCCTACTTTAATGGAGGTGTTAGTGTTTTTCATGGTATTGATTACTAATAAGTCAAGAATCAGGAAATCCCACTCTGTGGGATCATTAGAGATTTGGATCTAGGTTACTAGGAAAAGTGTTGCTGCCAACCTTTGTCAACAGCTCCTGGCTCAGCAGAAAGCTTCACACAAATCACCTATGGGCTTGCAAGTGACCTTTGATCAGACAAATGCCACTTAAGGACCTGCTTTTGCTCCTGGCTGCTCCTGAGTCTACCTCCTGCAGGAAATTCCATACTGGATGACTGCTCGTTCTTCCGTAGCTTCTGAGGCGGGAATGTCAAAAGGAAGCTGTCTTCCAGGCTGTTGGATGAGGAGAGCAGGAATTCAGACATAAAGAGGCCTCAGCAGGATCCAGGAAGCTACACTCATTTTCACATTCAAATGACCTTCTCTGGTAGTGCACAACTAATCAGGGAAGGTGGAACACGTAAGCAAAAGTGTACCCACATCCACTCTGCAGAAAGACAAGCCTGTGCTAGGTCATTTCAGAGGGGTCTGAAGGATGGAGGAGGTTCAAAGTGGTCTGTTCATCAGGACCTTTTGTTCCTCTGAATTTTCTCAAGTTTCAATTTTTTCCAAACTTTTTATTTCAAAAGATTTCAAGTTCTAGAACTAGATGTACCATATGACCCAGCCACCCAAAGGATTATAAATCATGCTGCTATAAAGACACATGCACACGTATGTTTATTGCGGCACTATTCACAATAGCAAAGACTTGGAATCAACCCAAATGTCCATCAGTGACAGACTGGATTAAGAAAATGTGGCACATATACACCATGGAATACTATGCAGCCATAAAAAAGGATGAGTTTGTGTCCTTTGTAGGGACATGGATGCAGCTGGAAACCATCATTCTTAGCAAACTATCACAAGAACAGAAAACCAAACACTGCATGTTCTCACTTATAGGTGGGAACTGAACAATGAGATCACTTGGACTCGGGAAGGGGAACATCACACACCGGGGCCTATCATGGGGAGGGGGGAGAGGGGAGGGATTGCACTGGGAGTTATACCTGATGTAAATGACGAGTTGATGGGTGCTGACGAGTTGATGGGTGCAGCACAGCAACATGGCACAAGTATACATATGTAACAAACCTGCACGTTATGCACATGTACCCTAGAACTTAAAGTATAATAATAATAATAAATTAAAAAAAAAAAAAGATTTCAAGTTTACAAAAAAGTTGCAAGAATAATGCAAGAAACATCTGTATGTCCTTCACCTAGACTCACCATTGTTAACATTTTGCTGTATTTCTCTTCTCTCTCTTTCTATATATACTTGTTATCTCCCTGGACCATTTGCGAATTAGTTACAGCCATTATGCCCTCTAAGCACTTCTGAAGATTGAAGACACCTCTCAAGAAAGACATCTCCCAAGAGCAGAGATATTCTCCTGCAGAGCCACAATATATTCATCACACTCAGGGGAATTAATGTCAATACAATAGTGTTATTTACAATCCTCAGTCAGATTTCCCTGCTGGTCCCAAGAATCTCTTCGTAGTGGGGCTTGACTACTTGGGCCAAATCCTGCTTGCTGCTTGTTTTCGTCAATAAAGTTTTGTTGGAGCACAGTCCCACTCATTCATTTACATATTGTCTCTGGTTGCTTCTGCACTACAACTGCAGAGTTAAATATTTGGGAGAAAGGCTGTGTATTCCTCAAAGTCTGAAATATTTTACTATTTGACTCTAAGAAAAAGTTTCCCAACCCGTGCATTAACATTTGTGTAATCCAGTATCTAATCAAGGCTCATGTTTTGCGTGTGTTTTTAATTTAAAAAAAATATGTGATCCCTAACTTATGAACATTTTTTATATACAAATGACAACAGGTTTCCTGGCCTGATGCCCTGAGACTTTATGTTCTGCATGCTTCATCCATATCTCTCATCAATTCCCTGTGAGGTCCCAGCTCTATGGAACTACCTAGTGACATGAGTATTTAGGTGCCATATCCTTGTTCTTTGATCCTGTAGCTTCCTTTGCTCAAAACACTTCTCTATACTGTGTTAAAGATTTAGTGCAAGCACCATCTCTTGGAAACCTCCAAAACCCTTTGAACTCCCTTTCTCAAGACCCCTTTACCCACCATCTGGTTGTCTTTAAGCTCCCAAGACTGACCGGATTTTCTGATGTTGCAGCACTGACCACACAAGTGCATTGATCTATTTTCTGTTAGTCTCACCCACTAGTTTGTGGAGGCCTTGAGGGCAGGGTCCATGTTTTATTCATCTGTGTCTCCTTGGTGCCTAATATAAGGTCCTAAAATGCTCAGCCATTGTTTACTGAATGAATGAATGGATTCCTCCGTGGTGCAGGGGCTTCTTTCCTATTCTTAGGACCATCTTGCGGGATTTCCAGCCTCCTCTTTCTTCTGCTCCTTCCTTTCCCAGTGCTTGCATTTGGGGCACTTACCCTCATGCTTAGAGGCCTTAGATCAATCTAATGTAGGGACCAAAATGGGAGATGGAAGAAAGCAGGGTGGACTCTACTGAAGCCACAGGCATACCAGAGCCCTTCCTCCCCACCACGGCCCCTCTGCCACCGCCAGGCCTGTTTCAGCCCTTCACCACTCTGTTCCAGATTGTGGCAATCATTTGGTGATTGCTTAGAGTTGGGGATCCTAGCCACCCCTATGTGGCAGGTAGCATTAGCAGGCGACAGAAGGAGCACTGAGTGTGCTGGGCATCATCTCACTTGACCCTCATAGGCCTCTGGGGACAGGGCACCGTCCCCATGCTCTAGATGAGGCAGTGGAGGCACACAGTGATGGTCTTATGGTTAGGAAGTGTCAGAGCCAGTGTACAGACTGGAAGCTGGTGATTCCACAGCCCCTTTCCAGTCACTTGCAGTGTTCTCTAATTTCCCTTGGGAGCAGTGGTGTATCCCTGGCACCCCGAGTTTAACCTTTGAAGGAATGTATTGTCTTCTGCAGTGTTGGAGTTTGGGGCTAGGGTCTAGATCAGGGCTGTCCAACGGAGCAAGCATTCTGTGGTGAGGGAGATGTTCTAGATCTATTCTGTTCACTATGGTATCCAGCAGCCACAGGCCACTTATGAACACTTGAAATGTAGCTAGTTTGACTTATTTAATTGTAATTAACATATTTAATTTGAATAGCCATGTGTGGCTAGTGCCTACCAACAGCACAACCTAGAGTAAAGGTTGACCAGGTGTAGTCTAGGTAAATGTGCTGTGTGGGGTCGGCTGGCTGGAGACTTCTTGGGTTAACAGGGTTTTCATAGATAAATTGGTATTAAATTCCAACCAACCTCATTAGCTACCAATTTGTTCTGGAATTGGGGACTGCCAGCATTGCCACCATGCTGATGAGCTCTGACAGTTTTCAGGTTTGCGTTTGAGGCAAATGACTCTTTCAGCCCTCAAATAAGGCAGAGGAAATGCATAGGGCCGCAGGGAAGAAAAGAAGGGAGGCATGGATGAGAAGACCCAGGGGGCCTCAAGTGATGGAGCTGCTTTCTGTGCATTCTACTTCTGCTCTTCTGAGTGAGCGCTTGCCTGGAATCCTTCCAGGGATTTGGGTTCCCAGCTGGAGTTGCCAGCAGAGTGTGGACTCCCAGGGATATGCCTGTCATCCTAGGACCTGAAGTGGAGGCTTGACAGAGAGTCAAGTGCATGTCTCTTAAGATGAGCATTCAGCTGAAGGCAGTGTAGCACAGTGGTTATGGACCCGGGACTTGCTGTCACACATTCTAGCGTGGAAGCTTATAAACTCTCTGGCCTTGGGAAAGTTGTTCTACCTCTCTATGCTCAAGTTTCTTCAACTGTAAAATGGGGTTAAGATCAGTACCTAACTCACTGGGCTTTTGTCAGAGTTAAACAAGCTGACATTGATTTAGCATGGTGCCTCACTAGTAATCAGCATCTAGTTGATCGTTGCTGGTTTTTAGGGCGTTGGAGCAAGCCATCACGTCAGATCAGCATAGCTCTTTATATCCTGCTCTCTGCATTTTTTCCCCTATCAACAGTTTCTTGCTTTCAGAACTCAAAATGCTTTGGGGAGCTTTGCAAAAATTTGCTCCCAAATCCTGGGAAAGTGTCTGTTTTCTCATCTCATCTCCCTCTCTCTGAATATTTATAGTTCTGGATAGAAAAGAGCTGCTTTGATTTCTCAGAATAGTTTCCACAAAAGTGTGGTGCTGGGGAGGCAGGGCTGGGAGGAGAGAGTGTTAGACTTGGCATTGAAAAGCTTGGGTTTGAATCCCACTTTCTGGTTGTGTGTCCCCCACCACCGACCACAAGCTAGCCTTAGGCTTTGAGCCTTAGTTTCCTCACTTGTGACATGAGGATGGAGTGATAGTCAGAGGAGATGATACAGCCCTCTGCTTGCACCTAGAAGACACTGTAAATGTCAGTTAAATGTGAGCATTTAAATCCTTTTTCAGCTTAAGTGTTCAAACTCACAAGTTGGAAACTACTTGGGGCCCTTCATGGTGAGGCTTCCAGCTGGAAGGCATCCAGAAACCGTCTTCAGAGTAATGCAGTTAAAGGCAGCAGACCCTGTCTGTCCAGATCTCGGCTGTTCCTCTACCAACAGGCCTTACTTAGATGACTGGAGCAAAGCTTCCGGAAAGAAAAGACTGCAGGCGGAGCTGAAGTTGCCCTATGAGAACGAAGCCAGGAAGAGCCAAGTCTCTTGACCCGGGGAGGCGCAAGGTGAACAGCCGCATTCTGGCTTGGGGAGGACGCATTTGGACTGCACCAGGCAGCTGGGCCCACTGCAAACAGCTGTTCCTCCACTGCTCGAGGGCACTCTGTGTGGTGTGGTGGGGGGTCACCTCCTGGGCTGGAGGAGCCTTGTTTGCAGGGTGGGGGTGGAGGTGTATAGGGAAGCTGTGAAGCAAGAAACATCAGGACCAAGTTGGCAAATTGTAGAAGGCACAGAGAGAAAGAGCACATGTTGGAAGCATGTGGTTCCTGGGAGTCTCTTCCAATCTGCAAACTTCAGGGCTGTGGGGGTGCTGAATGAAGCCTGAGGCAGGGTGATGGGAAGGGAAAGCCCAGGCCTCGAGCTAGGCAGATCCCAGTTCAAGTCTTTTTTGCCTCCTTCCTCCATGTGACCTGGGTTAAATAGCTTCTCTCAGCCTTGAGGTAGCATCATTAAAATGGGGATTGAAGGCAGAGCACTTTGTGTTTGGAGGAACTTAACACGTGATTGAGCCTTTCTCCCTCTGGAATTTCATGATATGTAATATTTTGTTTGCTCCTCTGCTGACTTGCTTTGCTATTTGTAGACGTCTGCGTGGTGCCTTAAAATTGTGCTGTGCTGTGGGGTTGCTGGGGTAGGAGGGAGGTTTGATGGTGATGGTGGTGGTGGTGGGTGTTGCTAGGACAACTCCTGAAGCCCCAGTTCTGTGTACTTGAAGGCTCAGGGTCTAGGGGAGTACTATGGGTCAAATCATGTCTCCCCTAAAATGATATTTTGGAGTCCTCAACCCTAATACCTCAGAATGTAACCTTATATGGAGATAGAAACTTTATAGAACAAATCAAGTGAAAATGAGGTCATTGGGGTGGGCCCCAATCCAATATGACTGTTGTGTACATCCAAAGGGGAAACATGGACACACAGACAGACACACACTGGGGGCAGATGAAGTGAAGAGACACAAGAAGACAGCCAGCCAGAAGCCAAAGAGAGAGCCTGGAACAGATCCTTCCTCACAGCCCACAGAAGGAACCTATCTTGCTGGCACCTTGATTGTGGACGTCTAGCTCCCAGAACTGTGAGAGAATGAATATCTGTTGTTGAAGGCACCCAGTCTGCACCACTTAGTTACGATAGCACTAGCAAACTAATGCAGGGAGTCATCCGACACCTCTAGTAAAGACAAGGGGTTAGGAGTGTGGTTTATAGACCGGAAGGCCTGGCTAGAGCCCTGCCCTGCACTCACTCACTGTGTGACAATGGGCAGGTCCCTTCACCCCTGTGAGCCATGGCCTCCTGGTCAGGGTGCAGAGGTACTAATACCTGTCCTCCTGTGGATCTGTGGTGAGGTGAAATGGGAGGGTGTGTGGTGATCATTACTATTAGTTCCCTTGCCCAGTTCTCGTCTTCGCTTTCCAAGTAGGCAGCCTCCCCCTTGTTGGTTCTGCCCAATGGGCCACTCCCTACCCCACTGCTTGGGAACCCAGGATTTCTGGAGGCAGGACCTGTTTCCCTGGGAAACCACACCCATCACACCTGGAAGACTTTGGGGAAGATCGCTGGGCACAGTTCTGCACTAAAGCTGGACCAGAAAGGGTTTCCTCAGCTGTATACTTTTGGGATGAATTAATGAAGTTAACCAGCCTTTCCTGGACATCTATTTTTTAGCTGACTCTGCTAGGCATTTTCACATTTGCTTTCTCACTCAATCCTTAACACAATCCTGTGAAGCAAGCATTATTACACCCATTTTACAGACTGGGAAACTGAGTGTCACAATGCTTAAGTAACTTCCCCAGGTCACCTGGCTTATACATGGTAATTCAGCATTTGAATCCAGAATTATATGATTTCACATCCCTCCCTTTCCCTATAACATAGTGCTTCATTTGGAGAAGTGTTGGTTTTCTGTTCCGGAATATGGATTTGCCTGGGTGGCGTTGCGAGTGGAAGGTAGAGAAAGGCCTCCTGGATTTCTGTTAAGAGAAGGTGGCTAGGCTCAGAGGGAGTTTATTTCCCTTTTCCCTCCCCTCCCTTCTCAGCTCCCTGAAAAAGGCACCTCGCAGTTTGAGCGGCTGCTGTTTCTCATGGATTTTTAATAAAGATGATGAATGAACCAAGAATTGATAAGAAAAGGCAAATGGTATTTGGGTTATTCATTGTTCTAGTAAAATGTATTTTTCACTGCAGGTCTTAAGTGACTTTTTCGTTAAAATGCCATCAAAGAAAGAAAAGGTTAAATAAAATGAGTTTTCCATGGCAGAAGTGTGGACCAAGGGGCCTCTGCAGGACAAGACCCTGGGGCAGCCAAGTGCTAGGTTTTGCCACTCCCTAGTGGCAGAGTTGTGGCACATTCTGCCAACAACACCCTTCTCCCAGAAAGAGGGCTAGAAGAGCAATTCCTCAAAAAGGGTCTGGCAGGAATCTCAGTAGTTCTGCTCCCTGGAGGCCTGATGGGGTCTGAGGGCCCAAGAAAATGGTCTGTTTCAGCCCTGATAAGGTAGGCAGGCACACAGAGCTACCCATGACTGCTGGGCTGGGGTCAGTACCCTGTGTGGTGAGCTGCCCTCCTTATCCTGCACAACCACACCTGCCGTGATGCCTGTAGCCAGAGGGGTTGTGTCCAGAGCTGTGTGGGGACAGGGCCCTTCCAGCTGAGCTCCTTGCCAGCTCTGAAAGAGGCTTCTTCCATAGGCAGGACTCAGACAGTTGCACTGGTCTGATGTCCCCAGGGAGATCTGCACGTTCCCAGCCTTACAGACATTGGGCACGAATGGGTGAATTGCCTTCCACATTAAGGATATTTTGTCTTTCTGAATCTGCTTTGAGCAAGTGTCTCTATTGTGATTTGAAGAGATCTTGTCACAACTATTTTGTTTCATTCCATTACCTCCCATCTCATCCCACCCCATCCTATCATATCCTGTTCTGTTCCATCCCAACCCATCCCATCGTATCTCATTTTATTCCATCCATCCCATCATATCTCATTCTATTCCATATCCTTCCACCATCCACCATTCCTTCCATTCCATCCATCCATTCCACCATCCATATCCATCCATTCCATTCCATTCCATTCCATCCCTATCCATCCATATCCATTCCATTCCCATCCATCCTTCCATTCCTTCCATCCACCATTCTATTCCATCCATCCATCCATTCTTCCATCCATCCATTCCATTCTTCCATCCATATTCCTTCCATCCTTCCATCCATATCATTCCATCCATCCCTTCATCTCATTTTATTCCACCCCATCCCATCATATCTCATTCTATTCCATCCTATCCATTCCTATTCTATCCATCCCATCCCATTGTATCTCATTCTATTCCATTCCATTCATCCCATCATATCTCCATTCTATTCCATCCCATCCCTTCATATGTCGTTTGTTCCACCATCCATCCATTCCATCCCATCCATTGTCCATTCTATTCCATTCCATCCATCCCATTCCATCCATCCTTCATATCTCATTTCATTCCACCATCCCCATTCCATTCTATTTCCATCCTTATCCATTCATTCTATCTAATCCATCCATCATATCTCATTCCATTCTCCATCCATCCATGTCCTTTCCATCCATCCTGTCCATTCCATTCCATCCATTCTTCCATCCTTCATTCCATCCATCCATTCCATCCATCCATCCATTCCATTCTATCCATCCATCCATTGTCTCATTCCATTCCATCCATTCCATCATATCCCATTATATTCCATCCATCCCATCCCATCCTATCCCATTCCATCATATGCCATTCTATTCCACCCCATTCCATCATATCTCATTCTATTCCTATCCCATCATATTCCATTCTATTTCATCCATCCCATCATATCCCATTCTGTTCCATCCTATCCTATCCCATCCCATCTCATCCCATCATATCCCATTCTATCCATCCATCCCATCATATCTCATTCTATTCCATTCCATCCCATCATATTCCGTTCTATTCTATCCCATCCCATCCCATCCTATCCCATTCTATTCCATCCCATCCCATCCTATCCCATCATATCCCATTTTATTCTATTCTATCCATCCCATCCCATCATATCCCATTCTATTCTATTCTATTCTATTCTATTCTATTCTATTCTATTCTATCCCATCCTATCCCATCCCTCTCCATGCCTTAAACACTCATGAGACTGTAGATAGTGTCAGGTCCTGTTCTAAGTACTGGGGAAACAGAGATGACCAAGACTCAGCCCTGCTATTATAAAGCTCCCCGTATAACAAAAGAAAGAAGCAGACAGTTGGTGTGTGATGCAAACAATAGATGGAGAGACTAGGCACCCCTCTCCCGTTTCCCCCAAGCTCACCCCTGCATATTTACCTGGGGAAGAAAGGTGGCTCGAGGAGAATGTGAGAGTGGAGGGGGTGGTCAGAAGAGGCTTCTTGGAGGTGACTATTGGGTTGAATTTTCAAAGAGTGGATAGTAGTTTGCCAGGCAAACAGCAAATCTCCATACTGGCACTTAAATACAACTTGATAGGTGCTGGGCCACATTCCCAGAATTTCACATATATTAACTCATCTACTTCCCCCTTAATAGCCTGTGAAGGAGGTGCTGTTATTTATCACCTCCATTTTCCAAATGAGAGAGCAGAGGCATGGTGAAACACTGTTTCTGAAGTGGTTGAGTTGGAGCTGGAGCTCCGGCGGACTATGGTGCTCACTCCTGTGCTGTGCAGCCTCTCTGGCAAGGTGGGGAGACACTCCAGACTAGAGGTGAGAAGTGATACTGTACTTGATCATAAGGGCAGTAAGTGAGGGCTCCAGTAGCCACTCCTCCTGGAGTGCAGATATTATTTTCTCTATGAACGAAGTCCCCTGAGCTAAGCTCTTACCCTCTGAGACCCAAGGTGAAGGGGCAGGAAGGGTTGCCACCTTCCCCCACCTCCAAAGTGCTTTCCTGGCCAGGAAAGCTGGGGAAATCCAGCATTGTGTCAGAAGAGGGGAGTTTCATCCCAGCCCTCTGGCTGCAGGGGCTCCCAGCCAGGAAACTCTGAGCCTGGGCTGGACTTTCCATCCCTGATGCTTCTAAAGAAGGGTGGAAACACTGCCTGACTCCAAGCATGAAGCAGGGCTATTCCTGTGTAGCTTGCCTCAGGCCTTGGACACACCCAGGCTCCACCTGCAGGGACAAGTGCTGTGCCCTCCGCAGAGCTCAGCCTCACCCTGCCTGACACCTTGCGCATATGTGAAGCACACACACTGAGGCATTTGCAAGCATTCAGCGGTAGGACTTTAGCCATTTTTTTCCTTACTTGTCTTTTTCGAGAGAAAATCGAGGATCCCATTGCATCTGTTACAAGGTATTGCCTTTTCTCTATTGTAAGATTTGTCGTTGATTTAATCATCATTTTGCAGAGGGAAAAAAAAAAACACTACCACATTAAGAGTACACATTGATTGTAAGATTCACCATCAATCACCATTTCAACAACATTGCAATGTAAAAGAGAAATGGGGATCTGAGAATCCAGGGGCGATGGTATTTTTCTAAACATCTTGTGGCAGGGGGAGGATATGTGTGTGGGGAGCTTATCCAGGAAGGTTGGCCCTGACTGATACTGGTGAGGGCAGGTGGCGGAGGTGCGCGCCCATCCACCCTTGCCTCACTGCCTTCAGTTTCCATCATACAGTTCCACTTTGGGGACATTTCTAGTAGCTCAAAAACACTCACAGCTGAATTCATTCTTCGGTTGAATTTGACAGATAATCAGCTTCTGCTTCAAGCTGGGGAAATGTCAACTCAGTGGACATACACGGACCAGCTGCGATCACCAGGTATGTTGGAGCATCCTTGTGGTGGCTAGATGGTAATGAGTGCCAGCCATGTGGCGTGAGGGCACCTGGCTCAGAGTCAAGGGAACTGGGCTGTAATCCCAGCAACCTCAGATGCCATTGCTTTGCTTCTCCGGGTCCCCAATTCCCCTTCCGTATAGTAGGGATGCAAACCCATAGCCATAGCAGCTGACAGTTATCAAGGGCTAAGCGTGTGCCATACAGCATTCTGTGTGTCTTTAAAGTACAACTCATCCGATCCCCACAGCAACCCTAGGAGGGAGATATTTTTATCCCTATTTTTCAGATGAGGAAACTGAGGCACAGGGTTGGGTCCAGAGCTGAGTGGGGACAGGGCCAGCTGAGTTCCCTGACTGACAGCTCTGAGGGAGGCTTCTTCCATAGGCAGGACCCAGAGAAAAAGCAATTTAAGAAATTGAGTAATTTCTCCAAGGTCACACAGCCAATAAGTGGCTGAGACAAAAGTTGAATCCAAGCTCTCTGATTGTAGGGTTTATGCTTTTAAAAATGAGGGTACTACCTTACAGCAATAATTATTGCATTTAAAAAACCCACCATAACCATGTAAAAGTGAATATAACATAGAACTCCAATACTGAAACATTAAATGGCAATCTTTCTGTTAAACAAGAATGAGACTCAGAGACTCTCCTACTTGCAGGGATCTGGAGGCACCTCTGTGACACCCTGGAGTTCCTAAAAACAGCGTAAAGACAGCTAGACTGAACAACCTCATAGGGTGTGACACCCTGGAGTTCCTTAAAACAGCATAAAGACAGCTAGACTGAACAACCTCATAGGGCCATCCAGTGTGCAGTGTCCTGTGTCCTGAGACTATCTGGGAAAGACCCAAGGCCTGGCATGGGGGCCTTACTGAGACCCATGGGTCTCCTAGGCAGACTAATGTTATGGTACCTCTTTATATTCTTGAGATATTTGTTCAACATTTTCAACATTTATTTGCTGAGGACAGAAAAATTGATTTTCTAATAATAAGATCTGTACACCTTTAAAAAATGTTCTTTAGGCTATCATATGCACTGAGCATAACGTTTGAACTTGTTTGGGGTTGTAGTTTACTGCACATTTTTCTGTTGCTCATAATTGGATAGCATTAGCCACTCCTATTAGCTAAAGATAATGGTAGTGTAGATTGACACATCATAAAATGTTTGTTCCCTGCAAATAGCCCTGTATGCTGCTTTCTTGTTTTCAGAATTTTAGCCAGTAGCTGGCATCATGAAGTTTGGTTTGCAGAGTTGCACAGTCTGTAGTTGCATGGCACAACTTCATTTGCAAACTGCAGAAATACTCAACAGAGGTAGGAAACTGCAGCCAGTGAGAAGTCAGATTTTTGTATTTAGTTTTACTTTTACTCAAGGGCACTATCTTGCACAGAAGCGAGACTAACTCACTTTTTGTGAGTTTTGTCTATTGCATAATTGCCCCTGGATATCTGAGTTGCCAGTGCCATGTTGGCGAATTACCCCAGTGCAATCCCTAGACGTGGCACTTCAGGCTACTGTCAGGGCTGCCCAGTATAGGGCACAGGGTGTGTTCTACAAAATTCTAGGGGTACACTACAGTGTGAATGGTACCCCATAGAGTTTTCCAGGCTGCACAGCCCTGATGGCTGACGCCTTAATCAAGCGATAGAGTTTGACCTTCACTCCTTAAGTTTACCCCAACTTTACGTAGTAGGAACGCTGAACCCATTTCTGCTTCCACCTCACGGTGTATATTCGGGCAACAAATGTCTCCCTTCTCTGGGTCTTAGTTTCCTCTGTGAAACCTGAATTGTTTATACAAGGTCCCACCAGTTCCACATGATTGTTTTGCTTTATCCATGAACTTGGCGCTGATGGTCTGTTGATTTCTGGTGTTGGCTTAAGTGTGGTCTAGGTTAGAGGACTGAGAGGAAATAAGGGAAAGCAAACCAGATCAGTGTCCAGATGATCCTGCTCTGCGTTCTCGTGAGACCCCAGCCTCTTTCCTGATATGTGCTTGAGGTCTTTGGAGAAGATTCCATGTCTTTGAGACAGAGTCCACTTGGTCTGGTAGAGATGCATCCCCAGCTAGGCTGTTCCACCTGGTCACAGGCATACCTGAGGAGGCCCCTAATCCGAGGAGGCTCTGGCTGAGGGAGGTGCACCCTTGCAGGAAGGCTTGAGCATTACTTGCTTCCCTGGTAATTCTGTTAAGGAAATGAGGAAAGTCTGACAGGACGTGTCTTTAGTGGGTGTTTCAATTTCCTAGCGTTCTGTAATAAAGTACCGCATAGTGGGTGGCTTAAAACAACAGGAATTTATTCTCTCATAGTTCTGGAGGTTAGAAGTCTAAAGCCAGGGCATTCAAAGCCAGGTTAAAGTCCGTAGCCAGGGCCCAGGAGAGCTTTGTCACAAGAGACTCACGCCAGACCTGTGTTTTAAGCTGCACGCCCGCTGACACGTGGCCACTCCTGGGCTGATGCTGTCGCAGTCTGAGCTCCTAAGCACTGGAGCGTGGATTAAGCCAGAGTTGGGGAAGATAAGAAGCCTGTTCCTGGCGAACGTTTACACTGTGTCAGGAAAATGCTCTTGAGTTAGATCTCCTGAAAAAAGAGAACCCTGCAGCCTGTTGGCTGCCAGAGAGGGCCTGGGTCCTTGGCAGCTTGGCTGGCATGAATGGTGGGGTGGGTAGGCACCCCCGCCCTGAGCAACCCATCACGGATCCTGAGCAGGACTCACCATTCAGTTCTTAGTTCAAGTCCCAAAGACTCCGAGTTTCTTAGCTTCTTTGAGTGTCGATTTCCACATCTGCAGAATGGCAGTAATGATAGACACTTTATTGGGTTGTTGGTAAGATTTAATGAGACCACGATCTCAAAGTGCAAGGAAGGTGCCTGCAAGAGTAGATTCAGAGATTCTGTGTTTCCTTCCCAGGAGGCTGTGCAGGACCAGCCCTGTTGCCCCGCTCCGCCTGTCTGCTCCCTCCGGGATCCTCAGCCCCTGCTCAGGGACCCTGGGCTCAGACAGACACTGTCGGAAACAGGCCCTGCAGTCCTGGAATCTGGATTCTCTTGCCTCTCCCCTGACACTTTCCATAAGTAGAGTGTCTAGGGGAGAGCTGGCTGTGTGTGAGCCATGTGAGGGAATCAGCCACAGTTCTTCCAACACAGCTGGTGAGATAGCGCCAGTTCCCAAAGGATGTTCCGTGGAACATCAGTTCCATGCCAGGCTCTGGGGAATAGAGTTCTGTGAACAAATACATTTGAAAATCTGTATCAGGAATGACCTAAATACACATTAATCACACTAAAGGCTTGGAGACACCTTCTAGTAAGAAAGCCTGGTTAACTTTCAGGGTGTCTTCAATGAATTTCATTTCAGAAGTTTAGCTCCCCATTCCTCCCCCTCAATTTTTTTTTTTTTTTCATGTAACACTTGCTGACAAGCACAGGTAATGTCTTTCACGAAAGACACGCTAGAAGTCACTCTGGAGACAGATTACAGGTGTCCCTGAGGTTTCCTGTGCCTCCCTTTCATGGTGGTCCCCCACTTCTCTCTGTGGCCCCCTCTCCACACAGTGATAATGCTTCTTCCAGAGCCAGTGGCTCCTGGAAAAGAGGGCCAGGCTGTGGCAAAGGGGAACAAGCCCACTGAGATGTAAGGAAGGGCGTTGGCAGGACTAGGAGGTCACAGCCATGGCTCCAGAGACATTGCTGTCCTCGCAGGTGCTTGGGTGCTTGGTACTAACTGGTCCGCTAAGCGGAGTGGGGAAGAAGCCACGGAGGGTGTGGTGACCACCTGGAAGGACGCATCGCTCAGCAGAAGATTGATTCCCCTTGCCTGTAACCGGCAAACCCTTTTGTAGTTAGGAAGTGCTGCGCGGGGGCCAGCAGTGCAGAAGGGGAGCAGTAATCAATGTATAATTATGGAAGTATCAGGCAGACAGAGCCCGAGCCGCTCGTGTCCTGTGTGGCAAATTCTCTGGCGCTGCCTTAGGGATGTGCCCATGCATTTTCTAAGAGTTAAATGGATTTCTCAGCTTCACTGCGGACTTGCAATCAGGGACATGGCAGGCGACCTTGGCACCCAGCTGCGGGTGACTCAGCTCAGTGGTAAGTGAAACTTAAAGAGAGGACCACTTGGAAGGGCTCCCAGGGGCAGCTGGTTAGCAGTGTCTGCCATTGGGTGGGAATTGTGGGGGGGCTGGGGGGAACTTGGTGCTTCTCAGTCCTCTCCACACTTCTCCTTTCCATAAAAGGCCTTCCCAGGGACTCTCCCATTTCTTCTTCAGTGAGTTTTGAAGGCATTTTCCCTCCCCTGATTGCCCCTCCTGTCCACTCCATGGAGGCAGGACCCAGATCTTGGATTCCTTCTGGCTCGTGGAACTCTGGGAGAGGCAGGCAGGGAGGGGGTGACAGAGGCCTGGGTCCCGTCCATGCCCTGGGACAAGGCGGGAGATGTGGAGGTGGGCTTTGCAGGGGCAGCCTTGCTGACTGGCAGTGGCTTGGTTCCAGTCGTGGCTGGCGCCAGGTGCTTGACTGGGAAGGCAAAGTATACATAGATAGGTCTTCTGAAATCCTGCAGCGGGTGTGAAGGTTTACTCAGGACCTCAGCGCCCAGTCCTGGTAGCATGGGAAGATACTAATCTGGAAGCAGGAAGAGGTGAGATAAAGAAAGGAAAACTAGGCCAAACTTCAGAGTGGTTCTTGAACTTGAGAGTAAGTCGGAGTCACCTGGAGGGCTTGCTAAAATGTGGATTGTTGGACCCCACACCCCAGTTTCTGCTTCAGTGGGTGTATCATTTGGGCCCCAGAATGCATATCTCACAGGTTCCCAGGAGAAGCTAATTCTGTTGGTCCTGGGTGAATAACTTGAAAACTACTGATCTAGATTAAACTCACCCAAGAAAGCAAAGCCCAGGGCTGTGACCCTTGGATGGGAAGCTGTGGCTCCTGGCAAACTGCTGATCTCAGTCTGGAGAGGCTCAGGAACGTGGGTGGGGTGTCAGTGGCTGGGCGTGGAGCAGAGTTCTGGAGGTGAGGTGAGGCTGGGACCTGGTTATTTAATAAAGCAGGCTCTTGTCTTTCTTGAGAAAGGCTGACAGAATCATGCAGAAGCTAGAATGCTGGATTTAGCCTCTGGTCAAAGACAGGTCCTTTGCATAAGGGTGCGGGGTCTGTGGAAATCACTCTGTTCTTAGCAGAGTCACATCTCCCACTAACTTTGTCCACAGTACACCCCTGCTGTTGAGCCCTTACAAGGGCTGTAGGCTGACCCTGAAATGTTTTCTCATATTTAATTCCAACTCTGAGGCTGAGGTTAAGTAACTTGCCCAGGGTTTCATGGCCATTAGGAAGCTGGGCTGGGATATGAAAACTGTGCTGCCCATATGCTGTTTGCATTCACTCAATAGCCAATTGTCACACCTGTTGTCCCCCAGGCCCCATGCTGGGAGGTATCAAATGGGCCTGCCTTCCAGAAGCTCTTGGTCTTTTTGAGAAGGTAAAGGCAGACAAAGATAACTTTGATACAACATGATGAGTGCTAATGTGGATGTCTGAAAGAAGGGGGCAGGGGGACAGCTGGAGGAGTTTCTAGCTTTTTTGGGGTCTTGGGCTCCCTTCCACATTTTGGCCTGGCAAGTGAGGGAGTAGGTGACCACAATTCTCACATGCATGGCTCACTGCCTGGAAACCCTGCCTCTTGTTGAAGACCTGCGTCTCCAGAGGGCCTATGGCTGCTTTCTCCTTTTTCTTCTTTTCAGTGAATACATTATCATTTTTGTCAGGCCTCTGAGCCCAAGCTAAGCCATCATATCCCCTGTGACCTGCATGTATACATCCAGATGGCCTGAAGCAACTGAAGATCCACAAAAGAAGTGAAAATAGCTTTAACTGATGACATTCCACCATTGTGATTTGTTTCTGCCCCACCCTAACTGATCAATGTACTTTGTAATCTCCCCCACCCTTAAGAAGGTTCTTTGTGATTCTGCCCACCCTTGAGAATGTACTTTGTGAGATCCACCCCCTGCCTGCAAAACATTGCTCCTAACTCCACCGCCTATCCTAAAACCCATAAGAACTAATGATAATCCCACTACCCTTTGCTGATTCTCTTTTCGGACTCAGCCCGCCTGCACCCAGGTGAAATAAACAGCCGTGTTGCTCACACAAAGCCTGTTTGGTGGTCTCTTCATATGGATGTGTGAGACAGTTTTCCTTTCTAAAATTCTTATTGCAGCCCAGGAAATGGGCAGTAACCTGGTGGCTCTCCCAGTTGGCTCTCACCAACTTTCCCAAAACCTTCGCCTGCTGTGTTCTCTCCATGGGAGTAAGCTATCACAGCCACCCAGTCTGAAATTAAGGTCACTGTACCCTTGATTTCAAGGAAGCTCAAAGATGCTAAAGACCTTGGAAATTTCTGGGCTTTGGGAATCTGTTTCCACTCCATGACTTCAGAGATGACCTCAAGCACTAGAGGTTCTAATGGTGGAGGAGAAGTCATGGGGTTTGAAGAGGGCAGGCTAAGGCAGTGGTCTTGACGCCAATTTGTCCTTTTTCCTTCAGGGGAGGGTGAAGAACACCTTGTTCTATGACAGATCTCTGTTGCATAAGAAAAAAAATCAGGTGTGGCCCACATATAAGTGGATAGCAACTTTATTTAGTTTACTTTTCCTCAGAGAGAAATATAGAGTATTGTGCTGACCCACTTAAAAGAAGTTTATTCTTTATATAAATAAAGTGAACTTGTTATAGAGTATCTGAAAAATGTTTTTGGTTATTTTCTTTTGGTCTTTTTTTTTTTTTTTTTTTGGTCCTGTATAGAGTTTCAGTTTTGTATCCAAAGTTGGATCACCCACTAAAATGTGACTGCTTCAGAGTGATGTTGCATCTTCCCCAGGAAAAGTGAAATTCCCCCATTGCACACCTCACTGTGTGTTCCTCTTCCTCTCCATGCTGCTTATTGCAATAACAATTAAATCTCTATGAAGACAACTATTCGCTTAATTGTGTAACTCCCCTGGAACTACAGTATTCAGGATGGTAGCTACTAGCCACATATGGCTGTTTACTTTTAAATTAGGTGAAATTAAAGAAAATTAACACTTAGCTCCTCTGTTTCACTAGCCACATTTCAAGAGCCACATATGGCTGGGTGACTACCATCTTGGACAGCGCAGATCTAGAACATTTCCATTAGAGAAAGTTCTGTTGGATAGTGCTGCTCCAGACAGTACACTCCCATGGCATGGGACTCCTGTGGTCCTTACCTGTCTGTGTCAGTGAGTATCCTATGCACTTGTAATCTGAGAATCTAGGGAAACTTCGGAAATGCTTTATTTCTAAATTATGGCCAATTAGAAAGAGGCAGATGGTGAGGAGAGAAAAAAAAGGCTTTCAGAAGAGCCCTGTGTGACAATGGTTGGGGGTGGGGGTTACACAGTTCTGGGCCTCACATGGCACAAGGGTTGGCCAAGATTCCGCAACTGCAGAGTGCTAAAAAAAAATCAATGTGTCTAGTTGGAAAACTGTGGGAATGGGACTGCCTTGAAATCCCCTTGCATCATTTTCTGAGAGGTCCGAAGCATGGAAGCCTTTGGGGAAGAGGCGTTATCAACCTGCTCATCCAGGAGACTAGATCCCAGGGTGGGCTGTAAGCTATCATTGTGGTCTAGACACTGTACCCTGTGTTTCCACCTGGACTGGGACAACTGGTGCCTGTTTTCTGCAGGAGCTCAGAGCTGAGCAGTCCCTGCCCCTGTGTCTTACCTGCTGGATGCATTGGTTTGTAACATCCTGTAATGCTGCTTGATTCTCTGCTCTCTAGAGCTGCCATCGGAGTCCTGTCCTGGAGGCACAGGCTGCCTTTTCAATGGCATCTGCCACTATATAATGTGAGCCTTCCTCAGCTCCAGTGGGGTCCAGTGGCCAGATCTGGGTGGCTGGCAGCTTGGCTTTTTGAGAAAGCAAATCAATCAGGACAGGCCCTTGACTTTGTTTCCCCAGCATGCCTTCCTCCCCTCTTCCACCCTTCTTCAGGCATAGGCTCAGTAAGGAAGGGAGCAAGTCTACAAGGATATTTGAGTGGTTTAGGCTGTCCTCCAGAGTGTCAGGGCAGGGGAGGGCAATGCTTAGGGTCCCAGCCCAGCCACTAGGGTTGTAGCTAGAGCAGTTCAAAGAAGGTTACCTGGAAACCACTACTTGAAATAAACACCACCTGTATGCAATGTGGGAGAGGAAATGGGGATAGTGGGAAAGAGTTGTAGGCCAGAAAAGCTAGCCAGTGGAAATCAGACTGGAAGGTCAGGCCAGATAGAAGGGTGGAGAAGGACTTAAGGACCAAGGTGTCCTGTGCCAGTGCCAACTTCTTACAAAGGACTGGGGCCAATTATTCCATTTGGATGGAAGCAGCCCCAAGCATGTGGGACAGAACGGTCTCATGAGCAGTGCTTGGCAGTGATATAGATGAAGATGCCTAGAAGTGCAGACCAAGCTTTTTAGGTCATCAGCCATATCAGTTAGAATTAGGTTTAGCAGCAGGGACAGTATAATGAATGGCTTAAGCAAGATAGAAGTGTATTTCTCTCTCAAATTCAGGAAGTCTGGAGTTAAGCAATCTGGGACTGGTCTAGCTCTTCCAGGATCACAGGCCTGGGCCCTTTTTAGCTTGTTGCTGTCATCCGCAGCCCGAGCTTTCTGATTTGTGGTCTGAAATGGCTGCTACAGCTCCAGTCATTATGTGTGCGTTCTAGCCAGCAGGAAGGAGGATGGAGAAGCATATATCCCTTTTCTTTAAGGACAATTCTGAGGAGTTACATATACCACTTTCTCTTACATCCTACTGTCCATACTGTAGTTACATAGGCACACCTAAATTTAAGGGAAGCTGGGAAATGTAGTCTTCTTTCTGGGAAGCCACATGTCCAGCCATAATTTGGGTGTTCTAGCTAGCAGTCTCTGCCACGACAGTTAATATAAAGTATATTAGTATGAGTGAAAGTGTAGATGAAGCATCTGTTGTTCACCAGGAAAACATCTATTGTAATTAGCAAAGAAGTTTTGTATTTGTGTTGAATTTTCTGCCATCAGCATAGAGATCTATTCATTGAATTTACATGTACTGCCTTGGATAAGAAACTTTTAGCCTACAAAAGTGGAGCTGGTCAAGCTGGGAAAAGTGATAAATTGTGCATGTGTTTAGTCTTGTGTGCCTGAGGCTTACTGCATTCAGAACTTGTTTAGATGTGCAAAGTCATTATTGATGGAGAGGAGTGAATGATTTTGTGCAGATGGGCAGGAGGCCTTTAGAGACCTCCCCTCTGGCAAATAGGGAGGGTCTGGCCCAGGGACCCCAGGAGGTCCAGATGTCAGAGGGCATGGAGGCCATGAAGAGGTTCCTGTGAGCACAGTGGCAGGGGTCAGAGGCTGGCTGGGACAAGTAGGTCTTTGTGTTGGATGGAGCAGTTTTGTCTTAGTGCTTGGTGCCTTCCGAATGGGTGTTGGAAAGATGTTTTCTTGTGGCTTGGGATGACAGAGGCTGTCTCTCTCTTTCTTCTGCCTACTGCAGTCTCACTAGGGTGTCCCATGCAGTGCACTGGAACTGAAGGCAAGGACAAGATTGATTGGAAATGTCAGCTTGTACTCACTTTTGCAGCTGAGCCATTCAAACTTTTGGAGATGCAGATTGCAGCCTGTGCTGGCTTTATTTGTGCAACTATTGGCCATACACAGTGTCACACAGTGATTTGAAATGATGGCACATTTAGAAAATCTGGGAAATGAAAAATGGTAAAGGTCTGTCCTGGCACCTTACATCATGAGGTAGGACTATTCTGGAATCCCCAAGCCCTTTCCACCAAAGGAGTTTGGAACTCAGAGTCATAAGATAGGGCCTGGAGTCCTGGCTCAGCCATTTACCCTCTGAGCAACTTGGGAGTTTCAGGCAGAGGGAATGCAAGGGGCTGTCAGTGTGAAGGAGCATGGTATGTTCCAGGAATGGTAGACAGAGCATACATATAGGGCAGGCTGAGAGGCTGGAAGGGCTGCCTTGAATGCCAGGCTAAGGAATTTGGACTTCCTAAGGAAGTACTGAATGAATTTTAGGCTGGGGAGGGATAGGATCAGATCTATGTTAATACTGCTCACCCCAGTTGCAGTGTAGAGGATGGGATAGAAGGGAATGTATGGATGGGATAGAAGGGAATGTATGGATTCAGGGAGATGGCTTAGAACCCTAAGATTCATGGTAGCAGGGTCTCGAGCAGGGGCTTGCTTGGACAAACACGTCCTGTGGGGCAGGTTTGTCTTAACTCTCGATGTCTTTCTGAATGGGTATCAAAGAGGGGCTTCCTGCAGCCTGGATGACGGGGGCTGCCTTCCTTTGTTTGTGGGGAGGGAGGCATGCCTGGCAACTTCACAGAGGCCCAGGCCATGGGCATTGCCAGAAGCTGGGAAAGAGCCCTGGGCATCAGGCTGAGCAGGCCATGCTGAAGAGAGCCACCCCGAGTGCCTGGTCCCACGGGCCTTATTATCTGCAGCTAGCTTTGAATGCTCTTTGCATCACTCACTGTCTAGGGGCCTTGCCTGAGCCTGATTTTCCACAAAGTAGGTCAGGAGCTCCTCTGTGGCCGCCTCCACCCCCACCCTTCACTCCAGCCTTCAGGAAAGATCTGTCTCACCCAGAACTAGGAGAAGTTAGAGGACCCGGCTTCTGCCCATTGGAAGGCAAAGGAATGCACATGTTATTAGGACCTTGTTCCAAAGCAGTGGCTATCATTTATTGTGCACCTACTATGTGTATGCACAAGGCTAAATACTTTCTGTACATTTCTCATTTAATCCTCCCAGCAGCTCTTCAACATAGGCATTATTATTCTCATCCTTCATATTAATCAGTTTAAAAGTAGCAGCCAAGCTGTGTTTGTGTTTGAAAATGTCTGGCCAGGCGGTCCGCCTCCCAGAGAGGCATCAGAAATGAAAATGACAAGAGTTAAAAAATAAAAATAAAAAAAAGAAGACTCCGTATCCACCCACCTACCCATCTATCCATTCATCCATACACATCCTCCCATCCACTTACTTATCTACCCACCCACACACCCACCCACCCATCCATCCATCTGACTGAAAATTGATCTGAGTGCCTGCTCTGTGCCAGGTCCTCGGAGAATTTATAAGGGAGAAGGATGAGAAACCTGGAAGACATCATCGACATTCAGGGTATCTACTGCAGTAGATACCAAGGCCTGTTTGGGGAATAGGTGTATTTGTATGGTTAGAGGTCAGAGTATGTGGACAGTGGATAACACCAGGTGGGTTGGCTGGATCTAGGTTGGGAAAGGCTTTGAAGGCGCAGTCAAGATTTTGGGTTTATCCAGTGAGCAATGGGAGCCATCATACCTTTTACAGCATTGCAGAGGCAGAATTTGATTTGCTGAGGACTATAGAGACAGGATTGTAGATTCTGAGATGATGAGCACTGGGATGTCCTCAAGTGCAGGCAAGAGATGATGTGACGGAGCCTCAGGCAGCAGGTGGGTGTGGTTGGCACAGAGAGTGGAAGGCAGAAATGGAGAGAATAAAGAGGCAGCAGTGGCAGGATCTAGTGCATGGGGAGGATGCGATAGGGAGCCCTGATGGCCTCAGGTCCTGGCTGGGTTGACAGGGGCATGGAGGTGGAGCAGGTGTCCACGAAGGCAGATGGGATGGCTGGGTCTCCTCCCTGTGTACCCCGTCTTCCAAATATGATGTGACTCAAGGGTAGCTCAAACAACTGGCTCACTTTGGGCTTGTAAGCCTTCTCAGGGATACCAGGGCTCACATTGTGTCACAGATGCCTGGGAAAGGAATTCACAGTGGCAGCTTGGCTGAGGGGCTGGGGAGAAGAGGGGCCTAGTCCTGCTTGTTTGCCAATGTTCTAAAGCTGGGAACCTCCCCAGGGTGTCTCGGCTCCTGGAGAAGTTAGGTCTGTTCTTTTCTGGGGTGCTGTGATGTGCTCCCCACCCCACATTTTTCCTTGCATGCTAGTTGATGCTCTGTATGGAAGTGCTTGTCATTCTGATGTGGGCAAAATGACCACACCCCCCTGGGATCCAGGCCTTCCCTTGGGCACTGCATCTCTGCAGGTAGCTCAGGACAATGCAGAATTTCAAATACCATCCCCCAGGGAGCTTCTCCAGCCTTCCCTTCTGTTCCTTCCCCTGGCTTGGCTGTCCCCTGAGCGAAGGACTGACCTTTACACATGCACTCTAGCTGCTAAAACCTCTTTTGATGGGAAAACCCTTTTTAGTGGTTTTTTTTTTTTAGTCCTGTGGCAACTGCTGCTTGGGATGGTGGAGGACCACCTGCCAACGAGGTGATTTTTTCTGAGAGATGAGCCAGGATTTCAAGGAGTGTGGCTTGGATACACTGTGTACATGCTTAGCTGAATGTGGCCTGCATACCCGCCACAGGTGGGTGTGGTTGGCATATATATTCACATGGCTGCACACGGACACGCAGCTTGGAATTTCCCATCACAGGGTTTGGCTCCCGGTGTGGGACAGGTGACCCAGAGGCCATGGGAGAAGGAAGCCCTCTTTCCTGAGTCCTTGCCTGCTAGCAGAATATCTGCATTTTTTCCTTCTATTTAGACTAAGGCTGGTTTCAGCTGTTGCCTTTTCCATCTAAGTGCTCTTTACCTTTATGAAAGAGCATTCAGAGAAGCAGCATGGAACGTTGGAAAAAGCAGAAGCTGTGCAACTGGTCAAGTCTGACTTGCAATCTTGGCACTGGGGCCTGCTATTCGTGTGAACTTGAGCAAGTTACTTTAACTCTCTGAGCTCCCTTTTATCATCTGTAAAATGGGATGACAGTCATGCTTTCTCCCTCACATGGTTAGGTAGTTGGAAAGATAGCACAGGAATGAAATGATCTGATACTCTGTAATTATTTGGGTGAGGTTCAGGAAGGCAGAGTAGTGTAGTAATTAAGAACTTTGCCTCTGGAACCAGGTAGAGCAGGGATCCTATCCCAACTGTGCCCCTTACAAGTTGTGTGGTCTAGTGCAAGTTACTTAGCCTCTCTGGACTTTAGTTTCCTCATCTGAGCAAAGTCATAGGTTTCTTTCATAGCACCAGACCAGTGTTTCTGAGTGTGAATTAGAGATGGGGCACTTGAGGAAAGTGAAGATTCAATTTGGAGGGTGTGGCCAGGTGATTTTCATAGCATGCACACCCAAGTTCAAGAATTGTGATGCATTTAGGACAAATACCTAATGCATGCAAGGCTTAAAACCTAGATGAAGGGTTGATGGGTGCAGCAAACCACCATGGCACATGTATACGTATTTAACAAACCTGCGCATTCTGCACATGTATCCTAGAACTTAAAAAAAAAAAAAAAAGAATTATGATGCTTGATGGTTCACTTTCTAAGAGCAGGAGCCATGTCTGTGTGCTTCCCACTGTACCCCAGTGCACAGCATGGCTTCAGGCATCTGCAAGGGCTCACTAATTTTCGTTTGAATAAACAAATTATATGACTTAATGTACCCAAAATGCTTAGCATAGTGACTAGCACAGAACTAACACAGAAGGAGCTGAGCGGTTATCAGCGTGTTTCATTATTAATAACAGGGATGGCCTATTTCTGAATATAAGTCAGCAGGACCTAGCACTCCTGGCTTCCAGAGCATATTTACTCCCACTTGTGTATACTGAAGGCTGGGTCCCCTCAATGTCCATTGCAATGTGCTTGGTTTCCACTGTGGCCGACCATCCAGAGCTAGGCCTAATTTATACTCTCTTGAACAAAGGGGATCAGATGTCCCACACCTATGGGGTCCTGGCTAGACCCATCTGCCATTGATTTCTTGCCTCTGGAGGGGCTGGCACAGCCTGGGGACCTTCAGTGTTGACGAGGAAGCCTTGTGCACACTGTTGCAGGGCCCAAAAATCCATTTTTATTAAGTTTGTAGGCTATCATGACAGAGGACTGGACTGGCTTTTTATTGTTCAGGTTTCTTGGCTTGGGCCTGGAGTGAGGAAGTGACTTAGGAAAGGCCTTTCCTGTGTGAGGAAGAGCAAGTATTACCAGAAGCCATTGGAGCCCAGAGCGCCAGAAGAGGAAATGGGAGCAATACCACACCCACCCACTGTGGCACATTCAGGGCCCCAGTCACATCACCGAGCCATGGGATGTAGGAGTCAGTGATCTTAGCTGGCCCCTCACTTTGCAGATGTAAAAGCCTAGGTCCCAGGAGCAGATGGGATTTGCACCAGGTCAGTGGGTGGCGAGGGGAGGAGCAGAGGCTCTGATGTGCTTGGCACTGAAGCCAGGCCCTTTCTGCCATTCCATGCAGCCCTGCCCTTCCCCACAACACTGGCCCCTGGCATGCCGTGCACCATTTCCCCACAGTGGGAAAGACTCCAGCAGCACTTGGTGAATGGTGTCCTGTGCAGAAGCCAGGCCCTTGGTGGGTGGTGAGGACGGTGGGGACAGGGTAGCAGAGAAGGGACATCTCCGACCTGAAATGGGTGGCATGCCCAGTTCCAGAGTGGGTCTGCATTGAGGCTCCTTTGTCCTCACTACGTCCCCGTCACTCCAGCTGAGGTGGCCTAAGGATTCCTGCTATGAGGGAATGAAGCTAAGACAGTGGACACCTATGCCACAAATTCTACTTACTCTCAAGGACCCCTTCAGAGGGGTCTGCACCCAACAACTTGCAGTGGTCACAGATCAGCCTGGCTGGAATCAACAACTTTCCGAAATGAGGCTCTAGAAACATCCAAGACATTATAACCATTTGGCAGGCTCTGTTCCCTAAGTGGCAGAGATAGAAAGACCCGAGAAGCTGGTGCCTTCTTAATAATAGTAACTAACACTGACCAAGCGCTTTCCATGCACCAGATCCTTCCCAAGTACTTTAGACACACTGGTGCATTTAGTGCCTGCAACAACCTTGTGAGGAAGGTCATATCATTCACTCTTTTTCCACACAGTGGAAAAGGCTGCAGGGTTCCATGCACCCTGCTCCTCATCCACGAACTAATGGATCCTTCTCAACCACTGAAACTTAGTTACTGACCATTAAACACTTTGCCCAAAGGCTGAAAGAAAGGCTGTGGCTGAGTCTTAGAAAGCAAAGCAAAGCAAAACAAAACAAAATCTTAGCACCAAAGTGTTGGAAAGTGCTGTCAAAAGCAGATCGATCAGAAATAACGAAGAAAGGGGCTCTTAGACTATAAAGGAACTCAAAAGCAAACTGAAATTTGCTTTACACAAATGTGATACACGCAGAGAGGTGACCAAGGTTACACAACTAGAAAGTAGCAGAGATTTGAACCCACACTGCCTAACTCCAGAATCAATGCTCTTGACCTCTTTACTCTACATTCTCTTTTTGACACCTAGTTCCTTCTTCTTTGAGCTTGGCATGACTGTTTTCTGGAACAAGGACGTGGTAGGAATTATTCTTTGCATGTGAAAAGTGAGAAGCATGTGATTATTTCTTCATTCATTCATTGAAGAATTGCCTGTGCCAGCACTGTGGCCTTTGCTGGGATGGATGGTACAGGGTGGAGACAGATATATAAAGAAACATGCAGACAACGTGGAAGTAGGAGTGATCTGGAGAGGAGGTCCAGGTTGCTATGGTAGTACGGAGGCGTCTGTCCATGCCTTGCTCTATCTGGTAGGGAGAGGGGCTGAGGGATAGGCTAGATCTACAAGGAGGGGAGCTCTGAGTGAGATGATGGCTATTCCTACAGTTTTGTTTTGCTTTGGTTTGTAAGACCCAGCCACAGCCTTTGGGCAAAGTCTTTAATGGTCAGTAAATAAGCTTAAGTGATTGAGATGGACCCATTAGCTCGTGGGTGAGGAGCGGGTGCGTGGAACCCTCTGCAGCCTCCCCAGTGGGCAGTTTCCCTCTGTGTTCCCAGCAATCCAACATCGTGGTTGGTTGACTCCTTCATATTTACAGTGGGGTCTCTGGGGTCTTCTGAAGGGTGGGGGTGAAGCTCCTCCTGGGTTTGACTCATGTCTATACTTGCTTTGCCTGTGGTTCTCCTGCAGGAGGTTGTGGCCAGCGAGGTGTGTCAGGACAGCTAAGGGTGGCCAGGCTGAGGGACAGCAACCTGCTCACTCTTCAGGAGAGGCCTCTGGGCTTGGCTTGTGCTCTAGGCTCACATGGAAAGTTCCAGAAGGACAGGGTAGTCTAAGCATCTTTCTCTGGGGGGCTTGGCTGAAGGAAGGAATCCTCAAGGCTACTAGCCACACTTTGGAGCAGCAGAGGTGTGCCAGTAAGGAAAGGGGACTTACTGGCATCAGGCCCTTGAGAGGGAGCCTTGGATATCAGATCTGAGGGCAGAGCCCTGTGCTCTAGATGCGTTTGTGGGTAGGGCTGGGGTGCCAGCCCAGGAAGGCTTTATGTGTCAGACTAATGGATTAAGATGGGATCCTGCAAGCCTTGGAGAGCCATGGAAGAATTTTAAGTAGAAAGTGGCATGACGAGGTTTATGGTCTAGAAAGATCACCCCAGCTGCAGGCGGAAGGTGGATGGGAGGGATGAGGCTGAAGGTAGGGAGCCTGGCTGGGAAACCACTTGAAGAGCCGGGAGAAGTACTGAAGGTGGAGACCTTCATGATAACAGTGGCCATCAAGGTGGAGTTTGAGGAAGCCCTGGTGGCCAGTTGGGTATGGGAGGGGAGAGAGGTAGAGGAGTTGGGATGATTCTGGGTCTAACGTGTGCATGAAAACACAGGCAATTATTCAGAGGGCACTGGGCTGATGCTGATTGGTAAGGGAGGGTGAAAGAATTTGTAGGTGCAGAGTTGGGCAGTGAGAAACATCAGCAGCCACAGTGTCATCCCCATTAATCTCAGCCAGTGGGGAACACTGTGGTCTGAGAAGTAGATGTGGGACGTGCAGGGAAGTGTATTGTTTGCCCCTGTTTTAATAGGAGCAAGAGAGCATCACTTTAAGTAATTCTATTTCTGTTTTCCAAAGTACCACCATCAAAGAAAAGAGAATCACAACATTGCACAAATCTTTTAGCAATTTGGATGTGTTTTACAGGGTTAATATAGGCTGGGAGGATTTTCTAACCCATTTTCCCTCTGACAACCCAGTGTCTGAATAGACAGCACCACCACCATCTACCTTCCTGCCAAGTACCTATTTCTGTCTGGGTCCTTGAAGACCTGGTGTCTGACACACATTTCCGCTGAGTCTAATGTGTTGCCGTGATGAGAGAGTCATACAGGGATGAAGTTGTATCATTCGGCGCTTGTTGAGGGTGCCTTTTTGAACTGCATATCTCAGTAGAGGTGGCAGGAAAAATCACAAAACATCACCCCCAAATCGCAGGGCAGGCCAAGGGAAACTTATAGAGGCAAGATCAGGGATCAGTTTTCAGGGTCAAAGTGTGCTCTAATTCTGGTAGCCCCTCAGTGCAGCCTCCGTATTACTCATACGATTGCCATGATTCCAAAGTTTCTAATGAAACTTGGTCATGAAATGAGGAACAGCAGTGTCTCCTATTGGTAAGGTGTCACCTGCAGCTCTGCCAGCTCTTCAGTACACACAGTGTGGGTATGGACAAAACAAACCCAAACCACCCAGGGCCCTTGGCATGCTATTGTCCTAGCATCAGGGATGTGGGAGTCACAAGTTTCCATGGCAACGAGGAAGAGAAACATTTATCCTGCACCTTCCAGGGTCCTTTGACAAGGTTACAAGGACTCTGTCTAAGCCCTTGAGAAGATGGCTTGCTAAGGAGACAGAACTGACTATCTCTGTTTTGAAAATATTGACATGGAGGTGAGAAGAGTTTTTAGAACCACAAAATATGTTTAGAATAATCCAGTCCAACGCCTTCAGTTTTTAGAAAAAGAAACCGAGGCCCAGAGAGGTGGTGGTGGGTAGGGCTGGGGTGCCAGCCCAGAGGCCAGGCTGCAAGTGCCAGACTGGCATCGGGGTCCCCTGTGCAGCTCCCTCTCCCCCGCCTTCCATTGGTACTGGAAATCCAGGTGCCCTTTACCCCTGCAAGGCACTGTGTTTGGAAACCGTATATCACATTTGTTTAAAGCATATTCCAGTTTGCCTTTGACTTCCTTTATTGTCTAAGAGCCCCTTTCTTCCTTATTTCTGATCGATCTGCTTTTGACAACACTTTCCAACATTTTGGTGCTAAGGTTTTGTTTTGTTTTCCTTTGCTTTCTAAGACCCAGTCACAGCCTTTTTTCCAGTCTTTGGGCAAAGTCTTTAGTGGTCAGTAAATAAGCTTAAGTGGTTGAGACGGACCCATTAGCTCGTGGGTGAGGAGCCGAGTGCATGGAACCCTCCGCAGCCTCCCAAGTGGGCAGTTTCCCTCTGCATTTCCAGCAGTTCAACATCGTGGTTGGTTGGCTCTTTCACGTTCACAGTGGGGTCTCTGGGGTCTTTTGAGGGGTGGGCATGAAGCTCCTCCCAGATTCGGCCCGTGTCTATACTTGCCTTGCCTGTGGTTTTCCTTCAGGAGGTTGTGGGCAGTGAGGTGTATCAGGACAGCTCTCTGGAAGGGTGGCCAAGCTGAGGGACAGCAACCTGCTCACTCTTCAGGAGAGACCTCTGGGCTTGGCTTGTGCCCTAGGCTCACATGGAAAGTTCCAGAAGGAGAGGGTGGTCTGAGCATCTTTCTGTGGGTGGCTTGGCTGAAGGGAAGACTGTCAGGGATGCAGTGTGGCTTCAAGGCTGCTAGCCACACTTTGGGGCAGTAGAGGTATGGGGGCTTACTGGCATCAGGTCCTTGAGAGGGAGCCTTGGATATCAGATCTGAGGGCAGAGCCCTGTGCTCCAGATGCATTTGTCCTCAGCACTGGGCCTGCACAAAGCTGGTACACAATTCCCATTTGTTCAGTGACTGAATCAACTCATTCAGCAGACGTTAGGGCCTGCTCCCTGCCAGGCACTCCTCTAGCCCAAAGATGTCACAGAGAACAAGACAGTTAAGGCCCTGCTCTGGAGATGCCCACATCCTGGGACTGAGTGAACAGGGAGGTCCACAGCCCCCCAGGGATCTGGGGGGCACCTCTGTCGACAAAGCATCTTCTACTGGGATCTCTGAGGGCTGGGGTGGGAGGCCAGGCAGTGCTGTGCAGATGGGAACCACAGCCATGAAATGAAAGAAGGCAGCAGCAGGAGTAAGGAGGGAGATCAGCGGGCCTGCGATGTACAGGCCCTGGGGCCAGGTGCTTCCCAGATGGCGCTTCACTTAATCCTTCCAAAGACCCAGTGAGGCCCTGTTAAGGTCCCCATTTACAGACTGGGAAACCAGAGCACCCCTAGGAAGGGAGGACTCACTCTCAGCTCAGCCTGTGCTTCATCCCCAGAAAGGAGCTGTGGTGAGGCCTCTGAGAGGAGTGCCACGGGCTCCAGGGCTATTGGGTTGTTGGTGCAAGCAAGGAAAAGTTCGCCCCAGTTGCTGAGGCCACGAGGTGCTTGTGGTATGCTGGTCTCTCCCACCCTGCAGGCCCAGGCCTCTGGGAACTGGAGTTAGCCCAGCATGTTGGCTGGTGTCCACGTCTGGGGACAGACACCCCTGGTGGCTCAGTTGAAATGAACGTGCGGCAGAAAGAGCAGCCCTCCTCCAGCTGCTCCCTGCCAAGTAAAGGACACCCTGGCCTTAGTGAGTGGCCTTCCCAGCCCCATCATAGGCCTGGGGATGGTGGTGGCAGGGCAGGCTTCCTGCAACACTGACCTTGAGCTCAGAGCCAGAGAAGTCAAGGTGTTAGATTGGGTTTGAATTGTCTCTGCTGCTTGCTTTTTGTGTAACCCTGAGCTAGTCACCCACTCTTCCAGCCTGAATTTCACCCTCTGCAAGACAAGATCGATGATAACTCAAGCACGGGGGTGTGATAAGAGTTAACATAAATAAGATTAGTAAAACACTCAGCAGTGTCTGTCATGTAGTAAATGCTCAGTAATTGGTAGTCATCATTATTGTTGTTATTATATTATAGTTATATTAGATTAAAATTGGTCATGGAACTGGGCTGGGCTGTAACTCATCCTTTATTTGGAGGCCGAGTCATATTTCCCAAGGATGCACAGTGCACAGATTCTCACAGCAAATAGAGCTGTCAGATTTTTATGGCAGAGAATTCCAAACTTCGTTGTAATCAGAACATCTGAAAAGCTTGTTAAAAATTCAGGGTTTTGGGTTTTGCCCCCTTCTATTCCTTCCTGAGAGATTCTGATCATGCATCCAGGGTGAGGTCCTAAATCAACATTTTTAATAAAATGTTGAGACATTAGGGCCTGCTCCCTGCCAGGCACTCCTCTAGCCCAAAGATGTCACAGAGAACAAGACAGTTAAGGCCCTGCTCTGGAGATGCCCACATCCTGGGACTGAGTGAACAGGGAGGTCCACAACCTGAGATGGTTCTGTTGTGGGAAGTCCAAGGACTGGGTTTTGGGAAACAGTGTTTTCTAACCTGCTTCCTCCAGACCCAGTCAGCTTAGGGATGACTTTCTCCACGGCTGGGCTATTTCTGTCTAATCACTAGGGCCTGTAGTCTTCAGTGAAGCTCCTGTTCTCTGGGCAGCCCTGGAGACACACGGACACATCCTTTCTTCTCAGCTCCCTGTCTAGACACCATGCAGACCTACAAAATCTTTTCTCCTTATAAAACATGATTGCCTGTATCCTGGTGACCACATTTTCTAAATTCTCCAAAGAATTATGGTTAAAGGATTTTTTCTCTGGCTTGTGAATTCATCTTAAAAGCCTTACAAAGGTAAAGCAATATATTTATATTGATTTGTATATTGAATAGATTCCTAGGAAATGCAGAGTAGGGTAGCACAGTGGTTAAAAATGCAGACTGACTCACAGCCCCAGCCCTGATTAGCTGTGTGACCTCAGGCAAGCTGTGTGATCTCTCAGTGCCTCAGTTCCCTCATGTTTGGAACAGGAGTAACAGCAGTGCCTCTCCCATAGAATTATTATGAACATCAGCAGAGTTGATCTGGATAAAGCACTTACAACAGTGTCTGACCATAGTGAGCAGTGTATTCATTTTTATATAAAACATAAAACATTCTGCTCACTGTACAGAGTAAAAATGTAACTGCATGAGATGGCCTGGACAAATCCAGGAAGCACCAGCACCACACACATTTGAGCAAATTAAATAAGAAACTTAGGTAGTGGTGCTGCCTGGCTTTGGCCAAGCCCTGTTCTTTTTTTGCCTTAACATTCTGCCTTGAAGCACCACTTTGTGAAGCTCTGGTCATTGTTTTTGCAAAGCAGGAATGCACAAGGCACAACAATGGTGTGCACCTACCACATGAAGTGAAGCTGAATGTCACTTTGCTAAACCCAATTAGCAGAGTCTGTAAGTCCTTCTCTTTAGAGACTCATTCTAGCTGAGATCTATGTAAGTGGCATGCAGGGACCAGGAGGCTTTTTTGTTTGTGTCAGTTTTCATTTCTAGGATATGGAGTTGCTGAAGGTCTTGGCGGGTTTCATCAACTATGGAGCTGTAGAGGAAGAAGCTGATGTCAGGAAGGCAGAAGTTATCAGAGGCCAGAGCAGCAGCATCTGATCAGATCCTAGTGAGGTGTGAGGATGGCAGGCCCTAGTTTTCTCCCTCATGCCTTCCTCTGTGGGTAGAGTCACCTTGACTCTCTTGGGAGGCAGGATAGAAACCTGGCTTAGCACTTGGGCTTTGGAGCAGACAGACCTAGTTGAACAACCTGGCCCTGGATCTACCAGTTGTGTGATCTTGGGAACTTTGTTTGCTAACCAGTTCCAGTCCTATTCTGTAAAATACAGATAATGGTAGTACCCATGTCACTGAGCTGTTGGATTGAGTTCAGTGAGGAAATGTATAGAAAATGCCTGGAACTCAATAAATGAAAGCTTTGATTATTAGTATTGCTGAGTGGTCTTTTCCATGTGTCCAGTTTAGCCCAAGGTCTTGATAATTTCGTGTCATTTCCTCTACAGGCCCCTTAAAAGTGTGGTCAGGAATAGCTGGAGAGAGAACCTAGGTTGAAAGATCTGCTTGCTTAGACTAAACCATGAATTACTGTATATATGTTTGGATGGGAAATGGGTGGAGGACTTGGACCTCCGTGGATAGGGACCCCCCTCCACATGGGAAAGGCCCTGCTTGTGATTTCACACTGCCTCTGTGGGGACTCCAGAGGCAGTTACAGGAAGTGAGGAACAGGCAGAAAAGCATGTCTAAGCCAGCAGGGCACTGTGAAGCCCCAGGGAGCAGGACAGAGCATGGCATACAACGGTCCCCAGGGAAGATGCAGGAGGAAGGTGGGAGCCTGGCAGGAAATGCATCTACTGGGCAGGCTGCAGCTGAAAGCACCCACACTCCCTGGAGGAAGTCACACGATCCAGGCAGGAGGGCAAACCTAGCAGGGGTTGGCTGTGGAAGCGTGGCTGGCTGCGTGGTCAGAAGTTCTGGCCAACGGCATCTGAGCCCAGCCTGTGGGCTGGGGACAGGGCAGGGTTCTCTTCCCTGGGAAAGAGCTGGCATGAGCTTGGTAGCCCTTCTGTGGAAAATGGAGCCCATGAGAACCAGGAGTCAGAACTTGGCCTAGGACATCAGAACTTGGCCTCCATGGACAACAAGGGCAGCACAGAAAAGAATAACACTGGCGGTTGCATCTGTTGCTTTGCTATGTGCTTCAAATCACATTATTTCAAATAATCTTCACACCAACTCAATGCAGAAAATATTATCACCATGTGACTGTGTAAACGGAGGCTCATCTAAGTTAACTGACTTGCCTTGTGTTGCAGAGCTGCTCAATGGCAGAACCAGGGGTCACCGTGTCTGCTCAGTCAGTATCTCATGCTTTTACCCATGGTACCAGAGTGCCCTGGTCTCCAGCTGGCCGGGGGCCAGGGTCTGCCTCACCAGCAGCTGTTCACACTCATTCTTTTTGTATTATGTAAAAAGCACTGCACTGTGGGCCGAGAGCCATGCAGATACTCCATGGGACTTTGGAAGGGATCTGATGAAGTTCCTTATTCAATTTCCTCAATTTAAAGACAAGGAAATGGCAGTTCAGAGAGGCTAACAGCTTTGCCTGTGGTCACTCAGCAAGGCAGTAGTGGAGCCAGGACCCAAACAAGGTCTACTGGCTCCCTGCCCCACAGCAGCCCCGCTGCATTGTGCTGTTTTCCTCCCATGCTGCAGAGGACGTGGGCAGACTGCTGCAGGCTGCATGTGCTGCTGCTGCTGCATGAGGAACATCAACAGAATCCAGCATTTAAAGGCCACCAGCATATCTTGAGGGACAGGTGGCAGGAGTAATTTGTGTCTGCAGTTGTCTTTGTAAACCCAGCATGGAGAACGTATCAAGAAGCCAGCAAGAACTGCACAGGTTCTATTTGTCTGCTAATTAGAATGAAGTAAGTGCCAATGGAAAATGGATTGAGGAAAAGGTGGAAATTTTCAAGTCACATAGGATGGCAGGAGGGGTGGCGATCTGATGTCTTGGGCGAGGATAGACCTGTATCTCAGTGTGTATGTCTGTGGCTCTGGCTCGGCTATTGCTCTCATCTGTCTCCCTGGCTGACTAAGCATCTTGAGGACAAGACTGTGTTATATTCACTTTCACATCAGCAGCATCCAGCACAGAGTCTGGCATGGAGTTGGCATTGAGCAAATGTTTGTTGACTGACTGAATAATTGAAACCCATTACTCAAGATAAGAGTGAGACAAAATGGCTGGTGAGTTGCTCTTTCTCCTTTCGTATTATGCCTACCATGGGCTAATACTTCCTCCTTTAGAGGGTTCTGGCAGATCTCATGGTCATTGTGTGTCTCTTTGAATATCGGCCTCCCTTAGGGGCCATCAGGTTGGCGATAGGAGTCACCATTGGAGTTTGTTAGTTCTGACCAGCTGTGGTCAAAGGCCTGAACCAGTTGCCCATGGCCAAGGGCCTGGACACCAAAGTCCGGTTGCCCTAGTTCAAGTCTTGGCTTCATCACTTTCCATGACCTTGGGCAAGCCACTTGACCTCTATAAGCCTCAGTTTCCTGATCTGTGACGTAGGGGTGCTAGTATAGGGTGTGATGAGCCTGCATGAGGTGATGCATAGTGCTGGCACATAGCAACACATCTCAATCCATGTTAGGTCTTGTACTATAATTCCCTGAGGGGCTGGGATACATGACAGACCCAGCCCTACTCCGTCTGCCAGGCAGGCAGTAAGCAAGCCATGGCCCTGTGCCATGTCGCCTTTGTTTAGAAGCACAAAGGAGAGCAGGAGATAATGAGGCAGAGAGAAGAGGCATCTATTAGGAATGGCACTGGGAGAAAATATCAGATACACAGACGTGCACTGGGGCAGGCCAATGATTGGATAACATTTTTGTTCTGTTTCTTTTATCCATAACTTAGTTATTTAAAGTGCAGGAAAAAAAAAAAAAAGCCAGAATACACTGTTTCATTTGTACAAATAAGGATTATAAATAGCTGTTGTGGAGAGGAGGTAGAGTAGGAGGCAGTGTGGAGAGAGTGGGGTGCCACGGTGAGCCCTGACTCACTGCCGTGGGGGCCGGGGTCCTGTTGGTCTGGAGACAGTACATGTGTCTGTCTCTGAGCGAAAATGTCGCCTCACTCCTGGTGGCTCCTTAGGGAGACCTACATGGATAAAGAGCACTGTGGCATTGGAACAGGCTTGGAGGGCATTAGTATCAGAAGGTATGGCAAAGACAGTAGGATTTGGAACAAGGCAGACCTGGGTACCTGGGTTTGGATCCTGGCTTCCTCATTGACCAGCTGTGAGACTGCTGGCAAGTTGGCTGGGCTCAGCTTCTTCTCTGTAGCCTGCAGGTGATGACAGATCACTAATAGGGTGCCCTGAGGATGAAACAAGCCTCAGAAGCTACTTCATTCCTGGTGGCAGCTCAACAGAACAGGAGTTCATTGCCAACTTTGGCATGATAGGCAGGTATTTCTGAGGCCAGACAGCTGTAACATTTTCTGGGTTCTGGAGATTACCTAAGGGCTGGGGAGTAACATGGATTGCGGGTGAGGGGGGCAGGGCAATGCACTGGTTAGTCTGAGGGGGCACATGTACCCAGACCCCACTTTGACCTCTGAACAGGTCTCAAACTTTGAGCCATCTGACCTTCCAAAGAATTAGGCCAGTAATTATTATTATGACAATTATTTAGCACCCTTGTTGCCATCCAGGTAATTACCTGGCATTTTAGTTTCCATCAGCAGCATAGACTGTCTGCAAATTATCTGCTGTTGAATGCTCGCCCTGGCCTTGCCAAGAGAGTAGGCTGAGGGATGTGCTGGCAACTCAGTCTTTCTGAGGCTCCAATTCTCAACCATGCGTCCATCAGAAAGCCCTTGTCCTGGAATTTAATATCATGCATGGCTTTGACCAAGGGCCAGCCTTGAAGCAGCTCAGTGAGAAGCCCTCTGTGTTTTTCCAGGTCTGCAGCCATAGACATATTCCATTATGTTGTTCAAGATGATCTGAGCTCAGGCATTGACCAGCTTGGCTCTCTTCATGACCGGTGAGCTTTGTCTTTGTATTTAAGAATGCCATTGGATTTTCTTCTTAGCTTCAGTTCAGTTTTATGAGCATTGATTGAGTGCCCACCGTGTGGCCATGATTATGTTCTGTGTAAGGAGACTGAGAAATAGCGCAGGGGAGTGGAAAGAGCCAGGGCTTGAACTCACCTGTGGCTGAACGCCTCTCACTGCTCATTAGCTGTGTGCCTTCAAGATAGTTATCTGAAGCCTCTGAGCCCTGGTTTCTTACTTGTAAAAAGAGATGAACAATGATCTACGTGGTTTTTAGAATGGAGAAGTGGTTGTAAAGTCCGTGCTCCAGCTCAGGTACTCAATGAATGATAGTCATCTTTTCCTGTTGTTCCTCTCTCCTCTCCCCTCCCTTCCTCTTCCCTGCTTTCTCCTACCTTTTTTTTTTTTTTCTTGCCCTCCAGGAACTTAGTGTTGAGCTGTTGGGCCAGGTGGAGACCTAGGTTAATCATTTCAAAATGGTGTCAAAATGGGAGTAAATGGGGCACTCTGGGATTCAGAGATGGATGCCCAAAGATAGTTTTCTTGCTGTCAGCCTTGCAAGTTCAGGGAAAAGGTGTATCCTATGCATGTGTTCATGACACATGCACATACACAGCTGCAAGTGTGTAGAGACTGCAGGTTTATAGTACCTGCACTCACACACACGTGTGTATACATACACAAAACACATACATATCCTCACCTATCAGAAGGGGCCTGACCCAAAGCAGCATACACCCCAGTTGTTTACATGAAAGGATCACAGTGAACAGATTGAGCCAGAGTTAAGGGAGCAAGTGAGAGGGTGAGAGACCCGGAGACTCACAGCAGGAGGGAGCTCTTGTTACACCTAGGGCTGGCTGGACAAGGGGAGAACTAGTGTTACCAGGGTAGGGTAGGAACCAAAGCTTTGGAAGCGATGCTGCCTGGTGCAAGGTACAGTCATTGTGGAGATGTGGGCCCAAAGCACTGCAGGAGAGGAAGAAATACCCTGACCGCTCTGCTACCCTGTGATCCCCTATGGATGGCTTCCCTTGGCTGAGCCTTACTGAGGAGGCTGGGTGCTGCATAGGCAGGGGCCTCCTTCCTGGGCACAGAGCCTGGCAGAGAAAGGGGGAGAGTAACCAGCCCGATGTGTATGCACTTGTGTACACTCATGTATAGGCAAGCACAGGTTGTCTGAGCTTCTTCCTCCAGGGCACTCAGGATTGGGGAAGGAAGAGGGGAACAGGCAGGGGTGGTGCAGCTGGCATGACTTCCAAGCCCCTCCCACATGTCTGCAATGCTGGCAGGGTTCCTAGACCTGTGCTGTGGACGGGGCTTCCTGCAGGGTTTTCTCAAAGGCTGTATACTGTGCTGCCTCAGTTGCTTATGAGAAACCTTGATTGGCTTCTACACTGCCTGGCTGTTGCTGAAGGCAGTTATGGATTTACACATATTCAGGATAAATCCCCGTGTAGTGTCTTTCCCTTTCTACTCCAGCAGCACACTCAGGAGGGGTGAGAGGTACAGTGCAGGTAGCAGGCAATGGCCTGTAGCAGGCAGGGGGCTTGTCCTCAGAGTAGGCCCCTGCCTGGGGCGCGGGCATGGCATCACAGTGTTGTCCTCAGTGAGTGCCTAGTTCCTGCCTTTGTTTCCTCGAGGCCCCCAGAGGCTGTGGTAGGCTCTCTCCCACTTGATCCCACCTCCTTGGCTCTGCCCTTTTCCAGTGCTGCTAGTCTCAGTAGGACTTTTGCCAGGAAGTGGGAGCTGGTGGCTCCAGGCTGAGCTTCTGTGGGTCACCCAGTGGACAGTACGTCTGTGGTGCTGGTTGACAAGAGAACTCTGTGCTCTCCACCCAGCAGCACAGCTGACCAGAGTGGCTGTGTGTTGTAAACACTGAAGGGCTCTACAGGTGACTTTGTCCAAGTGCTGGGCAGGTAGAATGGAGGTCAGGAACTTGGCCTCCAGTCCCAGGTCTGTGCGGTCTGGGTTGTCTGGAGAACTCCTTAGTCTTTTGCCCGCCTTTTCTTTTCCTCTGGAGGATGCCTGTGGCACGCCTGTTTGGATCCGATGGACTTCCAGAAGGGTTAACTGAAAAATGCATTCCAGATCACAAAGCTCATGGGTCAGTCCTGCCCACTGGCGTGTTGAGCAGGGTCTGCCCAGAGTGCTGTATGGATTCAAGTCCAGTTGATGTTGCCCTGATGACTGCTGACAGCACCCACGGCTTGAAGGTATCTCCTGGAGGCAGAGACAGGGCCCCGTCAGCAGCCCAGGGAAGAGGACAACCTTCCTGTTTGCTGTGGACAGAGGGCATTTGTTCACTTAAAAAAAATGCCTTAAGTTATTAAGTGCATGCTGAAGATGGCAGGAATCCAGGGGCCCCTTCCCCACTCTGTCTGAGTTGCTTTAAGGCTGGAATTTGCTTGCTCCAGCCTTCCCTCCTCTCTGGCTGGCCCGGCCTCCTTACTAGAGGCATCACAAGCCCGTGCATGTGAATGAACCTGTGCTGGGGAGGAGGGGATGGAGGGCCTGGCCCTGGGGCACAGTTAAGGCGTTGACTTCAAGAAAAGCTGCTCACGTGGGATGTCAGTATGTCTGTGATACTTGAGCTGTCTCCCAGCTGCCTTGCTCAAGCACCCTTCCGTGCTGAGGACTGGACTCTGAAGAACTTCAGGAAGATGCAGGAATGTTTCTGTAGAAGAATTCATACTGAGTATGAAAGCCAAAGACAGTTAAACCTGGGTAAAGACATATAGTCATGTACACACTCACACACATACACACTAACACGCATACACACTCATACATATGTAGTCACTCTCTCAGACACTCACAGACATACTCACACACATTCACACATAGGTACACATGCATACATAGGCACATGCTCATATACAGTCTCTCTCCTTCCCCCTCTAACATGCATGTGCACACATTGCAGCAAACATGATCTGCATATGTCTGTGTGTGTGAATGTGTATAAGGAGATTATTATAAAGAATTGGCTTACACTATTACTGAGGCGGAGAAGCCCCAAGATCTGCAGTTGGCAAGCTGGAGGTCTATGGGAGACCATGATGTAGTTCTGAGTCTGAAGGCCTGAGAATAAGGAGAGCAGATGGTATAAGTTCCAGTCCAAAAGCTGGCAGGCTTGAGACCCAAGAACAAATGTTCAGTTCAAGTTTGAAAGCAGGAAGAGTCCAGTGTTCCAGCCCTAACAGTCATGCAGGAGGGGTTCACTCATTCATAGAAGGGTCAGCCTTTTGTTCTATTCAGGTAGGTCTTCAACAGATTGGATGAAGGCCACCTACATATAGTCAATCTACTGATTCAAATGTTCATCTCATCCAAAAACACCCTGAGGCATATCCAGAATAATGTTTGACCAAATATCTGGGCACCCCACGGCCCAGACAAGTTGACACATGAAATCACATCTGGTACCTGGTGACTTCATGGATTAATAGGTGTCCTGGTGCAACACAGGGCAGGCACTAGTAATACCTCCTGGAACTTTTGGTCAACCCCTGGAATACAGAAGAGGCTGTTATCTTGGATGGGCCCTTTAGTCATGGAGCTAGCAAAGTGTCTTGGCCAAGACCCACACTAGCCTTGAGGACCTCTCGCAGTAGCAGAATGTCAAAGCTCTGCCCATCAGCTTGTCTGAAATGACACTTCTTATCTTTCACCTGCTCACTCCCTGGGTTTAACAGCAATTTTCGCCCCATGGTTTACACCAAAAGCTTGGGCATTTTCTTTGAAACTCCTATGCCCTCCTCCCCTATATCCTTTTTGAATCAAGTCCTGCCAGTTTCTTCCTTTTTAATATTTCATTCTCAAATCTATCACTTTTCTCTCTCTGCCCATTGGTATCACCCAGGTCCTAGCTCCCACCATGTCTTTCTACTTTCCTGCATCTACCTCCTCAGTGGTTCCCTTGTTCTCAGTCTTGCCCCACCTAGCCCATCATCCACATGCTTGTCAGGGAGATTTGTGAACAAAAAGATCTGACAGTATCAGTCTCTGATTAATTCTCCTTATCACTTTCTCATTGCTTTGTAGAGTTTGCAAGCTGATTCCCTAAAGGCCAAATGCAGCTCACAGTTACATAATCTGATTGCCTTTACAACTGAAGGTGTGTACCTTCTGGTTTGCCATAGTCCTCCCAACTCCTTACCATCTTACACCTGCTTCCAACTCCTTACATCTTACACCTGAGCAGGTTACTTGTCTAGTCTCTGAAGTCAGAGGTCCAAACTCTTCCACATCACATTTGAGTTCTGTCACAATTTGGCCTTAGCTGACCTTCGTAGTTGGATTTTTAGGCAATTCTACCTAAGTACTCTGTGCTTTAGCCTTCCTAGTCTACACCCTTCCACAAACACACAATATTCTTTGCCTTTATCCTTGCCATTCAGGTTGCTTGGGTGGCCTTCCTCTTTTGAACTCCTGAATAATTTCCAATTATCCTCTAAGACTCTATTCATATGCCACCTACTCTCTGCTGTCTTTCCATAACATTCTCTAGGATTCAGTTTCCTCCTTTGTAAAATGGGGGTAATCATAGGTCCTATGTGATGGAGCTGTTATGAGGATTAAATAAGATAACCCATGCTAAGTGCTTAGCACAGTATCTGGTATATCAGAAATGCTCAGCAAATAGCCAGCTGCCAGTCTGCCTGGCATCTAGAAGTGTTGGTGGTTTGGGCAGTGGCAGGACCTCTGCTGTTTGTCTCCTGCTAGGGTGACTGAGTTTAACAGGCTCTTACTATTCACAGTTTAAGAAAACAGAATAATTGGTGTCCATCAGGCAATGAGTAGAAAACAGCTCATTGCAGATGCCTGGCTTTGATGGGCTCTTCAAGACAGGGGAGGAATTTGTTATGCCCAGAGAGCTGGGTTTTAAAAATGTATAAATATATATTTAATCTTGAAGAAGTTTAAATATTTCATGGGCCATTGCTCATGGCTTGGTACCTCTAATTGCTGAACCTTGGTGGCAGAGACACTGCTTTGTGGCATCTGTTTACAGTTCTGTAGAATAAAGCTCATGCGGACATTTACTTAGGAAAAATCTGTGAATTGCAGAACCACGTAGGAATAATAATTATTGTCCCTGTTTTGGTACTGGAATGAGCTGACTGTATCAGCCCGGAGACTTGAAAGGCAAACAAGTATCTGCAGGGGTAAAAAGAAACACCCCAATCCAACAGCAGACCATAGGGACATTTGATCAAAAAAGTGTCTTAGATAGTGAAACATAGGTTCTGTGCCAGATTTTCTTTTTCTTCATGCAGAGAAAAGCTACTGTAGACAGAAGCAGATGCTTCTCTTCTCCATCCTTAGTCCAGAGTTGGCAGGGGACAGGGGTTTGGGGGGTACCTTCAAGACAATGAAGACTTCTGGAAGTATCACTGCACAGGGAATACGGGCCTAGACAGGAAACATTCGTGGCCAGGAATGCCAAGGTCATTGGCAATCTGGTGTCAAGGCCTGGAGAAATGCATTTATTAATGGGAAAGCATCATCCCTGTGTTGGAATCCTTCAGGAGAGGGTGCCCACATCAGATGAGAATTGTCATACTTTAGGTGCAAGACTCTCATAGACATTGAGGAACCTGTCCATCTTAGGGTGTGGCGTGGACTCGACTGGATTGCTGTTCACTGAGAGCTGCTGTGCTCCTGTGGGAGGGTAATATTCCCCACTTTCCCTGGATTTCACACTTCACCATGTGACTTATTTTGGCTAAATAAATGTGAGCAAAAGTGACATATCACTTTCAGATGGAAACTTTAAGAGCCAATATAGCTCAATGGTCAATGGTACGGGTGTTCTAGCAGCTCTTTTCCTAATGTAAGGGTGACAGTAATGACACAGGAGCAGGGATCCTGGGTAACCCTGATGGTTGTGTAGCCTGAGATGTAGACTTTGTGATGTAAGCCACTGATAATTGGGGTGTTTTTGTTACTGCAATAAAGCCAGCTCTCTCCTGACAAATACACTATATTTTTTAAAAGAAAGAATGATGTATTTATTACTTCCATGAATAACTATATATATTCTGATTTTTATAGCAGAAAGACAATGAAAGAAGTAACTATACATGCCAGAAAGGGAGCAGCAGCTGCATTTTTAAAGGAGCATCAAAGACCCCAGGAGTCTACTTGTAAGAGTCTATGAATTTATTCACAAAGTCGTGCTATTCTACCATCCCACAAACACTCTCACCCACAGAAATGTTTGATCTATAGCCAGGCCCATGGATTGCAGGAAACTGTTACATGGAAACACCAATACTGGCTTCCCTCCCTCCACCCACATCTAACTTCCTGTTCTTCCCTGATGACATCCTGCCTTTATGGCTTTATACATCCCTGACTGCCTGCCTAAAATGCCATTGCTCTCTTCTCTTCCAACATCCTGTCCCTGAGAACGCCTAGCATACATATAGCAAATGTCTACCCTGCCTCTGGAGCCTTTCTCATACCTTTCCCTCACTCCAGGCAGATGGAAGTTTCTTTCATGTCTTTCAATTGCCAACTGGTCACCCCATTAGCATGTTGCAGAGACAACTCAAATGTGATATGCATGGCCAGGCGTGATGGCTCATGCCTGTAATCCCAGCACTTTGGGAGACTGAGGCGGGCAGATCACCTGAGGTTGGGAGTTCGAGACAAGCCTGACCATCATGGAGAAACCCTATCTCTACTCAAATTACAAAATTAGCTGGGCGTGGTGGCAGGCACCTGTAATCCCAGCTACTCGGGAGGCTGAGGCAGGAGAATCGCTTGAACCCGGCAGGCGGAGGTTGTGGTGAGCCGAGATCGTGCCATTGCACTTCAGCCTGGGCAACAAAAGCGAAACTCCGTCTCAAAAGAAAAAAAAAAAAAGAGTAGTGTGCACTACACCGGATCATCAGCTTTCTTCAAGCCTGTTTCCCTTTTTGTCTCCCCCATATCCACAACTGACTCCACCCTCCATTTAGATAAAATCGGTAGCCCCGTATTCTGTGTTTCACTCATTCTTCCCCTGTCTCAACCTCATCCAATCAAGTCTTACTGATTTCGCCGCTGAAATGTTTCATGAACTTTTTTGCTCTTACTATTGCTGTTTCAGATAAGGACCTTATCATCTGGCACTGGTTTTCATCTCACAGTCTTTCTTATTCATTGAGCTCCCTGCTTCTCATTCACCTCCATTCTACCACTTCTAGGGTAATATTTCTATTACCCTAGAAGGTAAGGATCCAGTGGAAACTTTCAGTCATTCCTGTTTCCTTGAGAGTGATGTTTAAATTGCTAGGATGGCGTTCTGGGCCTTTCAAAATCTCCTCCATTTCGTTGTTTTTCCTACCATTCCTCCTCCCCACCCTGTCTATATTCTGGCAACACCAGAATGTATTCATGCATATATATGTATTTTTTTCTTGCACCTCTCCGAATTTGTATATTGATTTTTCTGCATGAAATCCTCTCCTTTCTCTTCAACCTTCTCTGATAACCCTGGACTTAGTCTTTAATATCCAGTCCTAGTTTCGCATCCTCTGGGAAGCCTCCTGGAAACCCCAGGCAGAATCTCTGTCTCCTTTCCTATTGCTTCTCAGAGCTTGTGTTTTGCTTCCCTTAAAACACTTCCACTCCCTGCCAGCTATGATTAAGAATGATACAGATAAGTGTCTTGAAGGCAGAGACTGAGTCCTATTTACTTATCTATTTCCTTTGTTCACTAGACAATGATATGGAGTGCTTCTCCATAAATGTGTATCAGTCTGTTTTGTTGTAACAAACAGCTTCCCGCCCCCAAATCAGTGACTTAGAATAAGAACCACTCTAGGCTCACATTAAAGTTGGAGACTGTGTGAGTCAGTTGTGGCTGCCACAGCTCCGCTAGGTTCTGTTCCACGTGTCTTCCCATTCTGAGGCACAGGCTGAAGGACCAATCCCTATTTGGAACACGCCATTTTCCTGGAAGACAAAACGAAAGTGAGAGCCTCCATATGCAGTGGCTCCTAAAGCTTCTGCTAGGGCCTAGTTTATATCATATCCCATTGATCACAGCAAGTTACAGGCTCAAGCTCAGTATCATTGAGAAACCATTCTCCCATAGGATAGAGGGATACTGCAAGGCAATGGTAATAAATAACCTTGTGTAATATTTCACAGAGAAGGGGGACAGATAAATGAGAATTATACTCTACTGCAATCCATTAAATTAAATAGACTCATGCTGCTGAAAAGGACCTTGAAGAACTCCAGTTTCCTCATTTGTTGGGCGTTTGTCATTTTGGGCCACCTAGCATCTGAGCCCACTTCTTATGTTTGGGAAATTTCCTACTTCTTGAGTCTTGGTGGGAAGAGAGGCTGATCAGAACAGGCTTCTACTAGATAAGTGATTTCCAGCCTTTCTTGGATTTAGGGCCAGTTCTATGACTTGGGCTACATCAATCACAAGTATTTGATTTAAGACTTTGAATCAAGAGCTGGTACTTCGCACTAGCTAAAGTGCCAGGAGCCTTGAGTTCTTGGGGCCCTGGTAGCTGCAATGCAGTGCCTAGTATCCACAGTATTGGCGGTGCCCAGAGGGTCCTCTACTGAAGTAAGATTTAGGGTGATGTACTTGGTGACCTGAGAACCTGGTTCTCTACCTCTCTTGGCAATTCCATGAGCTTCCCAGTGTCCTTTAATTAATTCACTTCTGACTCATGTTAGCCAGTGCTGTTGCTGTTGCTTATAGCTGCGTGTCCTACTTCCTTTCCCAGGGAGGCAGGGTGTAAGATTTTTAAGAGCATTAGCTTTGAAACCAGACTTCTTGAGTTTGAAGACCTCTAGAGGTAGCTCTCGGTTACCTCTGTACTGGGAGCAAGCAAACTACTTAACTTCCATGAGCCTCCATTTCCTCACCTGTAATGTGAGAGTGACAATAAGATTTGCCTCAAACAGTTGTTGTATTAAAAGAGATGCTGCACTTGGAGGGGATGCAGGACCTATTCTGATTGCAGTTCTTTGAAAGAAAGCGAAATGACTTTCTCAAGTTCATAATGTCTGTGTGTGGCAAAACTGGAAGGCAGACCTCCTGGCTCAAAATAGCACTGTAGACCTTCATTCAGACGGAATTTATTTTGTGGACATAATGAAAGGGCTTGTAATAAGAAAAAGCATGTAAATTGCTACTTTCTTGGCAAGCAGTTTGTAAGGGAGAGTCTCTGCCTGAATTGTTAGTGGACTGCACTGCGCTCCATCTCTTACTTTACTCTCATCTGCCTAATCTGAGGACAGGGGAAGAAGTTTCATGTTCGGTGCTCCAAGAGAATTTCAGAGTAAGGGTGAGGAAACTGTAAACCCAGATTTGAATAGGAAGCTAGTCTATCCCATGCTGTCCAGGTGGCAAATGTGTGCTCCAGACTTCCGAAACAAGTAGTACAGATTGTGCACAGCTAGCTGCGTGACAAGTGTCCTTGTCGGTGGAGGAGAAGCCGCCACACTGAGACTGTTAGATATCTTGAGTTCTGTGGATACAGTGGACTCTCTGTTTTGTTTTTATGTTTCAACATCCGAAAAAAATCCAGTCACAGTGGCTTGTATCAGGATTCTAGCAGGCTCTGAGCTCTTCTGCGGCAGTCCCAAGGAGCGTGGCATGTGGTGTGGACCAGTCAGAGGCCTTCCCTCTGCTTGTTGAGCTGAGTGGTGGTGGGACAGCTGACGCAGAGCTGCCTGTTTCTGTGGGCATGATTCTTTGTCTCTTGTCTGAGCCATGTGGCAGGGCTTTGGGTCAGAAATAACTACAAAAAATCAAGGGATACTCTCATCCCCTCCTCCCCTCTGATGGGAGGACCCTGAAGCCTGGCCCCATCCCCGTTCTTAGCCTTAAGTCCTGTCAGCCACTGGAAGTTGTGTGGAAAGAGGGACGGGATGCAAGGAAGCTTAAGAGCTTCCAGTTTGGGCAACCGTCTCTTGGAGGTGGGGCATAGAGCTTGTAGGGCAGGGACCGATGTGTGTCTGACCTGATGGTTGGTCCCCAGAATGAGGAGAGGTCAAGTGGAGGTAGGAGGAGAGTAGCACCTCAGGGGGAGGACTCTTGGGAGAGAAGAGGCCTGGGGCCTCGTAGGGCCTTCTTTCCCACAACAAGGGGGTAGCAGCCGTCCCGCCCCAGGGTGGCTGACATGGCTCTAGGGTCTTCTCCATTTGTAGGTCACTTGCCGTCCCTGCTATTTGATTCTTCCCTTTTCTTGGGCCTCAGGAAAGTGTTCTTGACAGTGGCCTCTCTGGGGTCAGGTGGTCCCTGTGCCTCCTCCGTGGGGTTAAAGCGAGAAAGTCCCTGTAGGAACAGCATTACTGCAGGAACAGGTGCAGCCACCCATTTGGCTCTGGCTGCCCTGGACTCTATGGCAAAGTGCCTGTTGGCTTCCTTTCCTGGCCAAGGGTGTGTGGGCCGGGCCTCTGAGTGGGCTCGCCTGAGTCACCTCCGTTCCCTTCACATAAGCTGCTTCGGAAGTGACTGTCATTGTAGTGTAAATTATGTTTAGGGAGAAGGTGGCTTTGAGCAATTTTTGTTCTCCCGCCACTGTAATCTTCTCTGCCATTTTCTGATAGTGAATAAGAGGACTGAGCAGTTCAGGAATGAAGTCGGAGCTCAGGAAAGTGGCTGCCCGGCCTCAAGTTTCTTCCTTGGTGTAATCAGAACTCTCTAGGGCCTGCTGAGCATCTGTTTTGCTCTTCACAAGGCCTGCAGAGTCCCGAGAACTGGAGAGCAAGTCGCTGTGAAGGGACTCAGAGAGTCGCTGACTTGGCTTAGAGAACGAGGTATGAGGAGTGAGTCCAGCTGGTGGCCAGCGAGGGGGCTGAGCGTTCTGGCAGGTGGGGCTTAGACCGCAAGTCACCAGAGCTCAGGACAGACTTTCCAAGGTTTTACCTTTCTTGTAATTTAAAAATATTTGCTAGTTTGTACCCTGTTTGTATCCAGATAGTGGTGATCTTTAAGATCCTTAGAGAACTTCTAGCTCTCTAGTGAGGTGGAGGTGTCAACTAATTCAGGGCTCAGTATGGAGTACAAAAGAGAGCCAGGAGGTGGTGGGCCTTGGGTGGAAAGGAAGAGGGTACGAGATTCCTAAAGCTTCCCTCCCTGAGGAATTGCCAGCCCGTGGCTGCTGTCAGCCCCCATGAGAGATGTGTCCTGGAGGATACAGCCAGGTAGTCAGGAACAAGGGCATGGGGAGCCTTCCTAGACGGCAGTGGAAGGCCAGCCAGGAGCTCTAAGGCTCCCTGCAGTGGACCCTGCGATGTGCTTCCCAGATCCCCGCCAGGAATGCAGGACTAGTTTCCCCACATGCTGGCGTAGGGCCTGCAAAAGCCTCAGCTGCCTGTCGGGTGCTCCTGCTGAGGGGACTGTCTTGCCTGTCCCTCGCCCCCTACCCGGACTGATCTGCAGGACATGCCTGACCAGGAAGGGGTTCCTTCACTCCAACCCACGACAGCTGTGCAGGGCCACCCCATCTCTAACACTCCCCTCGTGGTCAGCACTGCGCTGCAGCCTGGCTCTCCCTCTGCCCCATTAAGCTTCCCCCTGCTCCTGGAGGTGTGGGCCCCAGAGCTCTCCCTACTGACCTCCTGCTGTCCTCTATCTCACAGGCTGCCTCACAGGAAGCCAGCCCACAACATCCCCTTGCACGCCACACAGGCCCTGGGTCATCTCTGGGACTGTTCAGGTCTGCTCGGTGAGTGGCATGGAACATCTTTTCAGAGATGCCTCACATGCTGGGGCAGGGGAACGGGAAGCGGGCTGCTTGCCAGGGGCTGTGAGTGTCTGTGACTGGCAGGGGCGCAGTAGGCGTGCTCACACTGGCTCAGCAGGCCAGAGAACACACCCAGGCACCAGGTGCTTGTGCTTGAATCTTGCTCTACCATTTGCTTCCTGGGTGATCTGAGGCAGGTTATTTAAGCCCTCTGTGCCTCAGGTTTCCCATCTTTAAAATGGAGAAGATAATTGGACCTCCCTCACGGTGTTCTTATGAGGATAAAATGGGGGAAATCTCTGTAAAGCCTTCAGAACAGTGCCTGCAGGGCATACAGTAGGCACTACAGGCTTGTTGGTTAAAAACCTCGCCCAAGGGCACTGGCCAGGGACTCTCTCCAGGGGCCTACCCAAATGGCAGGAAGGGGGTTGTGCTCCTGCTCCCCAATGCCAGCTGCTTGTACCCTGGCTGCCTCTAGCTCTTGGACCCCTCCTTTGGTGACTTCTGCCGGGTCGTTGGCTGGCAGACCTGATCCAGTGTCACTCCTTGGTCATAAAAACCCACTTCTGGCAGGCACTGGGAACAGTCACTGTCTGCTTGCACCGTGGTCATGGCCCATCCTTACCCACAGCCTTTATATGCCTGCTAGGAGCAAGAGTAGGAGTGGGTGGGCTTCCAGAGCAGGCCTCCAGGATTTCCTGCTTGCAGTCTCGTCGATGAGCTACATCCCTCCTTCCCCTGATTGCTCCTGCAGTCAGGGCGAGATGGGGCTGAGACAGGGGGATGGGAGAGTGCCTGGAAGGTGGTGGCAGCAGTGGGACCATGGGAACTTTCCAAGGGGAACAGAGGCAGTTGACGGGGAGTGAAAGAAAGATGCAAATCAGGCTTTCCCTGGCTGGCCCATACGGAGAATGGGTTTCTGGCCTCTACATCTACTCCTCACCCTTCCCAGCACTGTTTTTGGTCCCAGGAGGCTGATCTCTATGGACTGCAGCAAACAGGCTTCCATGCCTCTGGCTTATAGGTGGGTGTGGCGGTGGAGGCATTTGGCAGTGTCCTCGCTCTTCCATAAACAATGCTCCCAGCCACAATTCTTGCTGGGCTCCTAGAAGGACTCTCTCCCTTGACCCCTCCAGGCCTAATGTGGTAATGGCTTCCCCCTTTTGCTAGCCCAGGGTGCCTCTACCTCTGTTGACTTTCCTTAACCCTGTCTGCCTTTGTAAATAGTTTTTAAATTAAACTCCATTGGAAATTTCATGCTGGGGCCCTGACAGATCCATATCCCTCTGGGCTGATGCAGCCCCTGGAATTATGGCCTGGTAAGCAGGGTGTGGGCTAGATTGCAGCCCCCCTCATGCCCAGGTGCCCAGATGCAGGGCACAGTCTATGCGATTGCAACTAGTACTGCTGGGTGGACTGAGTGATCTTTCTTCCTTATGTGTGGCATCTCCATTGCCGGAGAAGATTCTGGGTTTGGTTCCATCACGGAGGCTGGCACGATCTTTTAGCTGCCATAGCATCATCCTTAGAGTGGAAAGTGGACAGAGGAAGCCTGGCAGTGCTGGCATAGCCACAGCCAGGAGAGGAGGCACCAGGATGTTCTGAGGACCATGGCCCCGGGGCCTCTTCCTATTTTTTCCCTTCTGTACTTAGAGAAGCTGGTGGGTCCAGTCCTCCCTCCCCATCTTCTATGACTAACACTTTACTCCTGGATCTACTGGTTTTGACTTATTTCTCAAATAGAATCCTTTCCTAATGAAAAGCCACAGAACACAGGGGCCCCAAACCTATCTTTTTCTGTGTCCCTGTATTTTCAAGAATTTGCATCTCTGTGTCTTTCTAACTTTTGGGAAGACCAAGAGCGACTCTCACTGTTTTGGTTTAGATGCCAGGATCTGGCATGCCCTGCACTCCACCCTTAGATTTTTTAGTAGAAAACCAACCCTTGTAACCACGACACCTAAAGGTACATCATCTCTGCTAGGAAGGATTCAGAGCAGTGGGAAAGCCCTAGAAATCCCAGATCCAATTAATAATTCCATAGGACAATTCATTGGAATGCACAAGTGCTTAACTAAACAAAACCATAATCGAACTTGTCAGAAGTGATTCACGGTTGTGTTAAAATTTTCTCATTCACACATCATTTCCTCTACAATTTAGTTAGATAACAAACACTACTTATCCCGTCACTGGCTTTTTCAGACATGAAATGCAGTTTGTATCTGTATTGGGTTCACAGCAGAGAAAGGGCTTTCAGCTGGCTGGTGAGAGGCAACTCAGCTTAGGAACAGGCAGGTCTTGTGCAGCCAAGCCCAAAGTCAGCCTGGTGTCCTGTGAAGTTCTCTGCAGTCTGGTTTTGTGTTTGAGGATGATACTCTTCTGCTGGTATCTTTAGGGCTCTGCCACCTTGGAGACTGCTGGAGGATGACAACCCTGCCTTTGGGGCAGAGCCTTTTAACCAGGCCAGGGTAGGCACTGTGGCTTGGAGAAAGCCTACTTTTCCCAGGATGCCTTACAATGCACCGTTATTGCTTCATTCCTTTAGCTGAAGCTGGTAATCATGGGAAATTGCAGATTTCTTTTCTTTGGAGGGTTATCAGTATTCTTACCTTGGAATAATAGTTTGTCAAGCCTTCTTCTGAGTAGGTTTTGAAGCTTGGGGGCTGAGGCAGGGACCACGGGGGTGAGAAGAGATGGTCCTAGATGGCTCAGCAAGGACAGACCACTGGGACTGAGCACTGTGGCAGGGGCCCTGTTTCTGCAGCCTCATCTAGGTAGCTAGTCTCACAAGGGGATAAATAGGGGAGTAACCACTTGTTTTGAAATATTGTTTAGGACAGGCCAGATCTGTACAGCCCCAGAGCAGGGATGCCAGGGCTAAACGTGAGGGTCTCTATAGCTTTCTGGGGATAACTAATACATCACAAATATGCATTTCAATTGATTAAAATAAGTCCATGTATGTGCATATGTGGATGTATATATTCCTGTGCATCCTCTTTTTTCCCCCTCTTTATTTTTTCCCAGGAGGAAGAAAGTATTTGTACCTATAGCAATGAAAAGATATTTTAGTCCTAACAGGGTTCAGAATCCCAGTAGGTTTGAGTGGGTGGAGGCTGAATCTCGGATCTCACTCGAGCTAATTGCCTTTGCAGTATAATGACGTCCACCTGGCCTGTTTTACACAGCTGACCTTATCTGGGTGTCTTAGTCTGTTCAGGCTTCTATAAATAAGACACTGTAGACTGGGTGGCTTATAAGCAAAAGAATTTGTTTTTTATAGTTCTGGAGGCTGGAAGTCCAAGATCAAAGCCCTAGCAGGTTCAGTGTCTGGTGAGGGTCCTCTTCCTGGTTCATAGTCAGCCATCTTCTCACTGTGTCCTCACATGGCTGAAGGGACAAGAGAGCTCTCTGGGATCCCTTTTATAAGGGCAATAATCTCATTGATGAGGGCTGTGCCCTCATAACCTAGTCACTCCCCTACCTCCCAGTAGTACCACCTTGGGGGTTAGGATTTCAGCCTGTGAACTTTTGGGTTCATACACATTCAGTCCATTGCACTGGACGTATCGCAGCTCAGTCAGCATCAGCCGTGGTCATGATTTACCCCTAAGCTTTAGCACATCCATATGCAATAATAGTAGCGGGAACAGCGACCAATGGTAGAGAACCTATTGTGTGCCAGCACGTTCTGGGTGTTTGGCCCTGTCTAGCCCCAACAGTGCCCCTGCAGCGTGGGTCTTATTGATGACGAGGAAAGGCGGACTCTGAGGGGTTACAGGACTTTTCTTTTTTCTGTTTGTTTTTGTTTTGAGATGGAGTTTCACTCTGTTGCCCAGGCTGGAGTTCAACGGCATGATCTGGGCTCACTGCAACCTCCGCCTCCCAGATTCAAGTGATTCTTCTGCGTCAGCCTCCCGAGTAGCAGGGACTACAGATGGACTCCACCACGTGCAGCTAATTTTGTATTTTTAGTAGAGATGAGGCTTCACCGTGTTGGCCAGGCTGGTCTCGAACTCCTGACCTCAGGTGATCTTCCCACTTTGGCCTCTCAAAGTGCTGGGATTATAAGTGTGAGCCACTGCGCCCAACCAGGACTTTTCTAAGGCCACTTAGTGCTGAGACGAGAATCTAAGTCCAGGCCTCCTTTGCTCCAACATTCCAGGGATGGGCTATTTGGGAAAAATTCCTTTGATTTTCAGGGTGTCTAAGGGTGTTTGCTCTTCAGCGTTTTACATTGTATAGGATGGCCGTGCTCCCTGTCCCTACACATCCTTCCCTTCCAGCCGGGCCCACTTAGCAGCTCTGAGGGCCCTGTGCCTGATCAGGGGCTAGAAGGTGACTGTGGTGAGGGCCCATCTCACTGCTGTCCCTGTCACACTCAGGGCCCAGCCCCATGTACTCCTGGACTGCTTCCCTGCTGTTTATCCCAGCTCCTCAGGGACCTCACCTGTCACTTATCCTGCAGGTGACTGGGCCCCCCAGAAACTTTGATCCTCCAGCTCTGCATGGGCTCCTTGCTGAGTTGCCTCTCTCCTGTTGAGGGACCCACCTCTCCTCCCACTACCTCCCTCCCTCGTGGGGCCCTGCCACCTGCCTTTCAGGGCCCTTCCTTCCTGCCCAGTGATCTGCTCCCACAAGGGGATGTGCGCTTGCTCTTCCTGCTCCTGGGAACGCTCTTCCTCCCAGACAGCCACAAGACTTCCTTCCTTTCCTGTGTTCAGGGCTTTGCTTAGGTTTCAGCTGGTCAGAGAGGCCTTCCCTGCCCACTGCCATCAGATAGCCCATGGCTCATCCCTCTCCCTCTCCCAACCCAACTCCATTTCTCTGTGTCACTTATCGCCATCTGCCTCATCTCATCATTGTGGGTTTATTTGTTTTGTTGTCCCTCTCTGCTAGCTCACTAGAACATAAGCCCCACGAGGGCAGGGGCTATGTAGTTTTGCTCATTGAAGCTGACAGGTAGGCAGCACACAGAGAGAGCAGGAGCAATTGGGGCACACAGAGACTTGGGTTCCAACCTGTCTCTGCCACTCACAGGTGTGTGACCTAGAGTGTATCCGAACCTCCAGGAATTCCCCATTCCCCCCGCCCTTTTTTGTAAAACAGGAGTATTAATCTATTTATCTATAAAATGAGACTATCACTTCCTGGCTCTTGGGTTGTGAAGATTCGTACTAATAACCCACATTTACTGAGTACGGGTCATGTGCTATGCCTCCTACCAAGCCCTTTGCAGGGTGACCTCATATTATTCTCGTGATATTTTAGGAGAAACCCCTGTTCTCAGTTTACAGAGTGCACAGCTGAGCCACAGAAAAGTGAAGCGACTTGCTCAAAGACCCGCAGCTAGAAGGTGGCCGATTCAAAACTTGAATGCAGGCTCTGGATCTGGCCTCTGTAATGCCTCTCATTTGGACTACACGAGCGTAGTGCACAGTCGGCCCTCGATAAATAATGGCTGTTCTCCCTCATAGGATCTGTCTTTTCCTGTGGCTGAATTGTCTCCTGGTTTCGGTCCACTTTTGGATTCCTGGTCCTTTATCCTCCCATGAGCCACCAAACCTGTGCCTCCTGGTCCAGATCCTTCACTTGCCCTCACTCTTGGGATCTTCTTAGGCTCTGGGCTCCAGCCTGCTCTGCTCTGGTTGCTCCTGCCTCTGCTGCCACTCAGTTGAGTCTGTCATGGTGCCATCAGCCTCTTCTGTAACCTCCGGTCCCTCTACCAGCAGCCAGATGGAAGCAGCTGGGAGCACAGGTCAGCCGGCAGGCCAAAGGTAGAAGTCTATTAGAACTGCTGATGGTTTCCTTGAGTTTTCCATTTATAGGGCAAGAGTAGGAAGGGGACGCAGGACCGGTGGCTTGTGGCTGCAATCCGATGGATGACAAGCAATGGGAAATGTGAAATTTCACATTTAGAAAACTGATTCTTCTATGTGACAGCTGTTCTTATTCACACTCAGAGGTGCCAGGATTGGTGACCCTTGGCCACAAGGGAGGCCTGCCATCCATTGTCATTACCAGGGGAGTGCCCAGGGAGGCTGCTGCCATGGAGGTGGCTTCAGGAATACTGCTGTGTAAAGGAAAGCATTTCTGCCATTCCAAATGGGGAACCTCTGCCTGCAGCTGAGAGGGGATTTCCCTGCAGGGCCAGCCTGGGGCAGGCAATTGCAAGCGTGGGCTTTGGGGCTCCAGAACCTAGATGTGGTTTAAGCATAGGCCCCAACACTTACTCCCTGTGTGACTTAGATAAGTGACTTCATGTCTCTGAACCTCAGTTTCCTCATCTGTGATGTGGGAACCATTGGATGGCTTTGGGTCCAAGTTTCTCTTTAAGTGAGCGTATTTTAGAATGCTTCCTTCTCTGTTCCAACCTCCTCCTCTGTAATCATAAGGCATCTCACAGGAACAGGGTCCCCTCACTCCTAGTGGCTTTTCCTGGCCCTTGGGGGAACCAGCACTCAGGGTCTGAGCTGCTCACCAGTCGTTTGTCCCATTTTCCACCTGTGACCCATTCAAGCCTTGTGCCTTTTTTTCTAGAAGTCCCATCACAGTCAGTCCAAAGGGACCCTGTAGCTGCCTAGAAACACATTTCAGTCCTACTTACAACAAAAGAACAACCACCTTCAGAGCTTTAGAAAAAAAATAATGTTCCCCATGAACAGTCCCAGAAGAAATGTCACTGGAGACATAAAACTGTTTTACTGTGACCTATGTAAACGTCCCAGGAAATAAACTGACTTCTCATTCCATAAAATCCTCTTGTCCTTTGTCTTGAATAAAACAGATTGGATTACTTGAAAAACAGGAGCTTGAGGCTTGGCAGAGAAGACAAAGTTCAATCATAATGCAGAGGCGTGGGGCAAGGCTTTCCATTCTGGGAAGCACAGCGTTATTAGTTTTATTGCCTAAGTCCTCTTTGAGATGTGCCAATCTCAGCCTCTTGTGGGATGTGGAAGGATAACACACATCTTTGAAAGAGATAGACCCTGTGGCCCATGGAGGGTTGAAAAATCGAAGTCAGATTCTCCCTCAAATGATTCAATCAGGAGTTGCTCAGAACAGAGCAAGGGACAGGAAGTCAACTGATGTGTATCACCCCTCTGCAATGTGCCAAGCACTGTGCTAATTCTTTTTCTTCAAGCCTCATATCTGTTGCTTCCAGCCTTTGCAGGGAGGCTTATGATTCACATATTACAGAAGAGGAACTGAGGCTTAGAGACATGCAGTGCCTTCCCTAAGGTCACACAGGGAGTGAGCACTCAAGTTTGGACTTGAGCCCAGGTCCGAGTGCCCGTGACTCCACACTGCTTACTCATCTTCATCCAGCTGCCCCTTTGTCCCCTAGATAGATTTCTATAGTCCAGAAGGGAGCGTTGCCTGTTGTTCTGGGTCTGTCTGTTGGGAAATCTACATGGAGTCCCATCTATACTTAACATCCAGTGCCTTTTCTGTTTTCATGCCTGGATGTGTAAGTATACAGATGCACATGCACAGGTACCACACACACAGACACACACAGACCACACACACAGGCCACCTAAGTGATGAGGGGAGTTAGTGTCATTATGGGACTTTGTTGAGAGGCATTCTTTTTCTAGGCAACACCCATGTGTCCTGGTGTCCATGTAATAGATGGGTTAGGAGAGTAGCAGAGCATGGTAATACCATTGTGTTAAGGCATATAACGAGCCCAGGCCTCAGGTGCCGCCAGACTCTCCGTAGCACCTTCTAAACACAGTCCCTGTGCACACTGCCAATTTGGATGAAGAATCTGTCACTAAAATTAGGTTGGATGAGGTCTGAGCTGAGCTGAGCTGAGCTATCCTGAAGATATGGCTAATTTACTGTCAAAGCACTGGGCTCAGAAAGAAACTGTGTGTGTACCTGTGTGTGTCCCCACATATGTGAGAATAAGGGTCAGACCCCCTTTCACATCTTGTTCCTAATTCCTTGTCGCACTCAGAATGAAGAATTTCCACAGGATAGGATGCTTTCCTCCATCTCTGAGTGAAATCCAGAGAATCTGTAAATGACAAGCACCATGAACTATTTCCACAAAGAAAAACAGTCTGTCCTCCTGGCGGATCTGGGTCAGGTGGAGTCTGACAGCTGTGAGATGGCGTCAAGAGTGCCAGGCCGTGAGACAGACTGCTCTCCACGCTGTGTGTGAGGCCACATGTCACTTGGACCTAGAGCTAAATTCACCCTTTACTCCTGCCCAGGAGACATGGCTCAGCCCTGAACCCATGGGGTCAGGCGGTTTTAGGTGGAAAAATTGGCTTTTGTCTTTGGTGACTTTATTAAAGAATTCTTAACTTAGACTTCTGGATGGGCTTTAGGGAATCTGTGAATGTGTAAAAATTATGGGAGTAACTGTGTATGTATATGTATACATGTAGACATGTGTGTATATATGTAGACACGTGTATGCATATGATGGTATGCATACATATACATATGTACATGTATTGGTCAGTTTGAGCTGCTGTAACAAAGTACCATAGAGTGGATGGCTTATTAACAACAGAAATTGATTTTTCATAGTTCTGGAGGCTGGAAGTCCCAGATCAGGGTGCCAGTGTGGTCCGGGTCTGGTGAGGGCCCTCTTCTGGGTTGTTTACTGCCAACTTCTCATTGTGTTCTAACATGGCAAAAAGAGACTGGGAGAGCTCTCTGGCCTCTTCTTAGAAGGGCACCAATTCCATTGATGAGGGCTCCACCCTTATGATCCAATCACCTCCCAAAGGCCCTACCTTCAAACATCATCACATTGGGGATTAGCTTCCAAACTATCAATTTTGGTGGGAACAGAAGCATTCATTCCATAACACAGTGTGCACGTGTATGCATTTTCTGGAGAGATAGTCCAAGCCTTTTCTCAGATTTTCTGAGGGGTGTGTGACTCAGAAGTAAAGAACCATAGCATTAGCCATGCCTTCTCAGGATTGTCTGGGACCTACTCTGGGGATCACGTGTGTGGGGTCGCTCTGTTAGCTGTAGGGGACTGGCTAGGTCGTGCTTCAGCCTTGGCTGCGGGGACACAGCAACCTTGAGCTGTAGCTCTTTGCAGACCAGTGTGTAAGGTTTGAGACCAGGGCCTGGTGGCAGTAGTTAGCTTCAAGGACCCCTCCCTGTGTGAAGCTGGACAGCTGGTCCCTTCAGTCTTCAGCAGATTCTTTGGCTGGGATTCCACGATTCAGCTCCTGAATGTAGCCCTTGGATACTTCAATGCCATTATTCACAGCGAGAAACCTCATTCAGTCCAAGAGGAGGGGCAGCCTGTTTTTATAACCCCCAGGAGAAAAGGCCTTCAGCTGCAGCCTGGCCCTCCCCTGCATCACCTGGCAGGCCACATGTCTTTGTCAGGAGTCAAGTGGAAGGCAGTATCAGCTGCACACCCCGCCGAGAGGAAAGAGTGCCGGTTGTGTCTGCTCAGGCACCATCCTCATGTTAGAGCTACAGAGAGGCATGTAGGGGTGGCACATGGAAGTCTGGGTCAGGAAGGCCTGCAGCCTGAAAGCCTGAGGGTGGAGCTCAGCTAGGGCATATACAGGGCTGAGCTCTGGGACTGTCCACTATCACAGAAGCCTGTCTTTGAAATGATATTGCAGTGTGCCCAGCCCTGAGATTTGCCCTGGAGTCACAGAGATGCCCATTTTCTAAAGAAGATCATAGCTTAGAGAAAGATAGATGGGCCAACAGGTCACACAAGTTGGTGTGAAAAGTGGCACAATAGCTGGATAACTCCTCAAAGGCAGGCACTTTCATTTCTATTTCTTGCACTGAGCCCCGGGTTAGACCCAGGAAATGCATCTCTGGAAGGCAGCTATGCTCACCACTATACCACCAATGCAGAGAATGCACCTCTAAATGAGTGAGTGCCTTGCATATAGTTTGTGTTCTAAGGGACTTTCTGCATGCCCAGTGCCTGGTACAAGGCCTGGAAATGAGCTGCACTCATGGAAGGTTTGCAGAAGTGACCTGAATAGAGGTTGGAACACGGTGAGGCCTTATCACAGAGACAACCCAGGGTAGGGAGCTTTACCTGGTTTCATATTTAATGCTTCTGACCTGCCCATCTCACAGGGCCCTTGGGAGACTATCCTGAGACAGCAGATGTTAAAATAGTTTGTGTACTTTAGTGCTAGGCAAAATATGGGCTGCCATTAAAGGTGATTTTCCTATTGTGAGGCTTTCCACACCCTTCATCTCACAGTGCCTTGTGTGAATCTTGGGTGCTTCAGATCCATCAGCATGGTCTCTGTGACTTGGTGGTAATGCTCCTTTTGGGCAGCAGCTGAGTCTTCCCCTGTGTTGAGTTTTCCATGCTGTGGCCGGCATCTGCATGTAGTTGGTACTTACTGGGCCATAGTGACGTGTCTGGAGTTTTCTGATGCTGTAACCAAGGACCTTGGGGGCTCTGCTGGAAGGTCCTGCCCTCAGGAGGCTTCTCAGAGGATGTGACCACTGATGCTGTGTCTTATGCAAATACTCTTTCTGAGTGGTGCTGGGAGTGACCCCAGATATAGCCGAAGAAGTGAGATTGCTCTCCAATTTGTCACCATGAACGGGATCTTTCACAGATGATGGAGTAGTGCATGTGTTAATCACAGGGCAGTGAAGGTCTTGAATTCAGATATGCCAGCATGTGGCCAAAGGCCCATGGCCAGTCCTCTGCTCTCTGTCAGTGGCTAGGCACAGAGGACTGAGGCCTCTATTTATTTCTGATGAGATGTGCTAAGGGAGAAATGGTCGGGGGCATGGAGAGGGGGAAAAGTCATTCTGTCTTCAAAGGAGCACAAACAATTGGTGTGACTCCAAGCTTTCTCTCAGTTGTTCAGTAACTACTCATTGAGCAGTTACCATGCATAGCACATGATGCTAGGCCTGGGGCTAGGGGAGAAATAACACCAATTCTGTTCTTAGAGTTTTCATCCAGGGCTAGATTAAGATGTATTGGGTCCTAAGAATCATAGTGCTCCCTTCTCCTCTTTCCTGAATGTAATGTAAAATAAAAATATACTAAATTGTGAATATATAAAAACAATTCCAGCAGTTCTAATTGTTCCCATGATAACTACTTAAATGTTTAAAAAATCTTTTTTTGGATATCAAATTGTTTCAAAAACATTTTGGTATTAGAACTTCACTGATGTTCTGAAAACAAACTCAGTGTACCATTTAGATACCAAGGGCCCTAATTGTCCCAGAAAAAGAACTCCAGAGGAAGCTTGCTTTTTTTTTTTTAGCAAATACTTGTGAAAGAGCAAAAGTGTGACCTCGCCCTTCAAAGCTAAGTAAAATGTATAATTCTATGATGAGAATCAGGGGCATTCAAGACAGAGGATTCAGAATGGACAAGGGAAAATCATGGGGGTGTAGAAGAAGAGAAAAGCTCAGTTTGGTCTGAGAGGTAGGGAGATCATGGGAGAGGGGTGGGAGCTGGGGCCAGATCCAGTTGAGCCTGAGTGCCAGATAAGGAGTTTGGGTTGTATCAGGTAGTTCTTGGGAGCCATCAAAGATTTCTGAGCCTCTCTTTGTTATTGTAGACCAATCTCCACATTCAGGATATTCAAAACCACCCTTGCATAGCATTTAAGAGTATCTACAGTGATGGAGTGAAGCTGGAGTAATTGAGTATTGGTAATTGCTTTCACTGTGCTTTGGTGGAATGCATTTTAGAAATGGAGTTCTATCCTGTAAGTGCATCTATAGGAAAAAAGTGCCAAAGCCTTCATTATCATTAACCAGTGCCAAATGGGATTTGCAGAGAGAGTGAAATGAATGAAGACCATGCCTCTGTCTTCTGATTACTGCTTGAATCTGTAAGGGAGGGATCATAATAATTGCAGTGATTAAAAAACAACCACCATTTGGGGAAGCAGATATTCACATGGCCTTGGAGTAACACCCACACATTACTTATTTATTTTTTTTTAAGTTTATTTATTTATTATTATTATACTTTAAGTTCTAGGGTACATGTGCATAACGTGCAGGTTTGTTACATATGTATACTTGTGCGATGTTGGTGTGCTGCACCCATCAACTCGTCAGCACCCATCAACTCGTCATTTACATCAGGTATAACTTCCAATGCAATTCCTCCCCCCTCCCCCGCCCTCCCCATGATAGGCCCCGGTGTGTGATGTTCCCCTTCCTGAGTCCAAGTGATCTAATTTTTCAGTTCCCACCTATAAGTGAGAACATGCGGTGTTTGGTTTTCTGTTCTTGTGATAGTTTGCTAAGAATGATGGTTTCCAGCTGCATCCATGTCCCTACAAAGGACACAAACTCATTCTTTTTTATGGCTGCAGTATTCCATGGTGTATATGTGCCACATTTTCTTAATCCAGTCTGTCACTGATGGACATTTGGGTTGATTCCAAGTCTTTGCTATTGTGAATAGTGCCGCAATAAACATACATGTGCATGTGTCTTTATAGCAGCATGATTTATAATCCTTTGGGTATATACCCAGTAATGGGATGGCTGGGTCATATGGTACATCTAGTTCTAGATCCTTGAGGAATCGCCATACTGTTTTCCATAATGGTTGAACTAGTTTACAATCCCACCAACAGTGTAAAAGTGTTCCTATTTCTCCACATCCTCTCCAGCACCTGTTGTTTCCTGACTTTTTAATGATCACCATTCTAACTGGTGTGAGATGGTATCTCATTGTGGTTTTGATTTGCATTTCTCTGATGGCGAGTGATGATGAGCATTTTTTCATGTGTCTGTTGGCTGTATGAATGTCTTCTTTTGAGAAATGTCTGTTCATATCCTTTGCCCACTTTTTGATGGGGTTGTTTGTTTTTTTCTTGTAAATTTGTTTGAGTTCTTTGTAGGTTCTGGATATTAGCCCTTTGTCAGATGAGTAGATTGCAAAAATTTTCTCCCATTCTGTAGGTTGCCTGTTCACTCTGATGGTAGTTTCTTTTGCTGTGCAGAAGCTCTTTAGTTTAATGAGATCCCATTTGTCAATTTTGGCTTTTGCTGCCATTGCTTTTGGTGTTTTAGACATGAAGTCTTTGCCCATGCCTATGTCCTGAATGGTACTACCTAGGTTTTCTTCTAGGGTTTTTATGGTATTAGGTCTAACATTTAAGTCTCTAATCCATCTTGAATTAATTTTCGTATAAGGTGTAAGGAAAGGATCCATTTTCAGCTTTCTACTTATGGCTAGCCAATTTACCCAGCACCATTTATTAAATAGGGAATCCTCTCCCCATTTCTTGTTTCTCTCAGGTTTGTCAAAGATCAGATGGCTGTAGATGTGTGGTATTATTTCTGAGGACTCTGTTCTGTTCCATTGGTCTATATCTCTGTTTTGGTACCAGTACCATGCTGTTTGGGTTACTGTAGCCTTGTAGTATAGTTTGAAGTCAGGTAACGTGATGCCTCCAGCTTTGTTCTTTTGACTTAGGATTGTCTTGGAGATGCGGGCTCTTTTTTGGTTCCATATGAACTTTACAGCAGTTTTTTCCAATTCTGTGAAGAAACTCATTGGTAGCTTGATGGGGATGGCATTGAATCTATAAATAACCTTGGGCAGTATGGCCATTTTCACGATATTGATTCTTCCTATCCATAAGCATGGTATGTTCTTCCATTTGTTTGTGTCCTCTTTTATTTCACTGAGCAGTGGTTTGTGGTTCTCCTTGAAGAGGTCCTTTACATCCCTTGTCAGTTGGATTCCTAGGTATTTTATTCTCTTTGAAGCAATTGTGAATGGAAGTTCATTCATGATTTGGCTCTCTGTTTGCCTGTTACTGGTGTATAAGAATGCTTGTGATTTTTGCACATTGATTTTGTATCCTGAGACTTTGCTGAAGTTGCTTATCAGCTTAAGGAGATTTTGGGCTGAGACAATGGGGTTTTCTAAATATACAATCATGTCATCTGCAAACAGGGACAATTTGACTTCTTCTTTTCCTAACTGAATACCCTTGATTTCTTTCTCTTGCCTGATTGCCCTAGCCAGAACTTCCAACACTATGTTGAATAGGAGTGGTGAGAGAGGGCATCCCTGTCTTGTGCCAGTTTTCAAAGGGAATTTTTCCAGTTTTTGCCCATTCAGTATGATATTGGCTGTGGGTTTGTCATAAATAGCTCTTATTATTTTGAGATACGTTCCATCAATACCAAATTTATTGAGCGTTTTTAGCATGAAGGGCTGTTGAATTTTGTCAAAAGCCTTTTCTGCATCTATTGAGATAATCATGTGGTTCTTGTCTTTGGTTCTGTTTATATGCTGGATTATGTTTATTGATTTGCGGATGTTGAACCAGCCTTGCATCCCAGGGATGAAGCCCACTTGATCATGGTGGATAAGCTTTTTGATGTGCTGCTGAATCAGGTTTGCCAGTATTTTATTGAGGATTTTTGTATCAATGTTCATCAGGGATATTGGTCTAAAATTCTCTTTTTTTGTTGTGTCTCTGCCAGGCTTTGGTATCAGGATGATGTTGGCCTCATGAAATGAGTTAGGGAGGATTCCCTCTTTTTCTATTGATTGGAATAGTTTCAGAAGGAATGGTACCAGCTCCTCCTTGTACCTCTGGTAGAATTCAGCTGTGAATCCATCTGGTCCTGGACTTTTTTTGGTTGGTAGGCTATTAATTATTGCCTCAATTTCAGAGCCTGCTATTGGTCTATTCAGGTATTCAACTTCTTCCTGGTTTAGTCTTGGAAGAGTGTATGTGTCCAGGAAATTATCCATTTCTTCTAGATTTTCTAGTTTATTTGCGTAGAGGTGTTTATAGTATTCTCTGATGGTAGTTTGTATTTCTGTGGGGTCAGTGGTGATATCCCCTTTATCGTTTTTTATTGCGTCTATTTGATTCTTCTCTCTTTTCTTCTTTATTAGTCTTGTTAGCAGTCTGTCAATTTTGTTGATCTTTTCAAAAAACCAACTCCTGGATTCATTGATTTTTTGGAGGGTTTTTTGTGTATCTATCTCCTTCAGTTCTGCTCTGATCTTAGTTATTTCTTGCCTTCTGCTAGCTTTTGATTGTGTTTGCTCTTGCTTCTCTAGTTCTTTTAATTGTGATGTTAGAGTGTCAATTTTAGATCTTTCCTGCTTTCTCTTATGGGCATTTAGTGCTATAAATTTCCCTCTACACACTGCTTTAAATGTGTCCCAGAGATTCTGGTATGTTGTATCTTTGTTCTCATTGGTTTCAAAGAACATCTTTATTTCTGCCTTCATTTCGTTATCAGCCTCAGTAGTCATTCAGGAGCAGGTTGTTCAGTTTCTACATGTAGTTGAGCGGTTTTTGATTGAGTTTCTTAGTCTGGTTCTAGTTTGATTGCACTGTGGTGCAAGAGACAGTTTGTTATAATTTCTGTTCTTGTACACATTTGCTGAGGGAGTGCTTTGCTTTATTATGTGGTCAATTTTGGAATATAAGTGCGATGTGGTGCTGAAGAATGTATATTCTGTTGATTAGGGGTGGAGAGTTCTATAGATGTCTATTAGGTCTGCTTGCTGCTGCAGAGATGAGTTCAATTCCTGGATATCCTTGTTAACTTTCTGTCTTGTTGATCTGTCTAATGTTGACAGTGGGGTGTTGAAGTCTCCCCATTATTATTGTAGGAGTCTAAGTCTCTTTGTAAATCTCTAAGGACTTGCTTTTGAATCTAGGTGCTCCTGTATTGGGTGCATATATATTTAGGATAGTTATCTCTTCCTGTTGAATTGAATCCCTTTACCCTTATGTAATAGCCTTCTTTGTCTCTTTGATCTTTGGTTTAAAGTCTGTTTACCAAGGCTAGTGGCCAAAACCCCTGCTTTTTTTGTTCTCCATTTGCTTGGTAAATCTTCCTCCATCCCTTTATTTTGAGCCTATGTATGTCTCTGCACATGTGAGATGGGTCTCCTGAATACAGCAACTGATGAGTCTTGACTCTTTATCAATTTGCCAGTCTGTGTCTTTTTAATTGGAGCATTTAGTCCATTTACATTTAAGGTTAATATTGTTATGTGTGAACTTGATCCTGTCATTGTGATATTAGCTGGTTATTTTGCTCATTAGTTGATGCAATTTCTTTCTTGAATTGATGGTCTTTACATTTTGGCATGCTTTTGCAATGGCTGGTACCGGTTGTTCCTTTACATGTTGAGTGCTTCCTTCAGGGTCTCTTGTAGGGCAGGCCTAGTGGTGACAAAATCTCTTAGCATTTGCTTGACTGTAAAGGATTTTATTTCTCCTTCACTTATGAAACTTAGTTTGGCTGGATATGAAATTCTGGTTTGAAAATTCTTTTCTTTAAGAATGTTGAATATTGGCCCCCACTCTCTTCTGGCTTGGAGAGTTTCTGCCGAGAGATCTGGTGTTATTCTGATGGGCTTCCCTTTGTGGGTAACCCGACCTTTCTCTCTGGCTGCCCTTAACATTTTTTCCTTCATTTCAACTTTGGTGAATCTGACAATTATGTGTGTTGGAGTTGCTCTTCTCGAGGATTATCTCTGTGGCGTTCTCTGTATTTCCTGAATTTGAATGTTGGCCTGCCTTACTAGGTTGGGGAAGTTCTCCTGGATGATATCCTGAAGAGTGTTTTCCAACTTGGTTCCATTTTCCCCCTCACTTTCAGGCACCCCAATCAGACGTAGATTTGGTCTTTTTACATAATTCCATACTTCTTGCAGGCCTTGTTTATTTCTTTTTCTTCTTTTTTCTTTTGGTTTCTCTTCTCGCTTCATTTCATTCATTTGATCCTCAATCGCTGATACTCTTTTTTCCAGTTGATCGAGTCGGTTACTGAAGCTTGTGCATTTGTCACGTATTTCTCATGTCATGGTTTTCATCTGTTTCATTTTGTTTATGACCTTCTCTGCATTAATCACTCTAGCTATCAATTCTTCCACTTTTTTTTCAAGATTTTTTGTTTCTTTGCGCTGGGTACGTAATTCCTCCTTTAGCTCTGAGAAGTTTGATGGACTGAAGCCTTCTTCTCTCATCTCGTCAAAGTCATTCTCCGTCCAGCTTTGATCCGTTGCTGGCGATGAGCTGCGCTCCTTTGCCGGGGGAGATGCACTCTTATTTTTTGAATTTCCAGCTTTTCTGTCCTGCTTTTTCCCCATCTTTGTGGTTTTATCTGCCTCTGGTCTTTGGTGATGATGACGTATTGATGGGGTTTTGGTGTAGGTGTCCTTCCTGTTTGATAGTTTTCCTTCTAACAGTCAGGACCCTCAGCTGTAGGTCTGTTGGAGATTGCTTGAGGTCCACTCCAGACCCTGTTTGCCTGGGTATCAGCAGCAGAGGCTGCAGAAGATAGAATATTGCTGAACAGCGAGTGTACCTGCCTGAATCTTGCTTTGGAAGCTTCCTCTCAGGGGTGTACTTCACCCTGTGAGGTGTGGGGTGTCAGACTGCCCCTAGTGGGGGATGTCTCCCAGTTAGGCTACTCAGGGGTCAGGGACCCACTTGAGCAGGCAGTCTGTCCCTTCTCAGATCTCAACCTCCGTGTTGGGAGATCCACTGCTCACTTCAAAGCTGTCAGACAGAGTCGTTTGCGTCTGCAGAGGTTTATGCTGCTTTTGTTGTTGTTTAGCTGTGCCCTGTCCCCAGAGGTGGAGTCTACAGAGAGAGGCAGGTTTCCTTGAGCTGCTGTGAGCTCCACCCAGTTCGAGCTTCCCAGGGGCTTTGTTTACCTACTTAAGCCTCAGCAATGGCGGGCGTCCCTCCCTCAGCCTCGCTGCTGCCTTGCGGTCAGATCGCAGACTGCTGTGCTAGCAATGAGGGAGGCTCCCTGGGCATGGGACCCTCCCGGCCAGGTGTGGGATATAATCTCCTGGTGTGCAGGTTTGCTTAAAGTGCATTATTGGGGTGGGAGTTACCCGATTTTCCAGGTGTTGTGTGTCTCAGTTCCCCTGGCTAGGAAAAGGGATTCCCTTCCCCCTTGGGCTTCCCAGGTGAGGCGATGCCTCGCTCTGCTTCAGCTCTCGCTGGTCGGGCTGCAGCAGCTGCCCAGCACCAATTGTCTGGCACTCCCTAGTGAGATGAACCCAGTACCTCAGTTGAAAATGCAGAAATCACCGGTCTTCTGTGTCGCTCGCGCTGGGAGTTGGAGACTGGAGCTGTTCCTATTCGGCCATCTTGCTCCGCCCCTCACATTACTTATTAATTACAAATAAATTAAGTACTTTTACACTGGAGAAATATGGAAGATGCCACCTTAATCGAGTGACCACACTTAGAATTACCAGTAATGAGACAAACTGACATTATGTAGCTTTTGATGGAGTGCAGTGGGATGAGCACAACATCACTTATGTAGTATACTTGCCAAACATCTTTTACCTGAATCTAATAAAGAGATATTAATCAGACACATCCACATTATAAGATCTGCTACCTCAAATAGCATATACTCTAAAAATATCAACGTTTTAAAAAACAAAAAAGGGTATATGTGTGTGGAGGGAATGTTCCAGAACAAAGGAGACCAAAAGGATATAACAAGCAAATTCAATGCTTGAGCTCAGATTGGATTATGAATCAGAAAATGAACAAAGAGCTATAAAAGACATGATTGGGATAATTGTGAAAATTTAAACATGTAATGTATATTAGATAGTAGGTCTATCAATGATAAATTTCTTGGTTATCATATGGCATTATGGTAATATACAATAATGCTGTCATATGTAATCTATTTAGAGTTGAAGTGAGAGAAGGATGCGGAGAGAGGGAAGGAAGGAGGGGGGGAGAGAGAACTTAAATGTGGTAAGATGTTAATAATTGATTAATCTAGATGAAAATTATACAGATGTTCATTGTGTACTCTTACAACTTTTCTATAGGGTTGAATTTTTAGAATTAATATGCTAAAACAGAGCAACAGCAACTCTTTGTGTAGCAATATAGAACAATGTATGTGCTTAGAACTGTGAACTCAAATTGGCATGAAGTTAACTTCACATGCAGTTAAGCTACCCTGGGCCAAACGTACATATCCTTGCTTAATAAAAGAGATGTGCACTATAAATTGGCTGCAAAGTGGATTGTGGTAGTTGATCCTGTTTTCTCACTGGTTTCCATTAAAAAGTGGGGAAGAAGGTCTAATAGATAGAGGTGAAAAGGTTTGCTAAGAGAAGGGTTTCCCATGAACTGTCACTCTATGGCATGCATCCCTGGGGGTATTTGTGTAAGAGTTTTAGGTAGACATTTTCTTGGTTACATACTTTGATTCCCCTAGTGTTTTCTTCAGTTTCCTCTTGCTAAGGTAGTGTGTTCTGCTGTGCTTGGACGTTTCTAATCGCCAATCCCCACCTACTTATAGCAGCCCCTTGGACAGTGTTCCCAGCAGATCTCTCCTCTCACCAGGTCTAGGAGGAATAGGCTGCCATGTCACTCATTGTCAGTAAGCGTCAGTGATCAACAGCTTTAACACTCCCTAAGTCTGAAGCTTCAGGGTCTGGAGAAGATATCAGTAATTTATCTTATCAATCCTGTGAACTAAAATTCATTTAATGTATTTAAAACCAAAGGATACTTTTAGAGAAATTAACATTCTGGGTCTTTCACATTGCACCCATAGGTAACACCTCAAATGGCCTTGGATTATTCAAAAACAATATTGGAAACTAGAAAAAGATAGAGCAAGGACTTTAACATTCTAAGGGAAAATAATTTTCAGTTTGGGATTCTATACCCTCCTAAACTATTAAGTGTGAATGTGGAATAAAGTTATTGTTTTAAATTCACAGCAGAAGAGGGGTGGGGAGGGGAGGCAAAATATATTTGTGAAAGAGAGTTAAAACTTTACCTTCTGTTAGAGAAAGTCAATAGAAAATGCTTACAACTGAAAAAAAAAAGTCAGGAAGAAGTAACATAGAGACATAGCAGTAGATATCAAGAGAAAAAACTAAAAGAGGTGAAAGCAGTTGCCCCAGAGTGGAAATTGGGAGTTAGGAGTGGAGGTTGGATGAGTCAGCGTTCTCTGGAGGGACAGAACTAATAGGATCAGTGTATATAAAGAGGGGAGTGTATTAAGGAGTACTGACTAGCATGATCACAAGGAGAGGTCCCACAATAGGCCATCTGCAAGCTGAGGAGCAAGGAAGCCAGTCTGAGTCCCAATACCTAAAAAGTAGGGAAGCTAACAGTGCAGCCTTCCATCTGTGGTGGAAGGTCCAAGAGTAGAAGTTGGAGTCCAATGTTCAAGGGCAGGAAGCATCCAGCATGGGAGAAAGACATAGGCTGAGAGACTAAGCCAGTCTAGTCTTTCCACGTTCTTCTGCCTGCTTTTATTTTGACCACACTGGCAGCTGATTAGATGGTGCCCACCCAGATTGAGGGTGAGTCCACCTTTCACAGTCCACTGACTCCAATGTTAATCTCCTTTGGCAATGCCCTCACAGACACACCCAGGATCAACACTTTGCATCCTTCAATCTAATTAAGCTGACACAAAATATTAACCATCACAGAGGTGGAGCAGGATACTCCTGTAGAAAGGGAGTATATATGTTTTATAAGGTTTGTAGAAATATTTCATACTTAATCTTTGTGCATATAAAGCTTGGATCTATATAAGAACTAAAAAGTTAGGGATGGGGAAGAAGAAAATAAAGAGGAAAGGCAGGAGGAAAGGGAAGAGATTAAAGCAGAGGAAGAGTAGGAGGAAAAGAAAGAGGAGGGAGAGGAGGAAGAAGAGAAAGAGGAGGAAAAATTAAAAGGAAAATGCACTGGGGCTTGTGTTTGGGAGAATGACTCAGTTCAGCATTTTCCTCTGAGATTCAGCTTCCATGTTTCTAAGATAGGGAAAATGGTATCTCCTTTGGTGGGTTTTTATGATAATTAAATGTTCCTGATAAAAAGTAAGTCTTCAATCAATATTTGTTTCAATGACTTCTCCTTTTGTTTAGAATGAGTGAGAGACTTAAAAAGTGGAAATTCTAACAATGGAAAAAATCATTTATTAATTCATTCCTTATTCACTTAACACTAGTGTCCAAGACTGATGATCCTGAATAACAATGCCAAGGAAGCCAATCAACTCACAGATCACTTTCACCTCTGTTTGTTTGCCCACATTTTCAGGTTCCCAGTGTGCAAGGAACGTGTTCTGCCAGAGAGCAGCTTTCTTGCAGGTGCTCTTTCTATAGGGAGCGACCCTGAAGGGTTTTGTCCTTACATTTTCTTGTCTGGGGCACCTAGTGTGGAAGATGAAGAAGTGAAAATGTAGTTTGGGAAGGGACATAGGATTATCTGAGAGAGGACAGGCTGGCCATTTTCCATGGCCAACTCTCTACCCTCCTCAGCAGCTGCACATTTCCAGGATACCAGGGCTGTACCTTCCTTGGGTCTTTGGAGTTATTTTCTTGCCCAGAGAAAGTTGATTGAAGTTTTGTCCCCTCAGTATCTGGAAGCAGCATAGTCTTCAGAGTTATTTCACGTGCCTCCACTTTTCTAATAGCACAGTTCTTTCTCGTAGTCCATTTTTAATTAAACTAATATCCCACTGTCTACCAGAAAATAGCAATGATGGGAATCAATAGTGCTGGTTGATGCATGGCCAGCACTACTCCGGGAAGCCTGAGCCTGAGATGAGCACTGTCCTCAGTGCAAGCACTCTGAGAAGTCGCCCTGCACACCAAACACTTGAACCGCTTGTTGCTTTTCCTTGGTCCCCTTGTAGCTATCTGGAGGAAGTATAGTCATCTGGACGGGGTCTAGATGGTGCCTTTGACATCCTTGCCTGACTGTCCTGGGTCTGCAGTCATCCCCCTTCAGGAAAAAAGAAGCCACCTGTGAAGTGAACACACATTAAATATTTTGTGGTGGTTTCTCTTTTGCAAAATACATGAATAGCTTAGACCTAGCAAATTCATGTGGGGTTTTATGGTGTGTCTGCATGTATTGCTTGTACATTTTTTATATTCACTTGCCAGAGGAGCTGTATGCTGGAGTTCTGGGGACATAGATTGTTTGAAATCAATAAATAAATTCTAAATTGTATTTTCACTGGTAGCTTCACCCTCATGCTTGGCTGCGCCTTTCATCACTGAGGCTCCCAAGGACTAAAGCAGCCAGATGGTTCTGGGCATTACAAGTTGCTGCAGGGTGGCTGGAGGAAACCTCAATAATACGTAATTTTGTCCCTGAAAGCTGAGCTGGGCTTTAAACGCTTGCTTACCTGCACTGATAAGGAAGGCCATAGGGGAGGATGACTTCCTTTCAGAGGAGTGAGGATGGATGGCTGGCTTCTCTTACTCTGAGATTGGATCAGTAAGGCCTGGGCTAGGGGATTTACTGTGGAAAAAGGCCAGATGTGAAACAGTGGGAAAAAAGCACAGACAGAACTAGAAGGCATGCAAATGAAGGAGAGAGAGCAGGTACACTGGATTCGTGGAGGAGGCAGCAAGAGTTTGCAGGAGAAAGTGAGTGTGATTTTAAATCGGAATGGGGACTTCTGAATCTGGTGAGAAGGGGACTTCTGAATCTGGTGAGAAGGAAGGCAATATAAATCTTAGAGAGAATGCTTTCAATGGGATGTCGGAGACTGAATCCAGATGATGTGGCATTGATGAGGGAGGAGGTGATAAGGTAATGGAAGCTGTAATATGCAACCGAGGATGATGCCAACTCCTATTACTTTGTAGTGATGGCCTAGAGCTCTTTGCTGAGCAGGTTGTTTCTGGGTGACTCTGGAGAGAGTGCTGTGATTGATTACTTAGGTCTGCTGTGTGCATAGGAGTCAGTGTTGGTATGGTTGCCATCTACATGCCATCCTTCATAGAGATTCAAGAATCTGGTAACTCACACTGTTATTTTAGTGTGGCCTGTCCTTTCCTGTCCTGTTTTTACTTAAGATTGATATTCATAATATCTCACAACTAATCCATGACTAATCACTGCAGACACTGGCTATAAACAACCGGTTGCCTGGAGTGTGTGTACTACAAAATATCAGCCCTGCTGTTGCTCATGCCATTTACTCTGCCTGGAGCATCCTTTCCCTGTGTTCATCTACTGAACTCCACTCATTCTTCAAGCCCTCTTCAAATGTCATCCCCTCAAGGTGGCATTTTCTTTAAACTTTGCTCCTTTTCCTATGTTCCCATGGCACTTTGTGCATATCTGGATTCTAGCACTTCCAACACTTTAATGCTGCAGTTGTGTGTTTATGTGCTTGTAGCTTCCTTTAGTTGGGAAGCTACTTGTGAGCAGCAAGGGTGCCTCCCCAGATGAGGCAGTCAATAAATGGTAAAAGGACAGGCATCTTAGGAACTTGGTTCATCTCTGAGTCATCCAAGGCAAGCAGAATGCCCAGTACATAATTGGCACTCAGTAAATTGCCCCTCTTGCCTAGCAAGTATAGGCTCTCATTAAATACACACACGTGTGTGTGTGTGTGTGTGTGTGTATATATATATATATATATATTTTTTTTGCGATTGGGTCTTGCTCTGTCACCCAGGCTGAAGTGCAATGACATGATCATGGTTCACTGCAACCTCCACCTTCCAGGCTCAGGTGATCCTCCCACCTCAGCCTCCTGAGGAGCTGGGACTACAGGTGCACACCACCATGCCTGGCTAATTTTTTGTATTTTTTATAGAAATGGGGTTTCACCATATTGCCCTGGCTGGTCTGGAACTCCTGGGCTCAAGCAATCCACCTGCCTCAGCCTCCCAAAGTTCTGGGATTACAAGCATGAGCCATCACGCCCAGTGATGACCTGATTTATTTGTGATCAGGGTTTTGGTTTTTCTTTTCAATAAGAAAAATATGAATATGTCTGAGGGCAGAATAAAATGCTTGTTACTCAATGGAACTTCAGTGAGTCAGGAGTGTGCCCAGGGCTATGCAGTCCAGAGGGGCAGAATTACCTGGAAAAGAGGTCTTTGCTCTGCAATTCCTTCTCAGACCCTGTGCACCATACTCTCTGTCCTGCAGCTGTTGGCTCTGATCCTGCCTTTGCTCGGGTGTATGGAGGGATCCTATCATCATTCATTTACTTAGCACATACTTACTGAGCACTTACTATGTGCAGGCTCTGGGGCACATACCCTGGACCTCAGGAGCTCAACAGGAAAGGAAACTGTGTAAAGGCAGAACTTCATGATATAGAAGGAAACCTATTCAGTGTTTGCCTTTATATGCTCAGGCCAGGAGAGAGAAGAACCCAGTACAAATCATTTTTTAAAAGATAATGTCAAAATGGTAAAACAGACTAAATGAACCTATGCTGTTAGAATTCAGTGTCATGGTTATCCTTAGTTGAGTAGTGGTGGAAGGGAGAACTAGGGGTTTCTGGAGTGCTGGGAATGATTTGACCAGGGTGATTGCTGTATGGGGGTGCTAAGCTTGAGAAAATTCATCGAGTTGTACAGGTGTATTTGGTGCACTTTTCTGTATGTACATTTACATCAACAAAACGAGGAAAAAAGATGATGCCTGAAAATACAGTTGGAACTGTCACGGAAGGTGGTGAAGCTTTCTCATAATCCACAGGGAATTCTGTTGCATTGTAGTAGTTTTGACTCAAAATTAGGAAATCTTTTCTTACTGTCAGACTCACACACAAGTGAACTCATCTTCTTGGGAGCTTATTTTATTAGTGGCTGAACACATAGTGCCTAGCACAGGGCCTGGCCTGAGCAGGCGCCATGGAATCTTTGTGAAATGGTGGGATGGATGAACACCTGCAGGCTATAGCATCCCTGCAAGGATTCAGGTGCAGGTAAAACTGGAAATTGCAGTGGAGGTGGCACCTGATTAGATTGTCTTTGATAATGATCAGAGCAACAGCTATTCTCTGTCAAGCAACAACAGTGAGCCAGGCCCTTCAGATCGCCATTTCTAGGCTTCATAGCAGCCCAACTTAACCCTGAGGAAACAGGCTCAGAGACGTGAAGCAATGTATCCAAGCCCACTCAGCTAATAAGTGTGGCAAAACTGGCACTGGAAATTAGGCTTCTCTGACTCCAAAATCTCACTGTTCCTCCTAAAGCATATTACCTCTGATGCCTTCACTATCTGGTCCCCACTATCACTTCTTTGTAATAAAATCGGTCTACTTCCTCAGGGGTGGCTTTTGAGAAGAGGAATCTGTTTTTCTCTGTCCTAAGGATAGAAATCTGACTGTCAGTGTGTGTATGAGTGGGGCAGGAAGCCCTCTTCTCCCATGAGGTGCTAGCCTGGTGTACATATTACAGACATTTTGATGGGAACTGCAATCTGGGCCAATGTGTCTGTATGGGCCAGAGCAATATCCCAAGAAAATGAGTGACTGTGCTTCCTTCTCAACTATTTTGTGTCTTGGGCTGGAGAGTGCCCTTTGTTTGGAGAGCATTAAGGACTGGAGCTGGGAAGGAATTCAGCCGTGAATTTCTCTGAGGATACGCTATGCCTCTCATGACTGGCAACTTATTACAAATGTCACAACTTATCTGCAGCTGGAAGGATAATTTAGCAAAGTCTGCGTCTGCCAAATGAGGATGTTTGCATTTCATACAGGCATCCTGTTCATGTGCTAACAGAAGTGATCAGGGGAAGAGGCCTCGATCAAACAAATGATTAACCTTAAAAACAGACACATAAACAGACCCACAATGGATGAATTATGCAGCAGACCATCTCTGCCGCTGACACTGGCCACATCTGGTTTCTCTACTCAGGCTGTTCCTGTAAATGACTTTCCTTCTCTGTTTGCTTCCTGGCTCTCTCTACCTGTTTTCCTTTGCACAGAAGCCAACAGAGGATGGCAAAGGCCTCCTGTCTGTGTTCCTGAGCAGTCCTTCCCCAGAGGGGACCAGGGCCTCTCACAGGCCACACATGCTCCTGCCTGTTTGGCCCAGGCGTACCCTAGACAAACACAGGAGGCAGCCTTAGGAGCCAAGTCAGATGGTACACAGAAGGGAAGGAGAGGCAGGTACTGTTGGTTTAAGCTTGTTTGCAAGGGACCCCAGGAGCGCATAAATTCTGCAAGCCTCACTTCGCCTTAGAGATACATCTTATTTATGCAGTCTGAGCCTCGCTTTATGAGGTGCTGAGCTGAGCTCAGAGGTGGGCACTTTATCCTCAGACGAGCTCTGCACTCAGCCCTGTGGGGGTGTTCTTGCAGACTTCCTGCTTTGGGCCAGACAGGCGTTTGGCAACATTGAAGGCTGGCTCTTGGCTCCTTCCAGCTGAGAGCCTCCTCAGAGGTCCCTACAGATCTTCTTGCAAGGCAGTGGGCAAAGGAGCAAGCAAGATAGAAGCAAGATCTCAGGCCTCCCTGAAGCTGCATTTGCTGCAAGAGGGAAGTGTCTTCCCGTGCTGTGTCGGCTAAGACGGCAGAACCTCACCAGGCGAGGCAGTCAATAAATGGAAAAAGGACAGGCATCTTAGCAACTCGGAGTCTGGCTCCCAGAAGCCCAAAGCCACGCCTCATTCCTTCTACCTCCCAGGAATCTGAGAATCTTGATGGCTAATATGAGTAATAGAGGCCAACATTTGTTCCAGGTCTTCTGGTTGTCAAGGCACTTTCCCTTGTATTTTCTCACAAACTCAGGCAAGGTAGAAACAGGCCTTATTGAATTTAGGAATGAGAACCAAGTGGCTTTACTTGGGCCATCTCTAGGGAAGACACATTATTATATAACATAGGCATTGTGTCTTGGAACAGTTTGCTCATGAAAGAGTAGGATTTTAAAAATACTGTGCTTCAGAAACTCAATGAATTACCTCTGATGCCTTAATAAAGAGAGGAATAATATTAACTTTGACCACTTTATCAAGTGGCTATTTTCACCATTTAAAATGAGGCCGGTCAGATCCAAGATTCTGTGAGATGTAAACATCTCCTTCCCTCTGTTGCTTGTTCATTCCCATCGATGTCTTGGTTAAATAGTTACAGAGTTTGAAAAGTAATAACACTGAATTTTTTTTTCTAACACAAACCGTGAGAGTGCTGTGCACACCAAAGTATGAAACCAATGTTTGTTGAATAATTGAGTGAATTACTGAATAAATGAATTCTGACTTTTACCTTGTGAATGTGGGATTGCTGTCAAGTCTGGGGAAAATGGCACACTTACCAAATCAATAGGAGGGTCACCTTATCTCTGTGAGTAGAAACGAGAGGGGGTCTCAGAGATGCTGCCCAGGCTTGACTGTCTCTCTGAAGTCAGCCTCCCTGGAGTTGCTGTTCTGCCCAGTTTCCAGTCTGGGACAGGTGTTGCCCCAGGGCCTCTGTGCTGGTCAGCTAGCAAATCGGCCTGAGGTGCATCCCTGCTGTGCGCCTGGCTGCCTGCTCAGCACGGCTCTGCAAGAAGACAGGGGAGGAAAGGAACTCCCTGGTTTGGGGAGAGCCTGGTGCTGTGCCCGGCTCTTTACCTTCTTCATTTGTACAGAAAATACATGAAAAGGAGATCCTTGACTCCTTATCTGATGCAATTCACTATCCATAAAGAGCAGTAAGGAGAGGAGGGGTTGTGGGTGCTAAAACGTGCTGAGCCCAACTCTGTGCTGTGCATGGGAAGGGCTTCTCTAGCTCGGCACTGTCGCCATTTCGCACTGGATCCTTCTTTGTCATGGGGGGTGTCCTGTATCCTGCAGGATGATGACCAGTGCTTACCAGCATCCCTGCTGGCTTCTACTGCAAGATGCCCATAGCGTATCTCCATCCACCCACCGCCATGTGACAACTAAAAACATCTCAAGACATGGCTGCTGATCTGAGTATTAGCCTGAACTCATTTAAGCCTCCACAATCCTGTGAGGCAAGTGTTACCATCACCACTTTCCATGTGAGGAAATGAATTATCGGAAAGGTTCAGACATATACCTAAAGCCACCCAAGAAAGAAGTGAATAAATTGGGATTTGAAACCCATGTCTGTCTGCCAATGTTAGGGACTCCTGGGAGGCCACCCTCCTGCAGGTTCTTGGCAGTGAACGCTAACTGTCTGGATCTTTACTTTTCTAGAACCTTGTGATGTGACTTTTCCCCTATAGAGCTCCTATTGCCTTATCACTTGCTTTGAGATCCTATTTGAGGTTGCTAATTAAGTCTTTTCATAGAAGGGAATGGGATGAGAATATTAAATGTGGGAAGATGCCACGGTTTAACAATGCTTGGCCTCTCTTTTGGATTTTGCTCTCTTTCTGTTGATCTTTTTTCTTTCTCTGTGTCTCTACGACTGCATCTTTCTCTTTGATAATTGGAGCCAGTAAGTCCTTTGAATTTGAGGGTTATTGGTAGTTAAGTACTAGGATTCTGTCTATCTGAAGCCGCCACCAGAATTTTGCTGGTACCTGGTGTTGGAGACCCTCTTCCCATCCACATTACCCATCACCTGTGAGCCCCTCCAAACCCAACAATTTCCTGTGCTGTGTCAGTACTAAATTGGGGCAGCAGAGGTCTGGATCTTTCTTGGGTCACCAGGAAGAGGTTTGGCTAGGGTACCATGTAGAGCACAGGGTAAACAGAGGCCAGGTCATGCTGTGGGTTGTACTTCTTGGAGGGCAAGGCAGAGGCCTGGGGTTCCTGGAGGTCAGGGCTGGAACAGCACAGGTGGACAGATGGAGGGGAGGGGGACACAGATAGCAGAGGGCAGAGCAAGAAGGAAGTCCACAGTCCAGGAAGGGAGTTGAGATAGGGCAATACAGGCACAGGCTCTAGAAGGCAAATGCTGATGAAGCTACATCTGTCCCAGGTCTGGGAGTCTTGAGCCCACAGGTTGGGGAGGGAGGTAACAGGCTGCAGTCAGGGGTGGGAGGGCAGTGGGGAAGGCCAGAACAGATGAGGAAAGACTTTATTTCTAATCAACTTGCAAAACAGGGGACAGGACAGTGATATAAAGGAGGATTTGGTCAGCGCTGATGGCTCATTGACTTGATGTCCTGCCAGCTGATGGAAATACTACATTTAGTGGCTTTTAGACCAGAGGAGGGAATATAGTATTGGGATAGAGAACTGGGCTTAAATGTTGGCCATCATAAGTGAACACAGTCATACAGTTCTAAGGCTGGCTGATCATATCATAAAGCTGGTTATCACTTTGCTGAGTGACCATGAGGACTCGAGGTAACATATGTAAGTTGCTGGCATAAAGCAGGGGCTCTAGAAATAGTAACTGTCAGCAGTATGTATTCTTTGACTCAGCCAAGAACACAATTTGCTCTGTTTTTGTGAAATATTATTTATGGACATTGTCAAAATTTGAAAGTGTTAAGAAGTATATAACAATCTTCCAGAGAAAACATCTTGGCATATTTCCATTTAATCTTCTCTGACTGTAACTACAATTACTGTCACTACCATCATAGAATCTCTCTTAACCCACTTCTTTTCTTTTCTTTTCTTTTTTTCTTTTCTTTCTTTTTTTTTTTTTTTTGAGTCGGAGTCTCGCTCTGTTGAAGCTGGAGTGCAGAGGCATGATCTTGGCTCACTGCACCCTCCACCCCCTGGTTTCAAGCAATTCTCCTGCCTCAACCTCCCGAGTAGCTGGGACTACAGGTGCCCGCCACCATGCCCAGCTAATTTTTCGTATTTTAGTAGAGACGGGGTTTCACCATGTTGCCCAGGCTGGTTGCGAACTCCTGAGCTCAGGCAATCCATCCGCCTTGGCCTCCCAAAGTGTTGGGATTACAGGCATGAGCCAATCCATTTCTTAACCAAGTCACAAATTCACGAGTTTTCTCAGCTCTTCCTTCTATAGAAGCCACTGACTGAAGTCCACAGTCTGCTGGGCACTCATAGCTGGCATGGAACCCATAGTATTTCTTTGAGTGCCCCCATGCCTCCTGCACTGAGGGAATGCTTACCAAGGGTCACAGAGCTGGGTTTCTTCCCAGTCCTTCCTGTGCTTGCTGAGTTTGTTATTGTACTAACATAATCTAATTAAATATTGAGTGACCTAGTAAAATATGAGCGAAAAGAGAGTTGCTTCTTAGAAAAAATCAAGTTGCATGCATTGAACAACTGGATAAAAGTCAATTACTAGCAATGATGGCTGTCAAATTAGTTGTAGTCAGAGCAGCTGATAAAGATGAGAAGACATGTGTACATAATCCTAGAAGAATTTTGCTCTCAATTGGTTTCACATATGTGTTTACATTCCTTCTCCATTTTTAAGGTGAGTTCTCCAGTTTTTAAGTTTAGTTCTTTATTTTAAGCCAAATTTGGAAATCATAGATGATATAAAAAGTCATGAATTATAATTTTATTTTTTATTTTTTTTACCAGCTGAACAAGGCCTGAAGAACGAATTATAATTTTTAAAAAAGGAAAACAAAGATGTAGAACTACAACCTGGAGACACAGCTCAAATAGAAGCCTTGGCCCTACACCAAAAGATTAGCATGAAATGTTTTAAGTTGAAATAGTGTTTATGGTTTGTGTGTGTGTGTGTGTGTGTGTGTGTATATTTATTTATTTAGAAAATATATATATGAACATACACATTTATCTGCATAATTTCAGTGATTCCTGCTTTAAACTTTTTGTTTAACCTATCAGCTGCTCCTGACCATGTCAGATAAGAGAGTTGTTACTGGAAATACTGTGTGTTAGGTGCTTATTTGGTGCCATGCCTCCACAAAATTCTTTATAGATAATAATCTCATTTCATTCATACAAGAACCTTTTAGAGTATTCTTTCATCCAGCACAAATTTATTAATCAGCTATTTTGTGCCTAACACTGTTCCAGGTTCTGGAGGTGCAGGTGAACAGCACCGGCATAAGAGCAGGGACCCGTAAAGTCTTGCTCCATAAGACTCATAAAGTCCCTGCTCTTAAGGAGCCCCATTCTAAGGGGTGTGTTTGTGTGTTTGTGTGTATGTGTGTGTGTGTGTTTGTGTTGGAGACAGGAGGTAAGACATAAATAATAAGAAGGATAATTTTAAGTAATGGTAGGTGCTGTGAGGAAAACAGGACACAAGGCTTTGGTAGAGTGACTGACAAGGGTCAGTTGAGGGTGCTGATGTTGGCTGGTTGGGAAGGTTATCCTGTGGCAAGCAGTGATTGAGCTGAGACTTGCATGACAAGAAGGCTCTGGCCCTCGGTCACAGCATCCCACACTGAAGAAATAGCAGGTGCAAAGGCCCTGAGGTGGGAATGTACCTGGAACCTGGAAGGCCCATGTGGCTGGAGCAGAGTGAGCAAGAGAAGGGTGGGATGAGCAGGATCGGTGAGGCCCTTGGAGACCAGGGTGGAGTATTTGGGTGCTCTACCAAGTGAGAAGGGGGGCAGTTGCTGCATTTTAAGTGAGGTGTGATGTGATCTGATTTATTTATGTTTTTAGAAGTTCATTCTGGTTACTGTGGTTGATGGGTGGCAGGGGGTGAGGGACTGGCATAGAAGTGGTTGATTAGGTGGGAGGCCATTGAAGAGACCCAGAGCAGAAATGGTGGGGGTTCAGACCACTGCAGTGGGGGAAGCAGAAGCAGCTAGGTGGGTGGATTCAGAGTAGTGGGGGATCCTCATGAGGAAACCTAGGCTCAGTGTTTCCCATCAGCTTACTGTGCAGGTCCTGCCCTTCCTTCCTGGTGCGGTCTTTCCTTCTCCCTACCCACTGTGTGGCAGTCCTCCATCTACTTCTCTGCAGTGTTGATTAGAATCTACTGAATGATAGCGAACTGCTTGTTCTTTAGAAAAGTAGAACTGATGAAGAGGAAATCTCTTCCTGAGTAAGAACCATCTTCTGTTTTATGTTTCTAGAATGCCCCATCATTGGAGTTGATAGCAATCTACTGCTGGGTAAGTTTGGGCTCAGGGCTAAACCTGGGGGGCTGCTAGTTGGGTTCATCTGAGTCAGGCAAGAGCTGACCCTCCTTCCCTGTAATTGGACACAGTTTGCAGTATGACAGTGTGTGGAGTGTTGCTGATGCTAGGGTTTTGGTGATAGGTGAACCACAGAAGAGGAGCCTGTCATTTTTCAGGCAGAGGGTTGCAATCAAATGAAGTCAGAGCAATCAAATGAAGTCAGTAATCAACAAAACTCTATTGCTATATTCTAAACCAGCCCTTTTAATTAGCAGAGAAGTGTTTGCAGAGGCCCTTTCTCCATATTTGTTCGTTCATTCAACAAACACACAGTAAGCTCCTGGCTCTTATTCTTTGCTGTGTGTCCTTAGACAAGTTACTTGTTCTTCCTGAGCCTCAGTTGCTTTAGCCGTGTAACAGGGATGCTGATAGCACATATGTTTTAGGATTAGGATTATGAAGTTATAATGAAAGAATGGATGTAATGTTCTTCGCAAAGGGTCTGGTGCATTGTAAAGTTGGGAGTCTTGAAGAAGGTGGCAGAGGACTGCCTTGAGAGGAGGACCTGCCCATCTCTTGGTCACAGCCTTTTATGGTGTGACCCTTTCTGCTCTGTCATGTTTCTAGCAGAAGTTCCCAGTACCAAGGGACTTCTGAGAGCCTCTGCTACCTCTTCTATAACCAGGATTGCCCTAACTCAGGATTCACAAGGGCTTTCTGGTTTGTTCCTGGTGGGTTTTCACATTTTCTATGTAGTTTTTGCTTTGGTGCTTTTGGGCACTGGTCTTTTCTTTCTGGGTGCCACTACTTGCTCTCTGATGTTTTTTTAGGTCCACTTGAACGGAGGCTGCTGCATCTGACTTTCTGTCATGACTACTTCATCTTAGATTCCACTTACAGCTCTTTGCTCATAATGAGCAAATGAATACGACTGCTTGAGAGTGGAGCTCATTTGGTTTCCTCTGGAGGACCAACAACCCTGTTTTTGCAGGTTCCTTGATCCTCTGACTTGATGGGTCTTGATATGTCCCACAAGTCATCCCTCTCCAAATGTTAAATTCATCTGGGGGAAGTTTGTGTATCCAACCCCCGTTAGAGATTCACATTCATTATTAGCATAGTGAAGGCTCTGATAAGTACCTTCAGAAAGAAACATGTTTAGTTTTGTTAAACCTAACATTCCCGTATAGATCATGCAAAAATGCTGCTCTTCATCTTATTTTGTTGAGTGGACTTGAGGAAACGAAGTTGGAAACCCAAGGTTCAAAACGCCAAGTTCAGGCCCTCAACTCAGAACTTCAAATTGCTGACAAAATGCTGGCCTGATTTCAAATACTTTTGGATTCACATCTCATGGGCTGGATTGGATTTTTTATTTAAGATGTAATTTCAGATTTTTTTTGAGACACTCCTCAACCTCCCCCTTCCCTAGGCAAAGCCAAGATGCTCTTGAAGATTCATGCTGGCTTCTACATTTATATGCTCAAACCACAGAGCACATGATTGGCTTATAACTCCATGTTATTGCATTTTCCTTTGGTGGAATTTGGCATCTGATTTGCAACACTCCCAGATGATCGTGGTTGGAGTTGTAAGATTAAAATGCTTCCCCTCCAATGAGAACATTAGTCTTACACCAGCTTTGAACAATGGCGCGATGGGCCAGATTCATCTCTCTGATTTAGCTATAGTGGAAATGCCCCAGGATGGAGTGTGTGTACTGACAGAATGGAAGAGGAACTGCCGTCAAATCCACCCCAGTCCTCTGCACTTAGAAACAAAAAAGGCTGAGGCTGTGTAGAAATTCATGTGTGGCAGATAGCAGAGGAAAGAAGGGGAGCTGCAGTGAATTGTGAGGCATGACTCTGCATTCAGCTCACCTGCAAGGGGTCTTTCATATGGCTGAGTCATGTCTAGGTGGCAGTCGGTGCTGTAGAAGAGATGGTGAGTTTGAGCTGAGCTTTGTAGGATACAAAGATGGTATGAAACCTCTTGGATGTGGCAGTCCTGGGCATGGCCCCTTGAAGTCGGTTGTCATTCTCAGACAAGATGGCCAGTGGCAAAGATAGACTGGGGAAGCAGGCTCTCAGGATCACATGGGATCCTAGACTGGAAGCACTGGGGAAGGGACCCAGTTTCTAGGCTCAAGTGTCTGGCTTGTTTATGCTGCTGCTTAGCACTCCTTGTTTTCTACTGGAAACTTGACTTCATCTTCCTGTGTTTAGTTGCTGCTCCTGGGACTTTATTCTTTCATCTTATCTTATTCCTGATGTTGATAATAATTCTGATACCTAACATTTATTAAGCATTTACTATATGCCAGGTACTGTGCTAAGTTCTACATGTATGGCTTCACTAAATCCTTGCAGCAGCGCTCGGAGCTGCTTTTACAATCCCATTTTATGGATGAGGAAACAGAGGCACCGACAAGTTAGGTAAATTGTGCTCCTGGGATCTAGGGAGCCTGGGAACCTAGGCAGTCTGATTCTAGAGCCAGGTTCTGGACCATTATGCCATGGTCTCTGTGACAGTTCCCCGTGGCTCTGGTCTCTGCTGCCACATACTGGGACTGGAGCATGATGGTGAAGGAAAGGGGGGAAATTCCTGCGATCCAAGGGACAACTAGCTCAAGCCACAAACAAACAAAAGCACAGGGATAGAAATAAATCTCTGTTCTGAAGTTCCAGAGCAGAAAGGCCATGACTTTGCAATTTCTTGGGCCTCAGCAGGGCCTCCTACTTATCTAGTCACCAACTGGGAGACCCAGCTGTGGGTGTACCTCATGGCTTTTCTTCAAAAAGAAATTGAGATATAGATAACATCATTTCTATTTTGTAATCAACAATCATTTACTGAGCACCACTGTATGCTGGAGACTTACTAAACACTCATAACATTATCCCTAATTCTCTTAACGATTCCTCAATATTGGCTAATATTATTCCCACTCATAGATGGGAAAACTGAGCCTTCTAGAGATAAGGAACTTATCAAGCTTACGTAGGAAGGTTGAGCTGGTCAGAAAACCAGGAGGTTTTCATGAATGGGAGATGTTGTTTCTTGAGTAGTCTCTGGCCTTCGGCTGTGAAGAGAAGCTGCCAAAAAGATCCACCCAATTGAGGAAAAGTTGCCCTACTGAGGTCCAAGAAATTTTTTTTTTTTTTTTTTTTTTTTTTTTTTGAGATGGAGTCTCACTCTGTCGCCCAGGCTGGAGTGCAATAGCACGATCTTGGCTCACTTCAACCTCTGCTTCCTGGGTTCAGGCGATTTTCCTGCCTCAGCCTCCCAAGTAGCTGGGACTACAGGCGCCTGCCACCATGCTCGGCTAATTTTTGTATTTTTGGTAGAGACAGAGTTTCACCATATTGGCCAGGTTGGTCTTGAACTCCTGACCTTGTGATCTACCTGCCTCGGCCTCCCAAAATGCTGGGATTACATGTGTGAGCCACCGTGCCCGGCCCAAGAAATTTTAAAGTCATAGCCTTTCTTCTCTGGAACTTCAGAATGCAGATCCACTTCTTTTGTTTATTTGTTTATTTTTTACTTCAAGTTCTGGGATACATGTGCAGAACGTGGAGGTTCGTTACATAGGTATACATGTGCCATGGTGGTTTTCTGGAGCTATCAACCCCTCATTTAGATTTTTTAGGCCCCACATACATTAGGTATTTGTCCTAATGCTGTCCCTCCCCTTGCCCCCCAACCCCCGACAGGCCCCGGTATGTGATGTTCCCCTCTCTGTGTCCACGTGTTCTCATTGTTCACCTCCCACCTATGAGTGAGAACATGTGGTGTTGGTTTTCTGTTCCTGTGTTAGTTTGCTGAGAATGATGGTTTCTGGCTTCATCCATGTCCCTGCGAAGGACATGAACTCATTCTTTTTTATGGCTGCACAATATTCCATGGCATATATGTACCACATTTTCTTTATCCAGTCTATCATTGTTGGGCATTTGAATTGGTTCCAAGTCTTTGCTATTGTAAATAGTGCAGAATGCGGATCTATTTCTAACCCTGTGCTGTTTTCTGTTGTGGCTTGATTCTTCCCTCTGTTAGCGGCATTCTCAGCTTCTATGGCACTGTTGTTGTTGGTTTCTAAACAGGCAGCTACCAGGTACCAGAGATGTTCCTGGTGAGGCCACAATGAGTAGAAAAGTGACCCAGAAGGCAGAACCTGGTGTCTCCTCATTTCTGTATGCCTATTGCTTGGCACTGAGCTGGCAGCACATCAGTGCGAATAACTGTTGGATGAAATGCTGGCCTTTGCCTGATACCAGGATACCTGTGTGACTTAAACACGAGGATACAATTGGAGTGATTTCCCCTGCCCTGAAGAATCTTTTTTTTTTTTTTTTTTTCCTTTCTTCTTTCTTTTTTCATTTACTCATTAATTCTGGTTGGGCCAATAAAACAGCATCTGGCATTCTTCATTTTAGAATTTAAAAATCAAATTTTGAGTCAATGCTAAATGAATCACAGGTACTCTTCCTTTCTATAAGGGATGAGCTTTTCATTACGGATTTTGTCCATCTGAATCTCCTGTAATGGGCAGGCTTTCTTGTTTCTCGGACTCTGCTTGGCTGTGGATGCCAAGTGAGGTTGTCTTGCTTCTGGAGGGGGAGTGATTGGCTCAGAGGTCCCCGTCTGTACCTCTGTGGTGTGGTGTAGACTGTGCCAGCCAACTGGGCTTGGTCCATCCAATCTGCTGCCCCAGCACTTTGCTGCTGGCCTTCCCAGGGTACAGATTCCAGGGTGAAAGGGTGATGTGAAATTGTGTTGAATTATTAAATGAATATGCATCAGAAGAATGCCTGGCAAGTGCTTTGAAGCATAGAGATTATCAGCGGACTCTGTGCATAGCCATATGAAAACCAAATCCATAGGGAGGTTTCAGATCTGCTTTAGGAAATGCAGAGAAATGGCTCAGCAGGAAGAGCCCCTGCAGCCAGGAGTTTGCTCCTTTGAGCAAATCAATAGGCTTTTTTAAAACCCAGGCTTTAATTGGTTATGCCCTGGAGAGGGTTTTTGATACATGCCCCATCTGGCAGGACTAATTGCTCTTTGCATTCAGTGACTAGATTGGTGCTCTGAACCTGGGAAGAAGGCTTGGAAGGTGTTCATGCCTGTCAATGTCACTGCTCATGGCTCTTGGATGATAGTGTGTCTTTTTTGACACCTGTTTCTTGCAAATGATTCATAGGACATGTCTTATAAGTGAGCAGCTGCCACAGAGCTCCTGGAATGGCAGAGAGTTGAGGTGCCCTTGTAGGTCCAGGGCATGTGATGGAGAGCCACCTCATGTTGCTGGCCTGGCTTCTGACTCCCTGGTGACAATGACCCCACCTGGACCAGGGAGACAAGTGATTTGGACTGGAGATGACCACCTCTCTGGACACTTGCTAGACCTAGATCTGGCCTCTGTGGCTGTCCCACTCTGCTTCAGTGCACACCCTCCCTCTGTCACCTTGCCACCCACACCTCCACTATCTGCCAGAGCCCACCTTTGGGTACTGGGCTTTCAGGGCTGGGAGTGTGGCTGTGCCAGAATAATAGTGCATTTAGGTTGCATTATCCAGTCCTAGATGTGCCAGACAAACCTCTGACAATCCGTGTTGGAGTTTCATTAGGGAGATCCAGGCCCAGCCCTGCATGATTTGGAGAGAACACAAGTCAAAGGCAACACAAGGCTTATTGGTTACATCTGCCGGGACGGACCTTCTGGGCACACCTTCTGGACCTTCTGGGCTGTCTCTGACATACAAGTCAGAGATGGTCCCACAGAAGACTTGCATTTCCTTGTAACTTTGGTCACACCATTGACCATTTGAAAACAATAGTATCTGTCCCTATAGGCCCCTGGTCTGGGCTGAGTGCTCTATCACTGAGCCTCCATTCATTTCTTGTGTGTTTAATATGTATCATATTTGGCATGTATTATATACTGTTATTATACATGTGAGACACTGTGCATACACATTACATAGATATCTTATTTAATTCCTAACAGCCTTATGAGGTAAGGCATTTTCTTAGTCTATTTTGTATGCTGTAACAGAATACTTGACACTGAGAATTTATAATGCACAGAGATTTCTTGGCTCGTAGTTCTGAAGGCTGCGAAGTCCCAGATGGAGGCGCCAACATCTGGTAAGGGCCTTTTTGCTGTATTATCCTATGGTGGAAGGAGTGTGTGTCTGTGTGTGTGTGTGTGTGTGTGTGTGTGTGTGTGTGAGTGAGAGAGAGAGAGAGAGAGAGAGAGAGAGAGAGAGAGAGAATGAGTGAAGGAGAAGAGGCCAAACTTGCCCTTTTATAAGAAACCCACTCCCGTGATAATGGACCTGCTCCTGCAACAACGAACCTTCTCTTGTGATAAAGGCATTAATGCATTCATGAAGTGAATGCCCCCAGGATGCAAACACCTATCTTTAGGCGCCACTTCCCAACACTGTCACAGTGGAGATGAAGTTTCCAATGCAGGATTTTTGGGGGACACATTCAAATCATAGCAGCCATGTTGTGAAGTAGTATAGAGTAGTGGTCGGACCCCTGAGGCTAGAGCCAGACTCTAAGTGTTTAAATTCCAGCTCGACCACCGTTGGCTCTATGACCTTCAGCAGATTGCTAATGTAAACTTTCTGTGCCTCAGTTTCCTATTTGTAAAACAGGATAACAATAATACCTACCTCATTGGGTTGCTACAAGGAATAAGAGTCAACACATATGCTCGCTGACCAGGGCCTTGCCCTTTGTAAACACCTACATAAGTGTTTGCTATTATTAATATCATCATTATCTGAAAAATGGGAAGTCTAAGCACAGAGAAATTAAGAATATTCCCTAAGGTCACCAGTGTTTTCGTGGCAGAGCTGGCATTAAAACCAGGCCTAACTCCCAAGCTCTGCCTGCTAAACCGGATGGAACTGATTCTGTCTTCTCTCTAGGGAGCAACCTGCCAAGGAGATTCCATCTTCATGTGGACTGGCATGGATAGTGGTGGGCACAGGTGGACATTTTCCTCCTTGTGAAAGGCCCTTGCCTCACTCCACTTGCTCACACTGTTATCTCAGGGAGGTTCAGCTCAGATGAATAGGTTTCAATGTAATGTGTACTAGTCCTCTCCCAGCACCGCATCCTTGAGACCTGCCCAAGTCAAAGGATGGATCTTCAGGGATCCCACATCTCTCAGCTATCAGTTTGCTAACAGCAAGCTATTTCCACCTATTTATGAGTGCCTGCTCATTTCACTCTCATAATAGTGCTCCCCCATTCATACTCCTGTGGGAATGGAATAAGATAAACTCCATAAAGCTTTTCATTCAAGTCTGGGCATGTAGGAAGTACTCAAAAAATGTTAGCTGCTGAGGCTATTATTATTACCAAGTCACTTTCTTTCCGTGTTTGGGGCACACTTCACTGTGCCTGGATCATACTCCACAGCAGTGGGCTCTAATGTTGCTCCTTAATTTCTATGGCTGACAAAGGCCTTCTTTTTATTCTTCATTCCATTACTAAAGGCCACGTGGGTCAAGGGCAAGGTCATATTTTGACCTTGGGGTCTATAGTAGAGCTTTCCTTGTGAAGAGCAAAGAAGTTACAGCTCTTGGCTTTTCGGGTGGGCCATCTTTGGACCTTACTTGTCTTTCTGGTAAGCATGGCCTTTTAGGGATCTATGTGGTGAGTTGGGTCCATAGTTATCACCCACTTGGAAGTGGCCCTCTCACTCTTAGAGGGACCTTATTTGGGTCCAGGAGAAAAGAAGCTTGGATCAAATAGACCAGACTGGCTCCCCCATGTACTTTGCTGCCAAGGCCCAGGAGTTCATACAAGGATTTGGAATCAAATACAGAAATTTCCAACAGTTCAAGAGCACTTATGTGCCAAGTATTGTTCACTTGATTCTCCAAACAACCCTATGTGGCAGGAAGGATGATGGCCCCCAACGAGGTCCACATCCTAATCTCTAGAATCTGAATACAGTTTATTCCATGGCAAGAGGGAAATCGGTTTGCTAATCAGCTGACCTTGAGTTGGGAAGGTTATCCTGGATTGTCCACAAGTGTCTTAACAAGCAAAAGAGGCAGGCTGGAGAGTTATCGTGATTCAATGCGAGAAGGATTTGATCCACCTGGGCTGACTGTGAAGCTGGAGGAAGAGGACCCTGAGTCAAGGAATGCAGGAAGCTTATAGAAGCTGGAAAAGGAAAGAAAATGGATTCTCCCCTAGAGCCTGCAGAAGGAGTGAGCCCTGCTGACCCTTTGATTTTAGCTCAGCGAAACCCATTGCAGATTTTTAACCTGCGGAACTGAAAAATAATAAATTTGTGTCATTTACCTCATAAAGTTTGTAGTAATTTGTTACCACAACAATAGGAAACCAATATACTCTATAAAATAGGCATAGCTATTATCCCCTGAAGTTTAGGGAGAATAAATAGCTTGTACAATGTCATGGATAGTAAGGCTTGGACCTAGGACCCATACCCAGCTGTTCAATTACAGAGCTTGGACTTATAACCACCTTTGTCCTGCTCCCTCACCCAAGTCATTATTTTCATCACCTTATTCACTGTGCACTTTTCCTGCAGGAATTTGCACTGGGGGCAGGCAGGGTTCAAGAAGTCAGCATTCAGCTCTTGGTTGTCTCTGTCTTTCCATCAGAAAAGTGAGCTCAGTGTGCAGTAGAAAGGAGGACAGAGTCCCAGCTTGCAGGAGGTGCTGTGTGGATTGGCCAGCTCTGGTCATGCCTGGAGCTCTTGCATGGCACTGCCTCAAGTATTGTGGATGGAGTTTCTGAGCAATGATCAGGCCCCCCACTGTCCTTATTAGTCATCAACGTGTGGAAACTTTCAAGCTCAGCTGCTGAGGAAAACCTGTGCAGGGACTCGAATGAGAGGAGAGAAAAATAATTTTGATTTATAAAACAGCTGAAAGGATGCACAGGTGAAAGAGTATTTTCAGTGGGTCTCAAAACTTACATACTCACTGGATATAGTTTATTTTTACTAGCATTTCCTAATACTAAATAATGTTGATGCAATATAAAACTATTTTTTATTTTATTTTTTTCATTTTTTATTTCCATAGCTTTTGGTGGAACAGGTGGTATCTGGTTATATGGGGAAGTTCTTTAGTAGTGATTCGTGAGATTTTGGTGCACCCATTACCCAAGCAGTATACACTGAACTCAATTTGTAGTCTTTTATCCCTTACCCCTTCCTACCCTTTCTCCCTGAGTCCCCAAAGTCCATTGTGTCATTCTTATGCCTTGATACAATATAAAATGGTTTTTATAATAATATTGTGAAGACAACCTTTCACAGAAAAAAGGAAGTGGAATGGTTAAATAAAGGGGGAAGGCAGACGAGTGGGGAAGATTCAGAGCATTAATTGAGTAGCTTAGGGATGCAGAAGAAAGAAAGTTGAAGAAGAATGAGCAAGGCCCAGAGTTTGGGGGCATATTTACTTATTGGAGGATGATGGGTGGTCACTCCTGGAGAGGAGCATGGTGACTGGGGAGACCACAGTGAGGGGTCTTGGCCATCACACCAGGTCCAGTGGTGGAGGAGATGGCAGGACATTTATTTCTTCCCTCACACACACAGCTCTCATCCAGATCCCTTTACATTTGGGCTTTGGCCACTTTTAGCACATGGGGGTCTTGGCTGTGCTGGGGGAGGAGCCATCAGCTTGGACAAAGCCATCCCAGGACTGGTCTTTTTCACTAAGATTTCCCTTGGCTTTGGGGGTCCTGGTAGCAGAGCACAGCTGAGCTCCCTGAAGCCAAACCCCATGCTAGAAGGCAGAGAAAAGGCAGGGACTGCCGTTGGCTGTCAGACATCTTCATGGAGGGAGTGGAGATTTATTGAGTGTTAAATGTCAGTATGGATGTAATAAAGATAGTACACTGTAAGTAATAAGCACTTTCCAGGTGAGGAACCATTTTTAATAAGTTGTCAACCTGTCTAGTACTATGAATTATTATTTTTTTAAATAGAAGAAGATGAAGAAAACTCATTTGGAGTGATTTAACTTTCAGATCTGCTCCTCATCTCTGCTCCTTCTTGACAGGAGCGCAAGTGTCCTGGGGTGCCCAAAGACCTTGGGGCTTGCATACCCTTCGTTTCACAGAAACCCAATATTCCTTTTGTTTTATTTCCTAAGATGGGGATAGTCCTGATGCAGCATGGACTTCCGACCTTCAGAGCACACATTGTGACAGGCAGAGAAGGTTGAGGAAATGAATATAGGGAGGAAGTCAAGAAGGGCAGGAGGTACAAGGACCTGGGATGGTGCCAAGCCTCTGACAAGGGTGGCCCAGGTGCCAGCAGGTCCACTCGCCCCTCAAAGATATATGCGTAATTTCAGATAATCTCACAGCTTTCAGCATGCTGAGTCCTTCTTGTAGATTCCCACTCAATCCCAGGGACATGAGGTGGCCTCTGCCTCCTGGGTGTCTATCTCCCCACCGACCATCTCTGTGATGCTTTCACTGTGCTGATAGTCTGCAAATTCCACCAAGAGAATTCACTCATGCGCAAGGTTCAGGCTCACAGTAGGCCTTCCTAGAGAAGATTATATAGGGCAGCAACATTAATTGGCTCCAGAATCCTCCAAGTTCTGAAAGCATCTGCTGGCCCCTTTACTGCACATGGTTTCCCTGCCCCACAGTTCATCCTACACTCGTGTCTTCTTGCTGGCCTGACACTTGTGGTCCTCCCTTTTCTTTGTCAGAAGCAAGCTCCGTGTTCTTCACACTGGCCCATGAAGGTCAACTCCTCCCCTCTTTTGCTGTCTGGGCCACAGTCGGTACACAGTTGGTGCCCTGGTCCTGCGTGTGTGTGTGTGTGTGTGTGTGTGTGTGTGTTTGTATGCCCACCTGCCACCCAGCACTCACGAAATTGAGTATGTGTTTGTATGCCCACCTGCCACCCAGCACTCACTCTCCCTAAAAGGAATTCTGTCTGGCCATTGTGATGTTATGAAATGCATAGTTGGTCTTCATCCCTGTTTCTGGCAAAAAGCTCTTGGAGGTGGTGCACCCTTCTCCCATGCCTTACACCATGCATTTCTTCCATCTGGCTGTTTATCTATATCCTTTATCATATTCTTTATAATAAACTGATAAACATAAATAATGTGTTTCCCTGAGTTCTGTGAGCCACTCTGGCAAATTAATCACACCAAGGAGGGGGTCATGGGAATCTCTGATTTGTAGTGGGTTGTCAAAAGGATAGGTAACCACCTACCACTTGCAACTGGCATCTGAAGTGGAGGCAGTCTTGTGGGACTGAGCCCCCAACCAATGGTAGACGGTGTCAGGATGGAATTGAATTAGCGAACATCTAGGTGGTGTCTGCTGGAGAACTGATTGTCAAAATGTTGTGTTGGGTGGTTTGTGAGAATAGGAGGAAAGCCTTTTTTTTTTCCTTTAGCCATTAACCTAATAAACATATTGTCCGTACATTATCTTTTGACAGGCTCTCCTCCAGATCAGCATGATGATCACATGTCACCGATGGCTTGGAAATGTTGAGTGGCTTGCCCAAGGTCTCATAGAGCCCTGACTCTAGAAGCAGAGCTAGGATTAGTCATGGGCATGGCAGATGCTGTAGCTCATGTTGCTGCTGCCTGGCCCTGGCTATTGCTGCTCCTGGCCCTGGCTGCCCCAGCTACAGGCCCTGGGTCCTCTTCTTTTACTGTCACTGCACTGATTTGTGGGCTGCACTCCTCAGGGCCCTGGAAGATCTGTTCAGTTTCTCCTCACCTGTTTTGGGCCTTTGGCAGGGCTGCTAAGGTCCCTCTATAACTTAGTTTCTGTCCTTGTAGTCCCTGGGACTCTCATTCTTATAAATCATGTGACTTTCTGCACATTCCAGCTAGTGTCCATTCCATCGTTTGAAGGCAGCAGAGAGACCCTTGGGGGGTTTTATTAACATTTCATTTTTTTTTTTTTTTTGAGATGGAGTTTTGCTCTTTTTGGCTAGGCTGGAGTGCAATGGTGTGATCTCGGCTCAGTGCAACCTCCAACTCCTGAGTTCAAGCAATTCTCCTGCCTCAGCCTCTTAAGTAGCTGGCATTACAGGTGTGTGCCACCATACTTGGCTGATTTTATATGTTTAGTAGAGGTGGGGTTTCTCCATGTTGATCAGGCTGTTCTCGAACTCCCGACCTCAGGTGATCCACCCGCCTTGACCTCTCAAAGTTCTGGGATTACAGGCGTGAGCCACCGCACCCGGCCTCACCTGGCTATTTTTGAAATGAAGCAAATTGCTCAGGACGAGCTTAGGTCTCTGGTGGTCAGCAGTAGGCTTGTTGCATTTTGCAAGAGCTCTGCCTTACAAACAGGTTCGGATGGGCAGCCTGACTCCAGCACTCAGCAGCTAGGTGAATTTTGATAATCCTTTCTTTCTAACTGCTCAGAGCTTCTGGTTCCTTATTTGTAAAATGCAGATAATAACAGTAATCTCACTGAGCTCTTGACAAGATGAGTGAGAAATGCATGGAGAGTCCCCTGCACAGAGTAGGTGCTGTGTCCTTCCGGGGAGGGGTTTACACATTGGACCCCCATGTCCCACGATGGCACTTTGCTCGGGGCCTTCATTTCAGTCTGCATCTGCCCACACACAGCTCACGGCTTCTCTTTTACAGCTGCATTAATCATCCCTCCAAAAACACATGGAAAGGAGCCTAAATACCAACTCGCCCACGGATATTGAGCTCATTATTTATTGAAGTAACGTCTGTGCATCCTGAAGGCACAGCCCCCATCACCTGCCCGCCCGCAGCTCATTAGCGTCACCAAGGGCTGCCTTTAGAGCCTTCTGCCATTCAGGGTCTTGCCTCAATCAGGAGAGGAAGTGTGTGTGGATTTCAGAATGGTCTTATGAAGTTGACGTGCTGACCTTTCCTGAACCCTCCTCAGGTCTTAGCTCCCAGAAGTTCTGTGTGGAAGGCCGGGAGCAGGCTGGGCCAGGATAGGGGGCACATTTTCAGATCCATCTGCCATTGGCTCCTCCAGAATGAATGGGCTCTTTTACCCTCAGAATAATGTCCAGTGGACATCCTTTCCTCTTCGACCAAGATGTTTCAAGTGTCCATGGCGGCAGTTGAGTATACGTAAAGCTGACCACATAGTTCCCCACATGATGAGGAGACTTCAGAGCTGCACAGTCAGTTGAAAGCTATGCTATGACTGAGGACAGAGTCATAACATAGATTAATGGGAGACCAGAGGAGGGCTTCTTACAGCCCGGGGCATCAGGGGAAGCTGCCCAGAAGGGAGCCCTAGAGCTGAATTTTAGCAGGCTAAGAATGGAGCTGGCAAAGGAGGGCAGTCTAGGCAAAGGGAGCAGCAGGCATAGAGGCAGGGAGGCAAGACAGTCCCTCTCTTAGGCATGGCAATGGGCATCAGATTGGACCAATGGGAAGGTGTTCAAGATTTGAGACTGGCAAACCCATAGCTTCTTATGGTTTAAAAAGGAGAATCCTGAGCAAATGGAGTGAATCTGAGCAAAGGCTGAACTTCGCAGATTTTAATGTCCATGTGAATCAGTTGCGGATTTGTTCAAATGCAGATTATGATGAGGTAGGTCTGGGCTGGGGTTCAGGGGCCTGCATTTCTGACATGCTCCTCAGTAATGCCCATGCTGCTGGGCCATGGAACACACTTTGTAGAGCAACAGACAGCCTTGTAGCAGGCAGGACAAGCCCTGTGCATCTGACCTTGGAGGGTTTATTTCCATTTTCCATGTGCTTGGAAGTTTGGCCTTAGCTAATTTCATAAGATTGCTGAAGAACTGATGCACAAGCCTATCACCTTAGTGGGCCTAAGATACTGATTTGTTTTTTTCTTCTTCTTAACACGTTTGCCATCAGTAGCCATGTTTCTGATTTCCCACTGGCACAGGGCAGGAGCCTCCAAGAGGAAGACAGACTATCCTGTGTATGGGAACCCAAGCTGATATGACTGTCCTCATGGCTTCTGTATAACCATAAAGGGCTGGGTCTTGTCGCTGGGGGAGGATGGCCTCCCGCTCTCAGTGAGCCCAGGATGCCACCCTCAGTCTCCCTGCCTCTGTACATTTCTCCTCACTGCAGAACAGTCCAAGCTGACCCATCTGCCCAGAGGCCTCTCATTCCCTTGCCTTCTGTTTCCGGGGGTCTTTGGGCTGAGGTGAGGTGGAGGGCTTTCATAAATGGGGCCCTGGGAGCAGTGTGAAGAGCACAGCTCTAGGGCACAGCCAAATGCCCAGTGAGGGTGTGCCCACTGCATGGGGCTGGCACAGCTGGGGGAGGGTGGCAGGCCCCTCCGACTGCACATGGGCTTCCCAGCAGACAGGCTGGAGCTGAATGTTCTTTCTCACCCTGAGTACTCCATACCAAAGGCCCCAGTGGAACTAGCTCCATGCAGTCCAGGAGCTGCATGTTAAGCTCCTACTATGGGCCTCAGCCCTGGGAGACAAGGGTCCTGCTTAGGAGACCTACAGCCCAGTAGGGAAACAGATAAGGATGACGGCAATCATAATTCTGTGTGGCTAGAGGGGAGCAAAGAGGGATGTAGGGACTTAGACGGGGATGATTAATTCTGTGGAATGGGATGGATAATTCAAAGAAATGTATTTAAGCTATGCTTTGAAGGATCTGCCATTCAACAATACTATGGGGCCTGACACTGAGCTATGCACTGGGGATACAGTTGTGATAATTCAAACAAGGTCTGCGCCTCCTGAAGGGCCTGCCAGGATAGGAGGGGTGATGACACCCTCAGAGGTACAGCAGGTGCTATCGTGCTATCAGTGCCTTGCCCATTTCCCCCCATTCTACTCCTTCAGTGCACACTGATCCAAACTCCAACCACCAGCACCTGAGTTTCTTTGCCTGGGTGCTTTCTCTTCCCATTGGTGTCTACTACACTAGGACAGGTCAGAATGCTGGGAAATTCACAGTCCTGCCCTCCACACAGCATGAGCTGATGACTGCGGGGAGATGGTGTATAAACATCCCAGTTCCCTTGCCCCTTGGGAAAGTCAGCTCTGAGGCATGTGCTCTGCACTGAGTGTCTCCATTGTGATTTGGTCCTAATCTCCCAGCATGCTGGTTGCATAAAGCACCTTACTCGCTGCCTTCCCTTCTTGTCTCATGTTTCTCCCTTACCAGGTTTTCTTCATCTCCTTCTTGAGCTCAAATGCTTGCCCAAGAGTCAACTTCTGGGGGGAACCTAAGCTAAGACCAGAGAGAAGGAGGGATCCATGCTTTAGGGAGCACAGGGCATGTAGAGGTGTAGCTGTAGCCAGGGCAAGGGGTGGCACAGACTGCCTTCTCATGGGAATTTGCAGACGAATCGCCTAGTGGGGTTCAGGGGGCTGTTTGGGTGGCTCAGCTGCTCTCTCAGTTCTGAGCTTATTCACCAGCTATGCACAGCCACCTAGACCCATAGAGACCTCCTGCCAGGATTCCACTGGAGTATCCCTGTGGAAGCAGTTTGAGCAAATTCCATTAGATTGGAAAGTCGGTGCTGAGGAACTTGGAGAAGATTATGGAAGAGAGCATTTCCTATAGCACATCAGTCCTGGGATGTGTGCACAAAGAAGGGCTCCCCAGTCGCATGAGGCTGCCCAGGGCTGTAGGTACATTTCTCTCTTGGAGGTTCCCAAGAAAGGCCTGAGAAGTCCTGAGTCAGGAATCGTTTTCCCCTAACCAGGATTAACCAGTAATTCCCTTAGGCATTTGACCACAGAACCTTCTATTGCATAGCACTTAATAACTCTGCACAGAACTAGGGTTCTGTAGAGCACACTGTGGGAAGTGCTGATACAGGGATGAGGAGACTCGTCTGGAGAGTCAGGGAAGACTCTGGAGGCTGAAGCCAGCCTCCCAATGTCACTTCTCTGCTCTCAGTGAGCCCCAGTAGGAAGGCGCCACTGCATTACAGAATCAGATCACAAAACCAGTCCTGGGACCAGGTGGTGACCAGAGACTACCCAGAGCCTCTTTCTACCAGAGACTGGAACCAGAGTGTCTGATACATTCATAATGTGCTTTATAGACCACTGCAGCTCAGAAGGCAGTGTGAGAGATAAGAGAAACCACTACCTGGAACCAATTCAGACCATTAGGCCAGAGGAAGATGGACAGATAACTGAGAATGAATGATCGCACCATTATCCAAGGGGTAGAGTAGAACTCAGAATGAGATGCCCCAAAAGAACAAATAACAGAGACTGAGGGTCAGTTACTGGGATATGACGGAGGGGAGGGGAAGAAAGAAAGAAAGGAAGGAAGGGAGGGAGGGAGAGAGAGAGAGAAACAAAGAAAGAAAGAAAAAGAAAGAAAGAAAGAAAGAAAGAAAGAAAGAAAGAGAAAGAAAGAAAGAAGGAGAAAGAAAGAAAAAGAAAGAAAGAAAGAAAGATCCTTTCTTTTAGTTTATTTTGTGGACACCACCCAAGACTTGTTCTGGGAGATGATGTTTCAGATAGTAGGTTATTGAATAAAAGGAAGCTGAAGCTCAAGGTAGGGAAGGTGACAAATAGCAGTATTTCCTGCCTTCTGTACCTGCTTCCCGCTCCAAGATCTACAAACTCTCCCGTCTCTCTTCTCCAGCTTCCTGGTAGGGCTTGGGGTGGCAGCCTTGCTCCTCTCTTCTCATCTTCTCTATCACTCCTGGATCTGGGAGGTAGAGCATCTAGGTAACTTACCTCTCCACCATGCAATTCGAGCTTAGGGACATTGATGAGAGCATAGCTATTTTAAATGAGTTCATGTTTCTGGCCTGGATTTTACTAGATGAGGCTTCCAGAAGATGAATTTGCAGAAGAAAACATTGGTCCACCAGCTACAAGCTTCAGAGTGTGGGATAGAGAGGGACTGGGGCCAGAGGCCATAGATGAATCAATGACCTGACTTTCACATGGGGCAGAGGTCAGCTTTGTAAACTGTAGGTTAGTGAGTTTAATGTCATCCCTCAGCAAACCACTGAAATAAATCATTATTTTTAGATTATTTTTCGAATTGTATCAAAGTAATCCTTTACATAGTTTAAAAAACCTCAAATAGTATCTATAATACAATAAAATAGTTCTCTGCTTCACCACAGTCATCTTCCCAGCCCTGATTCCCAGAGAAGCACTATTGAACCCCTTAGCTATTTCATCTCATATTTGCTACCGTATTTCTAAATAATATGCTAGCACCACTGTTTTCTGATTCAATAGTATTAGACATTATGTATTGATTTCTTATTATAGTTGATAAGGATTTGGCTGCCTTATAGTTTCTATCTCCTTAAAACACATACCTCCTCTTCCCCAATCCTCAAACTTTGGGTTAAAATGGTAGACAGTATTAACATTATGTACTGTGAAAATATTGTTCCCTGTTAAGGAGACTTCCATGATGTAAACTTTGTTTTTCCTGATTGAATCAGTGTCCAATTAGGAAAACATTAATCATTAAGCATTTTAGGCAGAATTTAAGGAATGGGTTATACAAGTAATGGAAGAATTGGGAAGCCAAACAGAGGAAGTCAAGGCAACCAGAAATTAGCCACAGCAGGAAGCTGCCGCCACCAGGCCCAGGGCTAGAGAGCCAAGGGCCTGGACAGTTTTTCCAGAGCTCAAGATGCAGGGCCCATGGCAGAAGGTGGAACCAGGGCAGTCCTTTCTGAGAGGATCCAAAACCATGAGGAGGAGCCACCTCCGTGGGAGATGCCGCAAGAGACAGACAGCCAGGGGCAGAAACACCTAGGCGTCTCCGCTCCCCCTGCCCCGTCTCTTGTCAGTGCCTCCTGTTGGCCAAATTCACATAGAAGCCAATTGAGAAACATAGCTTGCAGGAGTCAGCCTGCTCTGCTCACTTCAACTCCCATGAAACAGAATGGGCCAGAGAAGAGCGAGGAATGGAAATGAGGGCAAACAGGCCAACCCCAGACACAGTCATATTAACATTTGCCCTTTTATAAAGAAAATTAAATAAGCATTTAGCATTTATTTCTTTCTATGTGCTCTATCGAATCTATTTTACGAATGTTGGAATATATATATATATAAACCCATTCATTTCATTTGGTTTCCAGGAGTGCTCCATCCTTCTGCTGCATCTGGGCTATTTGCTCAGGCCTGCCTCAGTGCTGCCTTTGGGGCATGAGGATGGCTTCATCTCAGGGAGTCCCTCATCTTGCTCCTGGGCTGAACCCCCTGCGTTAATCCGTTGTCTTCCTTTTCCTTGGTTTACTCCCTTTTTATAGGAACATGTCTTCCAGTAACTTCCCAAGAAAGAGGCCGTGGGAAATAAATATTTTGCCTTTGCATGTCTGAAAATGTCTTTATTCTACGCTCACATTTGATTGGCAGGTTAGCCAGCTTTAGAACTCTAGGTTTAAAACAAGTTTCCCTGGAATTTTGAAGGTGCTGATTCATTGCCTTCCAGCTCCCAGTGTTGCTTCCATGGTCTGATACCATGCAAGTTTTGCTCCTTTCTATGTGACCTGTTTTATTTTCTTTTCTCTTTGTATGTTCTTTGAATCTTCCTTATATCCTCAAAATTATCTTTGTAAATCTAGACAAACAACCCCAAATATAGATTTGTTTTGCTGAGAGCATAAAGCCCCTCCCTCCACAGTCAGGAAAATATTATGACCCAGTGGATTTGAAGCTTTTGATCTTAGATAAAGCCTGATGTCCCAAAGGGATCAGTTCCTAATTGTAGGACTTTCTGGCAAAATTAGCCATGGATGATCAAATAAAGCCTCTCCTTGATGCTCTGACTCGGTACATCCGGTACTTTGAATAAACAAGACTCCTGGGGTGTAATTACAGAAGCATCTGTATCTTTGTTATCGCTGTCCTTTTAAATGTGCTCAATAAAAGTAAGTCTTCTCCTGCTAGGGGTGAAAATTCAGACAAGACCATGACTTTCTTTTTCATAAGTCATATATAAATTTACACCAAAACACAGTCTTAAGAGGGTCCAGTGCTATTTAATCAGCAAAACTTAAACTCGCTGTTAATTCTGCTAGAGGATCTGTAGTCCAAGGAGCGGAATGGGTTCCTGCTTCTCTCTCCTGGCTTTTCCTCCCTACTTGCCAGCTGTGATCTCTCACCATTCTATAAATGAGGAGGGAGAGGAAAGGTGTGGAGGGCAGGAGGCTTTCCACTTGACTGATACTGTCCTGAAGTGGCCTTGTGCCTGCAGGCCCAGGCAGATATTTAAGATGACTCTACTATTGTGATTGTGTGAGTTCTCTGGAGACGGCCCTGGGCCAGGTGACTACAACTTCTTTGACAGAGCCAGGGCCTCAGCTTCAACTGGCTGCTCCCAACCCTCCCATGGTTCCTGCCCCTTTGGTCCCTCATAGTGGCTTATTGAGGGATCCCATGCCCTGGAAAGATGCCTTCCTGGGCAGGATGCCTACTAAAACAATTGCAGGCTGACATTCCTTCCATGGATTCTGGGTTTGGCCACCTTCATCCTGCCATTGGAGGAGGTGTTAGTGGCCTCTCTAACTTTCTCCATCATGAGTCAGGCACAGATGCCTATGTTCTCCAACTTCAGGGAACCCAGATCTATTCTGTAGGTGGTTCCACTGAAGCCTCTCCCACTAAGTGTGGGGGGCAAGGTCGGTCATCCAGCCTTTACCTCGGGGATGGGTGGACCCCAACTCAGAAATCCTCTTCACAGACCCTCTTAATCTTCAACAATGCAGTCCTTTGTCCCTCAATCTAAGTGAATCACTAATTAATTTTCAGTCACCTTTGAAGTGTCATTCACTGGTTTGTCTGAGAACTTGCTTGGGCATCTGGTGTCTATTGCATCTTGGTGACTTAATGAAAATTCCCAGCTTAACTTTCTTGTTATGTGGGCATCTCCCAGAATCTGTCCCCTCCTTGCACCTGTCACATCATGCCCAAGTGGCTATGAAGTAGTCATCTCAAATATCTAAGTGCCTGTGAGCGATTGCTCCTGAAAAGAGACAGTGGGGGCTGGAAATTTGATTCCTTCAGAAAAAGAGTTTCTTGAGAACAGGACATTCCAATTAGTGAGCTGATAGCTTATCCTTGTCACTGGAGCTGTCAATAGCAGAGCAAGAGTGCTGGGCAATGCTTTATGAGCCAATAAAGGAAGCACCTCCAGAGTCCTAGGAAACACATTTTATTTGCTTATTTATTGCCTTTAATTTTATAGGCTATAGGAGAAATTTCTCCCTTCTCAATGTGTCCAACTAGCCCTCTTCACCTGAGAAATCACATTCCCCAGCTCTGGGTATCCCTGAAAAACCACAGGAGAACAGAACTCTATTTCTCTCTATGTATATGTGTCTGTGTGTGTGTGTCTCTGGTCTGAACAGTTCCAGGCCCTGAGAAGTCAGCTGTTGTAAGGTAAGAGTCTGGAATCCTGGAAGACATGATGATGAGGGGTCACTTCTTGATGCTGTTATTGATGTTTGGATGTCTCCCAGTTTCACCACTACTCATAAGAACCTTATCAGCTGGTATGGGGAAAGACTGAACTAATTGATTTCTGATTTCCAGGGGGACCTGGCTGGAAGATATGAAGGAAAAATATGACTCTGGAGCTAATAAGTTGAGAGATCACAGCCTCCCGGGGACCAGAAGGGAAGGCTGAACACAGAAGGGCATTTTCATGTTCGCCATGTCCATATTTCTATCATCATGAGCCATCTTGCCTTATAGGGAGGGAAGTTTTGAGCTTAGAGAATGGGATGGGTCATGAAAACTATGGCTCCCCTAGCTCTGTTCCTGGATTCAGTGCCTGTTGTTTCATTCTGTGTGGACTGGAGTCAGGGTCTACACAGTTGGAATTCTATGGAGCCACGATGCTATGTGGCAGATGGATGTGGACTCAAACTGTGACAATCCAGAAGGCCTTGGGGACTTGTTTCATGCACAGCTCCCTGCAGAACCTCTGTTGGGGTGGTGGATTCAAGGGGCATCTCCGCAGTTTTCTTCTGAAAACAAAATGAATACATGTTGGGCAGGTGCAACAACTGTGCACAAGGTCCCCTCTTAGGGCTGGCTAGCAGTATTGTTGGGTACCATAAGCACTTAGCATTGTTAAGTGAGCATAAGTAACAAGATGCAACAGCCTCTGGTCAAGTTTTGAAGATTTTGTTTTAAACTATGCTTTTAGATTTTAACATTCATTATGATTAAAAGGAACAAAACTCAATTTGGGGTCTTAGGAGCCACAATTCTAGACTTCTAGGATGTCAGGAGCCATGCTCTTAAGCTTCTCACCCTGCTGTTTTAATGAGATTAATGATTATTTTCCACTGAGCATCTACCTGTGATGTTCATAAAAAATGAAATAAATTACTCACATGGAGATTTGGAGGGATATCACTGTGGAAAGTGGATGTTAACAGCCTCTAGAAATGTGATAATTATCAGCTATTTGAGATGCAGTCACTGTAATATGATAACAAGATGTGTTATGCAGGTAGAAAGCATGGAGAGAAATGGCACAAAGTAGAGTTATAAGAAAAAAGAAAGAAGAGATCTTGTTTGGTTATTCACTTTATTGTGATAAAATTGAAACAGGATAAAGTTGATATCTACATGCTGAAATTTACATGGTATTCAGTAGCCCCTCTCTGTTCATTTGTGGAATGAGCACGGTATTTTCCCCTAAAAGGTGCCCACCCTGTGCGAGGCAGGAGGCCTGGGTGTGTCGGGAGGCTGTCAGATTCGGGGACATTTTGCTCATGTAGGTGCCCGTTTTCATATTGACATTCCCACTCTGGGGAAAGGCAGGTCAGGGCATTTTAGACAACTGTGGAGTAAATGCTGTCTCTCATGTCCTCTAGTATGTTTTCTAGAATATATTAAATATATACATATATGTTATCCCATCTGTGGCAAATTTGAGGCCTCTGTGCTTGCACTGCAGCAACTCTTCCCATGGTTAGGAGCCTCTGCAGCCCTGAAGCATTGTTGATACAGTGAGGAATAAACCCTTGGCTTTCAGATTTCTTGATTTCCAGTGACTGCTGAATGAACGAATCCACCCTTACTTAACTTTAAAGCCCAGTGTTTCTACTTCCAAAATATACTTTAAATACTTCTCTCCATATCCAATACTACTAGCTTCATCCAAGCCACTTCTTTCCTGGACTACCCAATAGCTACGAACTGGCCTCCTTCCTTTTATTCTTTTGAACTTTCAATTATGTTAATCAGATTCTGTTCCTTCTTCGCTGAAAACCCGTCCAAGTTTTCCCATTGCTATTAGAACAAGAGCCACACTCCTCACAAAGGCTCACAGGTCCTGTGCGATCTTTCCCCAGCCTTAGACCTTATCTATCTTTACCACTGTTAGCCAGTCACACTGGTGCCATTTTGGTTCTTTGAGCCCCCTGAGTTCTTTCTGGCCACAAGTCTTTTATACTTGCTGTCTCCTTGGTTCTATGGCTGGCTCATTTTCATCCTGGGATACCACTTCAAATGTGTCCTTCCGACGACCTGCATTGACCAGTCTATCTAAAGCACCACCTCTCCTCCAAGTCTCTCTTACTATGTCACAATCTGTAATGACCTGGGTTCTTGGTTTATTTTACTTAATGTCTTGGTTTGTTTTATTAACATCTGTTTTGTTGTTTTTTTGTTTTGTTTTGTTTTGTTTTGAGACAGAGTCTTACTCTATCGCCCAGGCTGGAGTGCAGTGTTGCGATCTCGGCTCACTGCAACCTCTGCCTCCCAGGTTCAAGCCATTCTCCTGCCTCAGCCTCCCGAGCAGCTGGGACTACAGGCATGCACCAATATACCCAGCTAATTTTTGTGTTTTTAGTAGAGACTGGGTATCACAATGTTGGCCAGGCTGGTCTTGAACTCCTGACCTCAAGTAATCTGCCCACCTTGGCCTCCCAAAGTGCTGGGATTACAGACATGAGCCACTGCGCCTGGCCTTGGTCTATTTTATTAATGTCTTAATGTCTGCCGGGTGCCTGACAGGTAATAGGTGTTCAGTTAGCATAACAAACTTACTGGCTTGGAAGTGTACTTGCTTCTCTCTCCCCCTACGTGCATACACACTTTGGCTTTGCAAAAAAAGACAGCCCTGCTGCTGCTGCCCTCCAGCCTTCCTTCTGAGAAGGCACTCAGGATGCTGAAAGTGAAGCTCACATATGTCACTCTGCACCGTCTGCACACTCTGCCATCTTTAGACCCGAAATAAGCCTTCTGGAATCGTCAGGCTTTCTAAATGCTAAATATACAGCATTAATTGGATCTTGCATCTCTATTGAATAGCTAAGACACCTTTATGTTGAAATGCAGATTCTCCATTGAAAGGCAAGTCTTTCATTTCGAACGTTTGAATGAGACTGGGTTTATATTTATAAAATACGTTTTATAGAAGAGTGTATTCTGGGCCTGGAGTGCTTTCATTTGATTGCTCAATAAATACATTTTCACTCATCCAAAGCTCTTGCCTTGAAGTATTTTGCACTAAAGAAGTCAAATAAGTGACAGTAGCCCTATTGAATTCTATTTAATTTTACTTAATAATGTGCTGTTTAGTTCCAGGGGTTTTCTGGGTCTGTATGTACCAGGGATGGGTTGAGAGTGCCTTATTTAGAGGGAGGTGGGTTTGGGGCTATAGTAAGAGCAGTAAGTGGGATAGGGCAGAGTGAGGTGGGTGCTGTGGATGGCACCCCTGCCTCCTACTTGCTGTAGAATCTTACTTATTTGTTTGTTTGTTTGTTTGTTTGTTTGTTTGTTTATTTGAGACAGGGCTCACTCTGTCACCCAGGCTGGAGTGCCACGGCATGATCACAGCTCACTGCAACCTCGACCTTCTCAGCTCGGGTGATCTCACCTCAGCCTCATGAGTAGCTGGGACACAGGTGCACACCACCACACCCACTCATTTTTTTTTTTTTTTTTTTGCATTTTTTGTAGAGACAGGGTCTCACTGTGTTGCCTGGGCTGTATCAAACTCCTGAGCTCAAGTGATCCTTCCACCTCAGCCTTCCAAAGTGCTAGGATTACAGGTGGGAGCCACTGTACCTGGCCCATATATAGTCTTTCTAAGACATTTCTTTGAGTTTCTATTTCCTTGTATACAAAATGAGGATGGTAATACCTATCCCCATGGTTTATTCTGAAAATGAAATAATATAATGAAGACAGAAATACTTAACATACTGTCTGGCACTTAATTTGTGTTTCTATAAACATAGCATAGCTGATTTTAAGGTAGGCAGACATTGCAATCATTAGTTTTATTACTCTAACTAGACTCAGTGTATAAGAGTCTGTATCTTTGTTTCACTCTGTACATTCAGAAGGGGCTCCATAAGCGCGTAAATTGCCATTTGTTACCGATTTCTCATTACAGAAGGAATAATCATCATCAATTGCACAACCCAGAAAAATCTACCAACGTTTTAGTGTATTCTCTGCCTCCCCCTCTCTCTGAATATACCCATCTTGAATTGACTTTAATTTGATTTACTGGGGCAGAAAAGGGAAGCTCTGAGAAATACATGAAGTCAGAGAGAGAGTGAGGAAATGACTGTCCTTGCTGTACCCCTGTTCCCATGTGACCCCTCTCACCTTTCCAGTCCTACACCTGCCCTGAGCCAGGGAACCTGATAGCCAGGCATTGGCACTGGGCCCTGCAAATCCCTCTCTCTGCTCCAGCCAGACAGTGCAGAACAATGGGAGACATGGCCCCCCCCCCCCCCCATTTAGGTAGTAGAGTCCCTGTCCTGCCATGGGAATTGGTTGCTATCAGCTGTGCCTAGTGTGAGACAGATTGCTTGATCTTTCCTGGCTGCACACTCCAAAGATACCTACTTATCTTGCAAGCAGTCCCTAAATAAAACCCAAATTATGTCCTGCAAGTGGCTGTCTGCTGAGCCTGGTTTTGCTGTCCTCCTTGCTCAGCCATGTCCCCATCACTCTCCGAACAGCTCTTCGCTAGGTCCTTCATGGCCCCTGGACAACTGTACTGCTGATGGGGAGGGCCAGGCTGCAAAGCTGTTTCATTTGTCAAATAGACATCCAGTCAGGGCCTGGGCAGGGCAGGAGCCAAGGGGACTGACTCACGGACCCACTGGTCAGGAGATGATATCAGAAAAGTACTACAGAATTTCTATCCTGCTTACCTTATTTTCTTGCTGAGTACCCCCAGGCAGATAACAACATTCATCTGAGACACAGTTTTCTTGCTTAGTGTGCTTCTACAAGGGTTCTTATTTTCACTTTGTGTGCCAAGCCCTGTGTTATGGGCTTTATATACATCACCTCTATTAGGCTAAAAATTTCATGGCAGAGCTGGTGCGTGCCAAAAAGTGGAAGGAAAGAGGGAAGCATTGAAAGATACCTGGCGAATCACAGCAAGAATCTTGCCTGCGATTTGCATTGCCACCAACACCATGATTAGCAGCCAGTTCCCACCTACCTGTCATGATGCCATGGACACGGAAGTCCCAGAACAATACCATGTCAGGGCTGGACCAGTCCTACCTGACTCACTGCTTTATAGGTGACAAACTGAGGCCTAAAGTGGGGCATGACTTATTGAGTGGGTTTATTTGTTCTTTCATTCATTTACCAAACATCTGTTGTGCATCTGTTAGGTTCTGAGCCCCATGCCATGTTCTGAGACTTGAATGCACAGTCGTGCCCTTGGGGAACTGCTGCAACCATGAGAGAGGTAGAAAGCCAACCGTAAGGATGGATGGAGAGGAGGAAGCCAGTGTAGACCTCTTATAAAAGGAGTGGAATGGAAGCAAGTGGTGGAAATGAGAGACTAGGATGAGAGGGACCCAGAGAAGGTTTTCTTAGATGGAGGAGACTAAAGCACATGGATGATGGAAGAAAATGGTCCCAAGGAAAGGCAGGGAAAGAAGACACATGAGAGAGGGATATTGATGTGCCCAGCCCCCTGAGTATGGATGGGGAGAAATCAAGAAGCCATTTGGCGGGACATTTGACTCTCAGGCAAAGGTTTTTAGGAGGGGGACCTGGAGGGGGAAAACATCCCACTAAGCACAGTTGTGTCCTGGGGCTACAGATGGTCAGAGGCTAAGGATGCAGCATGGACACACCATGGCACCTGTACTTCCTGGCAGTCCTTCCTGGTCTGTGGGTGTGGGGACCATCATGGGGAGATGCTGCCCAGCACAGGGCTCACAGGGGCAGGAAGAAGCTCTCTGGAAGGAAGGGGTCTGAGAATTTGCCAAGGGACCCAGCTAGTGGAGTCTGAAAGGGGTCTTTCAGTCAATCTCCTGTCTCTCCCAATACCTCACTAGCTTAGCAGTAGACAGGAATCATATACAGATCAAAAGATCAAAATGAGCTAGTGATTAGTCATCCTATCACTATCCCCAAGCCTCTAGCATAGGAATAATGGGGTCTACAGCATGCTCACTTGCCTAACCAACTGCGTGGAGGATAGCACCTTCCTCACACCCTGATGTCAGACGGAAAGTGAGAGAAATGGAGAAGGATAGGAGTCTTCTTCTTGGCTTCTAAGATGGAAATTCCCATCCATAGACCAAGATCTGAATGTAGGGCATAACCACACAATTTCCCCCATGCCCGCAACAGGACTATGTACAGACATAGTCTGGATGTCCCTTGGTGTCTGGGTCTCAACCTTAGGGCCTAAGGACTAAAGACCTGGCCTTGAACCTGGTGGTCCAGGGTCTCTGCCCTTAGTGACACAATGAAAGTAACAGCTGTGGCCAAGCATGGATGGGGGCTGGCTGTGAGACTTCTCAAGGCAGGGAAGCATCTTGGGTACAGCTTCAAAACCATCCCCATCCAAGTGTCCCTGTCAATTGGCAAAAGTAACCTGAGAGGCAGAAGCAGATTGGAGGGACAGTCTTTCCCTAAAGGTTCCTATGGGAAGCAGTTACAAAGGCAAGCAAACAGGACTTGGATTCATTCAAAGAACAAAATCCACTTGGAGAACTGTGATGTTTTAGAAAGCTTGTGACTAGGGACCCTGTTCTGGGGACCTGATGGAATTATTGTGTCCTTAAATATGCTCTTCTCCAATGGAGCTGAGTGGAAGACAGGCTGAGGGGGTCCTTGGAAAAGGCCCCCTGTCTAACTGCCACCTGAGCCCCTAAATACCTTTGGAAAAGTCTGCAAGAGGAAGCTGGAAACACCTAAGGGAGCCTATACTCATTCCCCAACAACCAACTCACAGTCCACCCATTAGCAAATCCACTTAACACCATCCATGTAGCCAGCCCTGAGACCCTAAGCTGACAAGGGCATGGATGATCCTTGCTTTCAGAGAGCTCACAGCCTATCTGAGGAGCCCTAAATGGCCCTTATGGATCAAACTGAAAACAAGTCAGAAGTTGATCACCAAGATGCAGACCCAGTGAGGTTTAGAGAAGAAGCAAATTAGGGGTCAAGGGATGAGGGATTGCTCTCTAGAGGACAGGGGCTTCTGCTGAGCCCTGCAGCAGCCTGTCTCTGCCATGGAGATCTGTACTGGACCCTGTAAAAGACGTAGCCATAACAACAAACTTGACAAGGACTGCCTATTGCCGTGAAGCTTGGGAGCACTTTATAATGAGGGGCAGGCTTTGAGAGCTGTCTCCATGCCTTTCATCTGCTCCCTCTCTGAAGTCCCTGGGAACAGTCTGGTACTGTGGTTTGGGGCCTTCGTTAGTTCTGCACTGTCTGAGACATTCACAGAGGCAAGAAAGCAGATGGGCTCCTTTGTGTTTATAGCAACTCAGACTGCTTTTCTTGGCTACCAGGATCCAAAAAAATAATATCCGCAGAGCTGGCTGATTCACAGTGACGTGGTTAAAGAGTGCTGTGTCCTGGTGGCGTCATCTCAAGAGGCAGTGGTTGTGCCTGACACACTGTCCCTACCAAACCCTGGCGACAGCTGTATGGCCGTCTGTCCACAGGACTGTCCATCTGTCCAGCCAGCCAGCCAGCCCATGTGCAATGATGGCACATCAGCAATACTCATTCACCCATACATCTCACACTGGAGAACAAAGGTCGCTGAAGGCAGGGAGCCTGTTGGACTCCTATATCCTTCTTTCGGTGGTTTATAACATTTTCCCCATCACCAGCACCTGTAGAATCTGCCACATCCCATCAGTGACAGCTGCTCACAAAGCTGGTCGTCCTTGAAGTGGAGTGGTAGACCAGCATTAGCGAGCGTCCTATTTGAAAAAGCCCCCAGACCCGCGAATCTTAACTACAAGTGACTCAGGAAAGTGGGGTTCAATGAAGAGTCCCTGAGATCCTCTGTCCTGCAGCCTGGCTGGGCTTTGACTCCCAGCAACCTCCCTGCAGCCCCAGCCTCACCTGCCCTTGGAGCAAGGGCTGGTTGGAAGCCTTTTTGAAATCTGCTTCTCAAAGTGTATGCCGGGGAACACTGCTTCAGAAACATGTGAGAAGTTTAAGGCATGGAGAAGAGACTCAGAATCTTAGAGCAAGACTTGGCTGTTTCTTAGAGCTGCATGGCAGGCAGGAAGGAGGGGAGTGCTCACCTGTGGGTGCCTGGGAACCACTACAGCCTGGGTCCTTGACAGACTTCTCTTTCTACACCTGAGTATATTCAGGAGCTCTCAACAACTTGCCTTGGGGAGGTGGGTCTTTCCATGCTCAGGCGAGGAAGATGAACCATTATGATGTTCAGATGAAGAAAATAGACCTTGCAGTCATAAGTTATTAAACTTGCAAAGGCTGTGGGACAGAGGATAATGATAACAGATGATCACATCTGAAAGAAAGCATGGTATTTTACCAGTACAACATTTATGATATACAAAAGGATGACAGTATTTTTCTCAGGGGGTAAGACAGGAAGGGTTGCTTTGTTATTTGAGATTTAAGATGTTTCTAGTTGACCTGAAGTTCTGCTGATTAGGGAGGGGATAATTTCTAATGACTTCTTAGTAATTATCCTGACCCAGACCTTCTTCTCTAGAATCTCTTGGGATGGAACATCTTGGGGTGTTCCATCTTAACAAACTTGGGGTGAACATCTTAACAAAACTTGCCAGGTGGATTCTTGTATACACACTGAAGTTTGAAAACCACCATCCTTAATCCAGTGGTTCTAAATCTTGGCTGCATATTGGAATCACCTGGAGAGTTTAGAAAACAATGAAAGGAAATACAACAAAAGAGATACCCCGAACCCCACCTTCAGAGATTTTGACTCAACCAGGGTTGGGCCTGGGCATTCTTAATTTGATGTGATTATCTCATTCTCAGTTGACTTAATGTGTAGCCAGGATTGAGAACTCGGGTTAAACTGTGTTCTCAGCCATGGTGCCTGTCTGTGCCCTGAATGTGCACAATGCTTGAGTGTGTGGGCATGTCTCCTGGGCTGATTCCAATCCTTGGGGACATTTATGATGGGGACCTGGGCTTGCTCTGGCAAAAGAGTGGTTCCCTTTAAATGTCTCCATCTGGCCATCAGACTGGCATGGCGCCTCTGCCGTGTTCAGAGGATGTTGCTGGAAGCTGGGAGAAAAGCCTCTGTCATATCACCTCTCTCATCTGGCTCTGGGTAAGAAAGGGCTCTGTGAAGGGGCAGGGGTGGCAGCTGCAGCGGAACCAGTGGCACTGGGAAGATTTCTGACCATGGAGCCGTGGGTGACCTAGGTTAGGGCAGCAGCACCTGATGTAGTAGTTGCTATAGAGACATGAACCCTGATCCTCAGTGTGGCCTCTGCATGTCAGTGTGGAGAGACAGCAGAGCCCTCCTGCCTGCCATGGGCACATGCAGTGTATGCAGCCGCCGGGCACACATGGTGATGTCTATCTTCTCTCCATTAAGGGCCTCCTGCCTCCTGGGCCCCAGGTTCAGAAGACGTTCTCCTCCGCACATACTGCCTGTGCACAGAGATGATCAGTTCATTTTCCATCTTTTATTAATCAAAGACACATGTAGCTGTTAAACAGGCTTCTGACTCCCAGTAGGTAAGAATTTTTTCTACTCTGAGCCTTCTAGAAATTGCACCTAAAGCCAAGTAATCGGGTCCTTTCATTGATCTGCGTGTGTCCTATTGCCAGGCCTTTTGGAAGCAGTTTGAAGAGCTCAGGAATACCCTGCCCAGGTCTTCCTTCTGTCTTGCTTCCCCCTCATTTCTGCCCCAACTTTACCTCTCTGTGTCATCTTTAGCAAGTCCCCCAACCTCTCTGATAGAACAAATGCCTCGGCCTTATCCTTCCCCCTGAGAAAGGAGACAGATGAACTCATTAGCTTTCAGAGTTCAAAGCACCTTCTTTAGCCACAGACCCTTTCTTTAAAGGGTTTCTTATGCAAAATCCTAATAGGTAAACAGACTGAATTAGAGCTATTCTGGCAAAGGGGGAAAGAGGGGTCTCAGACTCCCCTCACCCCCCTTCAGGGTCCACTTTCCCCAAGGGGGCTCCACAGACTCTTTTGGAAACCTCAGTTGTAAATAAGTGATTTTCAATGGGGGATCATCCCTCCTTTCCTGGGTGTCCATATCAAAATCTTGGGAAAGTTAAGTGGCACATGTACTTTGAAAAATCATATTTCAAAATGGCCATTGTTCTTATTTGTTTGCAATTGTGATACCTAATTTGTTTTCAAATTTCAAGTAACATGAAAGGAGGGTAGGGATTTCAACATTCATGTAAAGGTGGCATTGGTTTATAAAATACAGTCCGTTGATCTAGATCAGTGTTTTGCAAAATGCAGTCACAACCCACCCAGCAGACCATGAAATCAATTTACTAGGTCATAAACAGCATTCCTTCTTAATAGAATATTACAGAATAAAATAGAATATGTCAGAGTTAATCACACATAGTCATGCTAAAGATTGTTTTGTAACCTCGTTTCCCTTATATGTGTTTGTGTGTAATGGGTGAAATGCAAAAAACACAGTTCTCCTTGTAGGCTATGATTGAGAAGGGCTGAGAAGCACTCGTCTGGATGGATGCCTCCTATGGTTCCTTTGGGCCCTGACTTTGGCTCATATCCACATCTGGGAGACCTTCCTACTCCCTATGCTGAGCAGAGCACTGGTGAGCCGTGCAGTGAGGCCAGGGAAGAAGGCAGAACTGCTCAGCAGTACGACAGTGCGAGCCCCTCCCCTAGAGATAGCTGAGTACCCTACATAAATATTGTCCAGTAATTCCACATCCTCCTGGGGCCTGGCAGAAGAGAAAAGGTTAATAGGGAGCCAGCTGACCTTGCCCGGGTACATGGTCCAGGAACTAACCGTGGTATGTCTTATACAGGTGGGTGAAGCTAGTGTGTGCAGTGGTCTAGGCACTCCATTTCTCTACCCCTGATCAGCCCCAACAGCAGAGAAGCTTGTCACCTCCAGCCCTGTCACCTCTCTGGTTCCCAGAGGCCACTCTAACCCTTCCTAAGCTATGTTTCCAGACCTCATGGCCAGGTGGCTTTGGTTTCTGTGGCTACTGAGCTGCCATGGATACGGATCACAAACCCCAGGATCAGAGGGAGCAGCACTCAAGCTTCGAATAATCCTTGGTGTTTTCATGCACAGCGACAGCTCCATAAGGTGGGAATCTCTGCTTCCTAGCCCTGGGCTACATGGCGTGACAGATGACCCTGCCCACCCAACTCCCCAGTCTCAGGGGAAATCAATCTAAATACAGAGACCCTCCCACTGTGGCATTCAGCTCCCGGGGCCAATGTGGCCTCCTTGACATCCCTTCCTCCCCTGACCTCAGCAGGAATGGGGTTGAGGATCCGGCAACAGACCTTCCTCAGGCATCCTAAGGCACCTCGCCCAGGGTCCCCGTGGGATAAGGATAGAGAAGTTGCCTTGTGTTCTAAGTTACTCTGTGTACTCTGTGTACTTGAAGCTAGCGGGGAAGACAAGAAATAATGAGCAGCCATTCCCAACAACTCCCTACTGCCCGTAATTCCATCCCCAGCTCCCAGCCTAGCACCTGACCAGTAACAAAAATAGTAACAACAGCTATGTTGCCCATAGAATGTGAAAGGCTCTGTTACTAACTTATTCAATCCTCACAATAACCCCACAAGGAAGTAGGTAATATGATTATCCCCAATTTTCCACATTAGTAAACGGAGGCACAGAGAAGTTAAGTGACTTGTACAGGGTCACACAGCTAGTGAGTAGTGACGCCAAGCTCCAAACTCAGGCGGTGTGACTCAGAGGGTTTGCACTTCACTGCTAGGCTATGCTGCTCTCTGCACAGCTATATCTTGATGCATATTAATCGAATAAATGAATTTCATTTCATTTATAATGCCAAATTCACAGACTTTAATTTTCACTTCTCTGTGGGTACCCAGAAAAAAGTAGGACAAGCCAATGTGTCTTCCTCAGTGCACCAGGGCCCACGAGGGAGCTTCTTTCTGAGCCACCAACCAGGAGAAAAGGGCATTAGCTCTGGGCCCATGCCTCCTTCCTGCAGAGGAGATGTTCATGGGGCCAAGAGAGACTATGCATCAGGGTGCCCGCTCGCTGGGTGCCCACTAACTTTGAGGCATGGTGTGGAGGAGGAACTTCAGGACTGCAGGGCCTCTGAGCAGAGTCCTCCTTAGATCTGAGCCTAGGAGACCTCGAGTCTCCCGGGAAGGCTGGCTTGGCCTCTCAAGATCCTTTCTGGGCATAGGCTTTTTTGTTCACTTTAAAAATCCATTTGTGGAGCAAAAACTCACGATTATGGAATAACGTTTAGACTTTGTGGAAAATCCTGGGACTCACTGAAGAAGACTTGCCTGACCTTGTACAGGAGCTATCAGTGTGGATGCTTTCAAAGCCCATGGCTAACAGAGATAGATAAGCCTGGGACCCCATTCACTACATCTTGGACGTGCAGAGTTTCTTTGTCCAAAACCTTTGCTTATTTTGTCTGGCTGCAGGCCGGGACTGCCTCCTTCCTCTGCCTCAGGTGCTCACAGAGCACGACTGGGTTGGTAAATTAAGAATTTGCCAGATGGAAAGGACTAATTTTTCCCCCTTTCAAAATCATGAGCATGACGGTTTTTGCACACATTCCACCGTACACATACTGCATTCATAATACAGAGCGTCGAGACATCATAAAGGTTTCACATCTTTCATGTGATAAATATTTTTACCGTCATGCTCAAGAAATGGATTTTGTTTGAAAATGGCCTATTTCCTTTGATGACTTCTTTGACGTGGATTCAAAGCCTTTCCCGATCCTGCCGGGCCTGGGGTTGGGAGGGCCTGTTTGTTCACTTTTTTCGAAGGACAAATCCACTTCTCCCTGATGAAATACAGCTGTGACTGCTGGGGGTGAGAGATTTATGACTTAGGACAGTAATGAAAAGATGTCCAGTGAGCCGACAGCTGCTGGGAGTGATGGCATGCTCAGCCCTGGGGCCACCACAGCTGGGGCTCCCAGGGGCGTGTGAGCAGACCTCAAACTCGCCGGGGCCCTGGCTCGTATTTATCCTTCTGCACCGTACACTGCATTTAAAGAATCAGATGTGGGCTAGTTAACTGAATAATATTTCTTCTTGCAAGTTTGTTTTTACAAGTGTTCTTTTCTCATCTTTGAAATGACACATTTTTAATGCTCTTGCTACATACAGTGAGCAACCACTTGGGGCTAGAAGAATCTGTTTTCATGATGAGCTTTTGTAGGCTGCTGTGGGCTTCTGGAACTCTCTCTCTCTCTCTCTCTCTCTCTGTCTCTGTGTGTGTGTGTCTGTCTGTCTGTCTGAGTGTGTATATCCATATGTGAGGATACAGCCAGTGATAACTGAGGGAAACAGGAACCCTGTTCTCTTGTGGGAGCCTGGACTAATAGTTCCAGGGTCTTGTGATTGATATGCTCTCTCTCTACACTGCAGAGCACTGCTTACCCTCCCACCTGCCTGTCCTGTAGGGGCAGGTGCATGCTGTACATCTAGACCCAGGCACCAACACAGGTAAGGGTGTCTGAGAGAGGAGGTTTGCTGGTGTGCCCAGGGCTCAGGCTCTGGGGTTTGGCTGATATCCCAAATACTTGTTCTTCAAGCAGGTTGCCTTTCCCCAAAGTCATTTTGCAGGACCCCTCCTGGGTGGTGGAGGGAGCACTGAGCAGGAATGAGGGCATCAGGACCCTTTTTTACTTCCCAGTCCTAGAATCAGCTGCTGCCTGGCTGTGTGACTTCAGGCGAGGCATTTAACCTCTCTGGATCTGAACTAGAGGCCTAAGGGTTCCACTGAACATTCTGCTTCTGAGTGAAAGCCACCAGGCCCTGTGTAAGCCACAATCAGTGATCTGAGCCACCTTAGAATTGTGACATTTTAGGGCATGAAGGGATCTTAGAGATCACCTTGTGTTTACTGATAAGAAAAGGACAGCCTAAAGAAAAAGAAGGGCCAGGTGCGATGGCTCGTGCTTGTAATCCCAGCACTTTGGGAGGATAAGGCGGGTGGATCACTTGAGGTCAAGAGTTCGAGACCAGCCTGGCCAATGTGGTGAAACCCCACCACTACTAAAAAAATAAAAATTAAAAAAATTAAAAGATTATCTGAGTATAGTGGCAGGAGCCTGTAATCCCAGCTACTAGGGAGGCTGAAGTGGGAGGATCACTTGGATCCAGGAAGTGGAGGTTGCAGTGAGCTGAGATCATGCCACTGCACTCTAGCCTAGGTGACAGAGCAAGACTCCATTGCAAAAAAAAAAAAAAAAAAAAAAAAAAGGAAAGACTTCTTTGCCACAGCCACACACTGAATGTAGAGAGCCAAGACCAGGAAGCCCCTCCTCTACAGCTGTGATTCTCAGAGTGGGGACCGTGGACCAGCAGACTTAGCATCCTCTCATAACTTGCTAGAAATGCACAGTCTCAGACCTCCCCTCAGACTGCTGAATGAGAAACTCTGGGGTGGGACCCTGTGATCTGTAATCTAACTGCCCTCTGGGTGAAGTCTGATGCTTGCTGCTATTCCTACAGCACCCTGCTTCCCATTAAGACCAGAAGAAAGAAACTGGAAACAGGCAGGCTTCCTGGGAGAGGCTGTTTGAGACAGGGGAGCACGTGATAGAGTAATATTACACAAGAAAGGCACACGCGATTTTTGCAGCTTCATTCAGGCTGCAGGTTTCCCAAAGCAAGGACTCTTGCAGCAGGGCCTTGAAAGGAGTCACGGCTGCAGCAGGCGTCTGGCATTGTTCTGGGCTACAGGCTGTCCTACTGGCAAAGGGCCACACTGCTTTCTCTCTGTCCGGCCCAGCTGTTCCCGTCTGCGTGTCTGTGTCAGGGGAGCATGCCTCTTTAACATTAGCAGGGTTGGTCTGGCTTGTTCATTCCAGTAGATTGATGTGTGGAAACACTGGGAACACTGTTTTATGTGTGAACAGTGTAGTGTATATTTAGAAGTCCGGGTGTCAGCTCCAGGCTGTCAGCTCGGTGGCAGGTGGGGGAGGGGGATAATGGTATGTGTTTCAGAGTTTATTATATCTCTCCTAGGCAGAATTCTAGCTTTAAAGGATTGTTTTAAAGTAGCAAGTAATGGCACATATAAATTCTGGTTCCTAAGCTACAGACATTTGTCACTCTCTAAAATGAGTTTTTTTAACATGTACTTTATATAGTTGGCATTGAGTGTAAAAACTTGACCCTTTAATAGCAGCTTTCATTCTGCATAGTTTCTAATCAAGGCTATTTCCACTTCTGTGAGTGTGTGTGCACACGCCGAGCCCTGCTGCTCCTACCTGCACCAGCCATCCCAGCTGCGCACTCAGACACACCCAGGCCCAGAAGTCCCCCTTGCAGGGGAAGAAAGACACAGCAGCGCCAGCCCGTCAGGAGTGGAGTAGGATTTTTCTGACTGGGAGAGATCATCCTGTAATATCTGGACTAAGCTTGCAGAGTCAGATGTCTTCCTGTCCTTTGCCTGCCATGTCAGCCCAGACTGGACTGACTCTGGTCTTTTGCTGGCACCCACCACCCTTCCTGAGTCTAGCCCACGTAGCTGGAGTTGCCTTCCCTAACTCTTGCCAGTAGCTCCCAGGGTGCACGGCCAAATTCCTCTATCCCTGGCTGTCTTAATCTGTTTTGCATTGCTATAAAAGAATACTTGAGACTGGGTAGTTTATAAAGAAGAACAATTTTAACATTTTTTCTCAGAGGGTTCTGTATCCCCCTCCCCAAATGAAAGCAACAACAAACTACTGATAGAACTGTCACTTTAGGGAGTTTTGAAAGCCACACTTAGAGTAGCCAGATACCAACACCTAAGTCCAAAGAACAGTAGCAGGAAGCCAGTTGGACACTGTAATGGTTCCGTCTGTGTGGATCAGGAAGAAACAGGGAGGCATGAGGGTGACTGCCTCAGTCCCTGCCTTGCACCATCTAGGGCTCTCCTTTCTTCCTCATTAGTGAGTGCATGAGGGAGGAAAGGCCAAAAGGCCTTCAAAGTCAGGGAGGAGTAGGCAGAGATAAGGGCCCTCCACAGCTCATGGCCACCTGCAGCCCTCAGGTGCGCTACACCTTTGGAGAACCTGGATGACAGCCCCGTCCAGATTGTACAGGGTATGTTCACACTCAGTGAGTGTTGGGGTGGACAGAGCCATTTTGCTCAGAGTAGTGTTGGACATGGTAGGCTCTTTACAAATGTTAGCTATTGGTATTTTGCCTCACTATAACCCTGTGAATGAAGTATTAGAATCTCTTTTTAATAGACGGGAAAAGCCACACGATGATTGGACTCTTGCTATGGCAGCAGAATAATGGTTCCCCAAAGATATACACATCCTAATGCCTGGAACCTATGAATATGTTACCTTACATGGCAAAAGGGAACTAAGGTTGCATATGGAATTAAGGTTGTGAATTCAGCTGACTTTTAAAGATGGCGAGTAGCCTGGATTGCCCAGGTGGGCCTAATGCAACTATAGGGGTCCTTGAATGTGGCAGAGGGGGCTGAAGAGAAGATCAGAGTGCTGCAATGTGGGATGGACTTGGCCCACTGTGGTGGACTTTGAAGATGGAGGAAGGGGCCATGAGCCAAGGGATGCAGGCAGCCTCTGGAAACTGGGAAGGGCATGGAAACAGAATCTGTCCTCCAGAGCTTCCAGAAAGGAGCATGGTCCTCCCAACACCTCGATTTTAGCACGGTGAGACCCCATCAGATTCTTACTTTCACAACTGTAAGATAGTACATTTGCATTGTCAAGCTACTAAGTTTGTGGTTGTTTGCTACAGTGCCATAGGAAACTATTAACACACTTTACCACATATCTGATGGTTTGCTAAGCACTTTCCTGGTGTCCATCATCTCACTTAATCTTTGCAACAAGCTTAGACATAGAAATTATTATCCCCATTCAACAGATGAGCAAGCTGAGCTTCAGAGAGGTTTAAGAGCTTGATGAGGGTCACATAGACAATCTAGGGCAGAGCTGCCTCCAGAGCTCCTCAGTCTGGTGGGCTCAGCCCCTAATGGAGTCTACACTCGACCTTGCAGTGGGGCATCTCTCTGGATGGCAGACCCAACCCTACTTTGGGCTGAGGCATCCTGAAGAAGCCTCTCTTCTTCCCTGCAACACTGTTCAGGTGCCAGAGGAAGCCATCCTGGATTTGCCTTTGCCATGCTGAATAACGTCCTTGTGCAGAGGATTTTAATAGTGTTGGACCTGAGACTGTCAGGGCTCCTTCCTCCTGATTAGTTCCAAGCTCTTTGCTGTCAGATTCCACTTTGTTCTTTTGGCAGCTCTGAGGATTCCAGGGAGAGAAAGCCTAATTGTGGGGGCCATTGGCAAAAGATCTTTGGCTCATGTTTGAATGCAACTCTAGAAACAGAGAAAAGGGAAGCCCTCCACTCAACAGAATAGTGCATTTACTTACCATTATTCGGGCGCTTGACATATTAAAGGATGCTTTCAAAAATCTGAAAATTGTCCTTTGGGAGCCTAATCACAAGCAGAGGCATAACATCTTGCTTTGCTGGATATAAGAAGAGTACCGCTATGATGTGCCAAAGTGCCCCTTCTCTCTCAAGTAAAACACAAACACTGGCTCCACCTTACAGAAGAGAAACAGGGCCCAGGGATCTGGGGATTTGCCCAGTGTTGGAGATGAGGGTAGGCTGAGGCTTCCTGTCTCCCAGACCAGCCGGCTTTCCACAGGTCTCAGTGCCTGGCTTTGGCTGGGACCAGGCACAAAGGCTGCGATTTGGATCTCAAGGCTGAGTGTTTGGAAGACGGGGGAGGGCAGGTCCGCCGGCTCTGAAGGCGACACAGCAGATGGCAAGCTGAAGGCAGCCGAGGCTGAACGCTGCTGTTCCGGCTGTGTGTGATGTGACCCCTCTGCGTGGCGGTGTGAGTCCTGCCCTCATTAGCAGTACTCGGGTGAACTGGGCTTTAATGCTCTGCAAGCATGGTCTGGGCTTCTCGGGCAAGGCCCAAGCATCAAGCTCTTTAGTGGGAATAATGGTGACTTCTCACCATTGGAAGTCAGCGGGCAGGAGTTTACTGAAAGCCGACATGAGAAATGTACATTTCTGAACATTCAATTAGCCCTCTTCTTTTTAACCCAAAATAAAGCATGCAACAAGGTACTGCAGGAGTGGAAGAAAAGTTTTTTGAAAAATCATTGAATTGTACATTTAAAATGGGTGAGTTTTATGGTATATAAATTATACCTCAATAAAGCTGTTTTTAAAGTGAGGAGTGGAAAAAAAGGAAAACATTCTTTATGAATTCTTATCTGGGATATTCAGCAATGCTTGCTGCATTATTTGATGCTTAGCCTTCATCTTTCCCAAAGCTGACTTCACAGTGACTGTTTATAGCAGCCTGACAGTCTGTTTTCATCTCGCAAGTGAAGAAAACGAAGGCTTGAAGGGACTCTGGGTCTTTCCTAAAGGGAGGGAATAGCAGACCCAGAAGTGGGGAGAGAAGGGGTCCCCAGTACACTCTGGGAGGAGGACCAGGAGACAGGACCATCTGGGTCTGCACCCCAAGTGCACTTCAGGCACAGAGGGTCTCGGGGCCCACGGCAGGCGGGTACCTGGCACCCCAACCTGCCTGTCCTAGTTTCTCCTGCCTCCTTTCACTGGGTTCTAGATCTCATCACCAAACAACCAGAGCTTTGCTATGAGCATGGCCTGAGGGCGGAAACAGAAATAGCAGTGGCTACAGAACTGGCTGCAGGGCAAAAGCTAGCCCCCCGTCCCCACCCACCCTCAAAGCCTTCCCAGCGATCCCCTCTCCCTGAGAGAGGGACACACAGTAAACAGAGTAAACCACAAGAAACAAGAAGGCTCCAGTGGTTTCCTGGGAACACCTCCCTAAAGGTGCTCAAACCGAGGGACAAGAAGCAGAGCTGCTGCTTCCAGAGAGTGCACAGACCAGCTTGGGCAGCAGGCCAGGGGTCCTCAGCCAGGTGAGCTGCATCCTGGGTGGCTCTGTCTGACCCCTCGGCAGGACTTGACCATTCCTGTGGCCCAACCTTGAGGTGGGAGCCCTAAACCACTTTGACCTCCAGCAGCAACCATGCCATTTGACTCCTCCGATTCCCTTGTCCTCCAATCCAAGGAGCAGATATGAGTACTAGATTCTTGCCTAGGAAGAGGTCTGGGCTACAGCCTCTCCTGCAGTTCCTCCAAAAAGCCACCGGCTCCTCAGAATTTCTATCTCCAGCAATGGCAAGAGGTGGCAAAATGACTCAGCTTCAGCAGAAGCGGATCTCCAGGGATCTGGTCCTAGAAGGTGAGGCAGTCCAGCCTAGACAGGGCTGGGCAGCATTACAATACCGCTTTCACTCTGAAGCCCATTTCCTCTCCACTCCATTGTGCAATCTCAGTACCACTACAGTCTTGGAGCACGAGCCAGTGGGGCCAGCACTTTGTTTGGGCTGCCCGCTGAAGCAGAACTCTTCATGCAGGAATTCCTACTTTCAGCATCAGTGGCTTCAGGAACCTCAAAAGCCTTGGCAGGGCCTCCAGATGTGCTCCTCTTGCTTGGCCAATTACCCCATGCACAACGCTCAGAGCTGTGGCTTTTGTTGCATTCATTGCTCAAAGCTTTGCAAGCTCTTTCCTGCCCCACTTCCCACCTGTCTCCATGAATTAGCATGGACCTGCCAGGATGTATCTGTAAGCTCCACTTTTATCAATGGGCTGTGTGTCAGGCACTGTGGGCATATCACTGAGACCACATTATGGCATTTCCCAGGTGCCCTATGTGATCGTTGGTAGAACTTTATGAAAAACAGGTCATGCACAATAAGGACTGGGCATGACCGTGGGGAAGCAAATGACCTGAGTGAGTGGGCCTCCAGAAACCCATCACTCTCATTCACAGGGGCCCACCTAGGAAAGACTCAAGCAAGTGGTAGTCAAAATATACTTGGCACACAACTGGCAAGGGACAGTACTAACCAATTGACAGGAATGCTCAACACCGCCTAGAGCAGGGTCCTAGGGCTCTTGGCTGGGTCTTTGAGTTGCCGATTGGTGAAAAGAACTGGAGCGTTCCAAGAAAAGGGCCAGAGCACCTGGGGTTGCAGGGGGGGCCCGGAGGTATTCTAGGCGGCAGCTGTTTGCTACCGCTAGGAAGGTATTTCAATAGTTTAACAACTAGTATGAACCAGTACAGACCAAGTGAATAGCCTCCTGGGGACTAAAGTTTCTCCAGTCCTCAAGTCAGACAACACATCTTGGTGCATTAATTTGCAGGTAGGGCTGTGGTCAGGGCTGTGAGCTCAGGATAAGCCCCTTAACGTCTCCAGCTGCAGTTTTCTCTCATCTATGATGGGATTGATTAAACATACATTCTAGGAGAGGTAGGGGCAGTGCAGTGGAATTGGGGTACACTGGACTAGGGAATCAGCTCCAGGGATAAAGCTTTTAGAGCAGACACCCAAGATCAGCCTGCAGTTGGACCCCAAATAATGCACTTGCCATTCTGTGGTTTGTTTGTGTTGTTTGAGACAGGGTCTTGCGCTGTTAGGCTGGAGTGCAGCAACAAAGCTCACTGCAGCCTCGACCTCCTGGGCTCAAGTGATCCTCCTGCCTCAACCTCCTGAGTAGCTGGGGCTACAGGCGTACACCACCATGCTCGGCTAATTTTTGTATCTTTAGTAGAGATGGGGTTTCTGCATGTTACCCAGGCTGATCTTAAACTCCTGGGCTCAAGCAATATGCCCACCTTGGCCTCCCAAAGTGCCAGGTTTACAGGCATGAGTCACTGCACCCAGTGCCACTTTAGAGAGTACCTTTTTGTGATGCTTACCATGCTGGACTTTGGGACGCTTGCTTGTAGGTTCAGAAACTATTTCCAAATAATAACGCTAATCCCAAGGCTTTCAGTCTTGCAGTCTTCACTGCGGTTCTTCCTGCCCCCCTCCATGGGCTACCCTCAGCCTGCTGAGGCTCTGGATGCTCTGGGTCTGGCTTCTTGGTTTCAGATCTGTACAGCCACCTGTCCAGCAGCCTTGAGCCCCACAGACGGCTCTTTCCTCCTTCTGCATCCTGGTTCTTGTTGGCCTCTACTTTGGGGTGTACTGCCCTGGAGTGAGCTTGAGGATCACACTTATTCTTCAATTCAAGCATCCTTTCCTTTAGGAAGCCTTCCCTCTGCCCGCTTTCGCCTCACTTCAAGCATCCTTTCCTTTAGGAAGCCTTCCCTCTGCCCCATTTCCCCTCACTTACAGATACCCAATGGCATCTTATACACCCTTGATCAGAGCATTGATTACATTCTCTATGTGTTTGCTTTTCCCACTAAGTTGGATGCTATATGAGGATAGGGAACACATCTGAGTAATCTTAATATTTCAATACCCAAGCAATAAGCTTGGCATAGAATAAACTTGCTTAAATATTAATTGCTTAGCTGATAAAAGGGGCTAACACCCTTTGTGGGCAAAGCTGACAGTGAGTTCCAAGGCCCCGCAAACAAGGGAAGCACAGCTATCATGGAGCCTCCCTGAATAGGGCTGGCCAAGCTGCAGCTCCCTGCACCCTGGGGATGAGCAGGAATGACTGCTCGCTGGGTCCCTCAGGGAGAATTTCAATGTCAACAATGAGGAAGGAGTCAGCCTGTTTGCCTGTTAATGTCAGAAATGTCATGCTTTGCACAGACCCATCAACTGTACCTTTCTCTTCAAGGGTAGAGTGATTAGTGTCCTCTGGAGGGAATCCTCCCTTCAGGGCTTGATGGTGAGGATTTCTGTAACAAGCACCTTGGAGACTGAGGAGACTCAGGACGGAAGACAGGTATCAACATGTCTGCCAGAGCTCCGGGGACACCGCGAGCTGGGTTTCAAGGAAGGATGAGAACTCCTGGCCTGACTCCCTGGCTCTCTGTGGCTCTGTGGTTTGAGCTGGACACTTCCTGAGGGTATCTTAGGTCAGTTTTCTAGAGTCTCTGGGTCTTTCCACCTCATTGCCCTTTGTGCCTGGGTTTCTGGGAGGAGGGATTTTTGGACCCTTCAGTGGAGTCTTTTTGATTCTGAGCCTTTCTTGGTGAGATTTGAAAGAGAGACAGAGAGGGGCAAGAAGACACAGCTTCCTTCTCTCCCTGCCTCCCTCTTTATCTTCCTTCTCCCTATATTTTGGGGTAATTACTCCGTGCACAGTCCTATTCTGGATGCTTGGGAGAGAAGCCCAGTAATTCTCCAGTATAAGAAATTTACAGAGGAGTCCTGGGAGAGCAGTGGAGATTGCTTACCACTGACCATATTTTGTGGAACTACCTGAAAAGCTCTTAAGTGTGCCCTGTCAGTCTGTGTAACTGTGCACAATCATTTGCTTAAGTGAACTGGGGAGGAATTAACCACACACAGCTGGAATTTGCCCTGGCCATACCTTCACTGGCTTTGTGCTCCTACCTGCTGGCACAGGACTGCAGTCCCCTTTCCACTCCCTCTGAAAGTTTTGGGGAATCTCTAGTAGGCAGGAGGCTGTCTGACTCCCACCACGACCCACTGCTAATGCCCTGTTCGTTAATTTTACTGGTATAGGTTGAGCACCTACTAGGTGCCAGATGCTGTTCTGAGTCTGAGGGACTCAACAGAGAACAAAGCAAATCCCTGACCTCACAGAGCCATGTTCTGGTCAGGGAAACAAACAACAAGCAAAATGAATGGAGACTGTATTAGTCTGTTCTCATGCTGCTGAAAAAGACATAAGTGAGACTGGATAATTTATAAAGAAAAGGAGGCTTAATGAACTCACAGTTCCACAAAGCTGGGGAGGCCTCACAACCATGGTGGAAGGTGAAGGAGGAGCAAAAGCATGTCTTACATGGTGACAGGGAAGAGAGTGTGTGCAGGGAAGCTCCCCTTTATAAAACCATCAGATCTCTTGAGGCTTATTCACTATCATGAGAACAGCACGGGAAAGACCTACTCCCATGATTCAACTACCTCCACCAGGTCCCTCCCACAACATATGGGAATTATGGGAGCTACAATTCAACATGAGATTTGGGTGGGGACACAGCCAAACCATATCACAGACTATATATGTAAAAACTGGGAAGAGGGCTGGGATGTTCAGGATAGGGCTTGCTGAGAAAGCGACTTTTGAGTAAAGACATAGAAGTGAGGGAACTGGCCAGAAGCATGTGCAGGGAAATGCTGGAGCTGAGGCACCCAGGTGAGATGTGCCTGGTGAGTCTGATGAGTGGCCCGTGTAGCTGGAAAGGAGAAAACCAGGGGCAGAGATGGGATGTGAGTGCTGGGCCTTGCAGGCGTTTAACAAGAAGGCGGTGGAGGCCCTTAGAGGGTTCTGATCAGAGAAGGACATGGCATGGTAATGTTTCCCCTGGCCCAGGGGTCTGTCTCCTCAGGCCCCACTGGGGGCTCCCCAACCTACCCTAATCACATCATTCCTTTCCTTCCGCCTTCCCTGACTCAAGCACTGCTTGGGCCCCAAGCGTGGCTGTCTGGTGAAGCAGCCCCTTCACTTTCCCTTTCATCCTATTTCTCCTTGGGGCCCAGACAAGCACTCAGGGCTGGGTGAGGGCAGGGGGTGAGTAACAGCTTCTGTGTTGTGCTCGGAATCCTCCAAATACTCTCTTCCACACGCTCTGGCTTTGCAGCTCACAGAGTTCATTGTGCCCTGCTCAATCTCTGCCTTGAATGGGCCCTCCTGAGGAGTCCTCAGTCCCTGGAGATGTGCTTCTCTTAAGTCACCTCATCAGTTGGTCAGACATGCCCAGGTAGGTCTGAATCTTTGCAGGGGCTTCTGCCGGAGTCCACTCCTGGAAGGTGCCTCATCCCTAGATGTCAGACATCAGAGGGTCTGAGTATCACCAGATGTGCCAGACACCCCAGGACCCCTGTGGAGGACCCAGCCCAGACACTTCTCTGAGGGCTCTTTGCCTATCCCCCTTATGTCAAAGATGATCCCCTTTGCTGGATGACCATATAGGCCTGCTTTCTCACTGGAGACAGGAGTGGAGTCTAGGTCTGGTTAAGCATAGACCACTTGTCTGTGGACATGGAGAGCCTTCATGTGGGGCTGGATGGCATCAGCATCTTCCAGAGCTGGAGACCTTGGCAAGGTCACCTTCCCATCTGAACTCCAGCGGTCCGATAGGGCTGTTGGCTTCGTGGGGGCTTCAGCAATGTTTATGGAGAGCTTACTATGTGCCAGGCACTGTGCCAGGCTCCTTACCTGGCCATTTCATTTATCCTCACAAATGTTCCATGAGGAAGGCACTATTATTATCAACCCCATTTTCCAGAAGACGAAACTGAGGCTCGGTGAGGTGGACCAAACTGGCAAATGGTAGAGCTGGAGGATAAACACTAGGATTCTGACTCCACAGCCAGTGTTCTTAACCAATTCTTTGGAAGTAAAGAAAAATTAAATAGAGTTCAGAGAGGTAAGGCCTCCTTACCTGAGGAGAGTCAACTCTAAGGTACAGGGCAGACAGGGCTGGGGAAAGGTTCAGAGGTGGCACACTTTTTTTTTTTTTTTTTTAAAGAATCAGATAGTGTTTTCAGATTCTCAAGTTATATCATCTCTGTCATACATACTCAACTCTGCTCTTCAGCTCCAAAGAGAATATGTTAACAAGTGGATGTGACTGTGTTCTAATAAAACTTTATTTACAAATACAAGTGGTGGCCCTTGGACCATGGTTTGCCACTCCTGGTGTAGAGAAAAGAATGTGGAGTTTGGAGGAGCCAGGCCTTTATTCGATGTCACTGACACACTGGGTGGCCTTGGATTAGACATTTAACCTTTTCACTTTTGGTTTCATCATGTCTAATCACTATGGGTTACTTATTAACTGATGTATTTTGAAATGATTGATTGAGTCCCTTTTAAGAAGCAGTTACTGTGCTAGGAACTGGCAGTCCAGCAGGGATCAAGTCAGATGTGGTCCTGCTCTGTGGAGTTGCACCAGTGAGGAGGAAGAGAGGCAACATTCGATAAGGAAATAACCTATCGTGGTGCTTGACTCTTGGCAGAAATCCAACAAATATTACATCTTTCCTGCTGTAGGCCCCCCACCTCATCTTTCAGGACCCACTGGCTTTGAGTTTGTCATCATTCTTGCCCATACTGAGTGACAAGGTAGGAGCATGTGGTGTCACCAGGACTTTAATATGTTTATAACATATTATTATGCAATGCAGGCCTAATTTTGGATCATAATTTTCCATTAACTGATCTCATTTTACTTGGTAATATCCATTTAGGTATTCGAGAGCAATAAAACTACATTTCTTTTAAATATTATATGATTCAGTTGGTTCACTGATGTAGATTTTTACTACCCCCCATTCCAAACGAATGAGTCATACATCTTTTTAGAGATAACAAGGACCTTCAAGATCATGCATGCTTGTGCTACCCTTCAAGCATGCCTAGTAGGGGAGAAGAATGAGCAAGTTCGGGGATGGAGCTTTGTGCAGGCCGCTGCAATCCTGACAATGCTGTGTCTTAGAAGTGTTTGCATAGTTTGCATTTTATTCTTCAATATATCCTAATCTGTTTAATTTTCTGACTTTGCTTTTACGTTTTTAAGGAAAATCAGTCACCGAGATGGTATGCCATGTTTGTCTTTGTACTTCACGTACGTTAGCAGCCCATTGCCATATAGAGGCTGTATAGCATAGTTGGGAGACCACTGCCTGGGGAGAGTCTTCCCAGGATTGAAATCCAGCTACTGCACTTCCTTCTGTGTGAACCTGGGCAAGATTTTTATTCTCTCTGTGCCTCACTTTCTTTATATATAAAATGAAGATGACAACAATTCCTACCCTATAGGGTGAGATGAGTTGATAAGAGAAAATGCTGGCTCGTGGTAGGAGTGAGCACTCAGCAAGTGTTAGCTCTGATGGTTATCCCAGGAGTTACAGGAGTGTCCCATTTAGAGGACGTGGCCTGGAGAGGTACCTTATGCATGTGCACCCAGTGAGTTCAGCACCTGGGAGTTCGTTTACAGATCTTTTTGCATCTCGCACACTGAGATTTCTGGCAGCTCTGCTTTCAGGATTATGGGCTTGCTAAGTCCCCTTCTACTCTTGATGGCATCTGCCTGCTTCCGGTGATGGAGGCTTCCTGCCACTGGAGCACCCCTTCCATGGTAGGAGGAGCCTGTGTTTTGGAAGGCTCTCCCTTTTGTTCCCAGGCAGTCTCCTCTCTTCCAGATGGGTTTTCAGGAGAGCATCACGAGTGGAGGTGGCAGTTGATAGCCCCAAGCTCTCCAGCCTGGAAGACCTCAGAATGCTAACCCCTTGCCCATCTCCAGCCTGTACCTAGGTGCGCCATGCACCCATTGGCTCCATACAGGCCAACGACGGGATGTGGGCAGGTGTCCCATGCCTGCCTCTCCTGCCTGTCTCTCCTGTCCCTGACCCGCTTCTGTTTTTTCTGGTCGCTGTCTCATTCCAGGCTCCTGGCTCCATCTCTTACTTCCCTCATGAATTTGTGAGCATAGAAGGCCCTGTCCAGTGGGCTTGCCATCTCTGTCCAATTTCTCTGATTTCTGGCCTCAAATGATTCACCTGATGACCTGTCCCAGGGAACTAATTCCAAAGTCCTGGACTATCAGTCTATGTCCTGGCAAGATCTCTTTTAGCTCCCATAAAAGAGAGATTTCAATAACCCTCCCTTGCTATAATAACCCTAACTGCCATTGGCTGTGCACTTGTTCTGAGACATAAACTGATCTAAATGCTTTATACACTTTATTTAATGGAATCCTCACAATCTCTGGAGGGTGGTTGGGTATTATCATCTCCGCATTCTAGGTGGGAGAATTTGGGCCTTGGGAGGTTGACTGTGCTATGGTCACGTAGCCAGTACGTGGTGGAGCAGTGACTGGATTCCATGATGGTGTGACTTCAAAGTCTCTGCTCTTACCATTAGTGATGCCCCTCCATTTTTCTGGGACGTTCCTGGGAAACCACACGCTGGCCTTGAGCTGCCTCCACCAAGTCCACCAGGGCTCCCAAGAGCAGGGCCCAGAGCGTAGGGCAGGCTGGGTGTGGCTTGACTGTCACCTGTGTCATGGATCCGCTATTCTGGTGGGCAGTGTCTAGAAGCAGCAGGAGGCAGTCTGGCTGGGGTGCTGACAGTCAGGCGAATGTCATGTGGTGCACCAGGCAACTCACTGCAGGACCAGACGGTGAAGAGAGAGGGAGAAGGGCTGGCAAGAACTGGGTGGAGGAGTAGACTCCCAGCTTGGGTGCCTCAATGTGGGGTGGGCTCAGGAATTGCAGGAAATGGGGGTATAAGCTAGGGACAGAGAAGCAGATGCCCAGTTTGAGGGCTGGGGCCAGCATCTCTGGCAGGGAGGCAGACTGGGGAAAAAGGGGGTTCTGACTTGAAGCCATGGAGCATCAGGGTCACATCCATTAGCTTCTCAGCAGACCTTGTCAGGTGTATTTCTCGATCTCCTGTGCCTGGTGATTGTGGGTTAGATGAATGCATGGATTCATGGATGAATGGGTCTTTGGAAAGCGTGAAAACCCAAGTCAGCCCCGACCCCTGAAAGAAGGGGCTAAGATTGTTTTACCAAAGGCTGTTTGTGAGGAAGGGAAAGGGATTGTCATGGCACATGCAGGGGTGCACTCTGACCCACTGTGTCCTGTTCCTTCTTTCTCCAGAGGCTCCTGCCAAGCCTGAGGAGGCAGAGGCCGAGCCCTTCACAGACTCCTCTCTGTTTGCACACTGGGGCCAGGAGCTCAGCCCCGAAGGCCGGCGCGTGGCCCTGAAGCAGTTCCAGTACTACGGCTACAATGCCTACCTCAGCGACCGCCTGCCCCTGGACCGACCCCTGCCTGACCTCAGACCCAGTGGGTGAGCAGAGTCAGTGACCGGGACCTTGTTGACCTGCCTGTGGGGAGATGGGGTCCCCAGAGTGCTAGGAACAGAGCCAGGACTGGGCGCCTGGATTCCTGGGTCCCTTTCCTGCTTCAACCAGGGCCTGTCCCCTTGGCTTGCATTAGGCAAGTCACTCTCCTCTTCCCTCAGCCTCAGTTTCTCCATTAGCTGAGTAGGGGCAAAGCTTTCTTCCAGTAGAGATTTTGAGGATTAACAACTTAATTTACTCCTTAAGGGCACTACAGTCATCTCACATTCCTGTTAATATGTCATTTTAACCCAATTAGTTGCATTTTTATGAATAATCTTTTTTCTGTAAATTAGTTTTTAAAGTACATCCATCTTGCGGGGCTAACAAGTCGTTACATCTAACAGACAAGTCTGTCTTGACTTCTCTCTTTGTTACAGAAGGATGTTCCTTTAAGGTTCAGTGAGAATTCTTATTACTCCCAATTATTAAAAATATGGGCACGTATCTCAGCTGAGAAAATCTCATTAATTTTTGTGAGCTCCCCCCACAGTGTTTCCCCCTCTTTCTCCTCATTTTTACATTTTATTTTTTAAAGCTGCAAACCATGGTGAGCTTATATCTGGAGTCTTGGAGAAAGGTCTTGCTGCTGGGTTTGCAGACTGTGTTCTTTTAGGGAGAAGATCCAGTTCAGCTCCACAGATATTCGTTGAACACCTGCTATATACTGTATACTTGGGTATGGTTGGTTGTGGCTCAGAGACAACTGGACTGGGCTAGGATGAAAGAGCAGCTGAGGATGTCCAAAGGGAGAGAAGAATATGCTTTCACTTGCAGGTCATTTATTAAGCACTTCTGTGCCAGCATAATCTAGGTACAGGGATGATACGGTTTGGCTGTGTCTCTACCCAAATCTCATCTTGGATTGTGGTTCCCATAATCCCCACATGTTGTGGGAGGGACCGGGTAGGAGGTAACTGAATCATGGGGGTAGCTTCCCCCATACTGTTCCCGTGATAGTGAGTAAGTTCTCGTGAGATCTGATGGTTTTATAAGCATCTGGCATTTTCCCTGCTGGCTCTCATTCTCTCTCCTGCCACCCTGTGAAGAGGTGCCTTCCACCATGATTGTAAGTTTCCTGAGGCCTCCCAGACCTGTGGAACTGTGAGTCAATTGAAACTCTTTCCTTTATAAATGACCCAGTCAGAGGTATTTCTTCATAGCAGCATGAGAATGGACTAACACAAGGGACGAAGCAGTGAACAAAGCATACAGAAACCCCTGCTTCACAGAGCTGGCATTCTAGTTGGGTGGAGACAGAGAGTAAACAAAACAAAGAAGTCAAATATGTAGTATGTTAGATGTTGGTGAGTACTGTGGAGAAATATAAAGTCGGAGAGAGACACCTGGGACAAGAGTGGGGAGTTGCAATTTTTCCTGGGTGATCAGGGAAGACCTCACTAAGAGGTGACATTTGAGCAAAGACCTGGAGGAGAAGAGGAAGCAAGCCATGGGGGTACTGTTGGAGGATGGGGGGAGTACCTTTCAGGCAGAGGAAGTGGCAAGTACAAAGGCCCTGAGGCAGAAGCATGCATGCCATGTCGTGTTTGAAGAAGAGGAAGGAGGCCCCTGTGGCTGGAACGAGGTGTGCAAGGGGGCAGTAGTTGGAGATGAGGCCAGAAGAGCAACAGGAAGCAGATCATTAGGGCAAAGTTTCTCAACCTTGCTGCACATTCTACACATCAGGAGAACCTTAAAAAATAATCCCGATGTGAAGGCCACACCCCAGACCAATTAGATAAGTGTTTCTTGGGGGGCACTCAGCTTCAGTATTGTTTAGAGCTCCTGGGTGATTCCGATGTGCAGTCAAGGTGAATCCCAGGAGAAGGGCTTCATAGGCTTTTGCAAGGAGTGTGGCATTTACTCTGTGAGACAGAGATCCATGGGAAGGGCTTGAGCAGATTAGCAGTATGCTCTGATGGTCACTTGCAAAGGTGCCTCTGGCTGCTATGCTGAAAACAGACTGAAGGGGCAAGGCTGGGAGCATGGAGACCAGTTAGGAGGCTTCCAGGTGAGAGGCGGTGGTGGCTTGGACCATGATGGCAGCAGAGGAGGTGCTGAGATGGGGTTGGATTTTGGAAATATCCTGAAGGTGACCTCAGCTAAGTGCCATAGGGCCTCAGTCCACAGAGGAGCTGCAGAGACCACTCCTGGGGCTGGAGAGGAACTGGTCTGATGGGGGGAACACATAGGGGCTCTGGAGAAGGAGTAATCAGAAATAGGGCCCTCTAGTTCCTGCAGGGGACTTGGCTATGACCTTGGCCAGAAGAAGAGCCATGGACTTTTCAGTCAATCTGATACAAAACACAGGCACAGCTCAATACATATTTGTTCAAAATCAAAGGGAAAATGAAAAGGAAGCCAAGGAAAGGGTAGATTTTACAGATTGTAACCTGGTTATAACAACAACTGGGATTCACACAGTGCTGGACGTGCCAATAGTACCTTCCCATTTGGACCACATCAACACTGCAGTGAAGGTACACCAGGCAATGGTAGATTCTTCCCATTTGAGTTGAGGAAAACAGAAGAGCAGAAAGAGTGTTGTCTGAGGTCACACAGTAAGATAAGCAGCCGAGCTGAGCCTTGAACCCATGTCTCAGATGCCGGATCGTGGCTTTGACATCGGCCTACCACTGTTTATTTTGACTGTGCACAATGCAGCATTGTGCACAGTAAGAGCCCAGGTGGGAGCCCTTCATCTTTGACTGAGAGAAGTGCCCCACCCACTCTCACCTATGGGAGGAATTTGCCTGAGAGAGGGAGGAACTTTGAAGGACTTTAGGTGGGCAGAATTCTGCAGTTTTCTCCTGAGCTGCTGGAGAGGAGCAATCGTCCTTATAGAAAGACCTTCCCTCTGCACAGAACTTTACAGTCTGTGGAGCTTCCACACCTCCCCCGTGGCACCAAGCAACTTCTGTCAGCCCCTTTTTCTAGAGAGAAAAACATAATCTCTGATAAAAGGCAGAGCAGAGCCTCCTCGCTCCTCAGGGAGGGCTCTGTGAAAGTGGCTTTAACAACGGAGGGTTCTCTTTGCACATGTACTTGGAAGGCTCTGTCTAGCTCTATTTCAGCTCACGTGCCAGACGCATGCCTAAGATTGGAGAGCTGTTGGTGAACCACACAAAAACAAGTATGTGCTTAGGTAAAACAGTGCCTCCCTTTGTCTGTTAATTTCCATAAAAACATCCCTGCCTTGTAACAAGGCCATTGCTTGGCTCATCCTGCTTAATTCATTTTGGAAACATCTTTTCAAAATTTTACTCTTATCCTATTTCAAACGACACTGGCAAACATTTATATAGGATGAGCCATGTTTTCAGGCATATGTTTGTCACTTAATTTATAAGAACTCCTTGAGTCTTCACAGTAAAACCTGAGGTAGGTCCTATGATTAGCCTCCATCTTACAGAAGAGGAAACTGAGGCATGGGGAGATGATATCTCCTGCCCAAGGTCACTAGTGGTGGAGCTGGGGCAGGTGGTCTGGCAATGGAATTTGTGCATGTAACCACTGTCCTACACTGCCTTGAGGCGTCCATTTGTGTCACTCTAATGGGAGCGGCAGGCCCACTTTAGCAATATAGCAGTGAGCATTCACTGATCGGTTTTGGAAGAAGGAAGGTTGGTGTCTACATGTTGGAAAAAACTGTTTTAGTGAACATGAAACCAAGGCTTGTTGCCAAGGCTTAGGATGATGCCTGGGCTCTGGCTAATGTTGGGATTTGGACTGAGAGGGTGGGTCAGCATGTGGAGAGGAAGCCCACAGTCACTGCAGTCTCTGGGAGATTCATGCTGTGTGGCTCTTGCCATAGCCGGAGTCCCTGTGCCTCTTGTGAATTCTGGTTTGCTCTTCGAGACTTCTGTCCCTGCTGCTTGTGTTGTGTACTTTGCTCTTGGTATTCTTGGCTCTACTCTTCCAAATTCTAACCCTGATGTTATTCTTGGCTTCCTTCCTAGATCAGAAAGTGAGTGCTCAGAATCCTGCCCACCCTCCTTTCTCTCACCTCTAGCTAGTCACTTACTTTGTCTCCTTTTTTTTCTTGGTGCTGAAAGATGTAATCTGACCCAGCTTGTCATGTGGCTTAGATAGGACCACACTGTGCTCAGTGCCTTATACACAAGACAGGACACAACTAGAAGGAAAAACATCAGTCCAGCCAGTTGCTAGGCCCATTTATTTTTTCATCCAGCCAACATTTACTGAGCACGCATCATGTGCCAGACACTCAACAAAGCACCAGACGGATATCTCCTGGAGTTTACACTGAGATGGGAACCCAGACAGAGGTGGTGGGAGGGCGAGGTAGTCACAAAGTCTGCTGACCATTTCCCAGGCTCCATGGTGGGGAGGACTTGTCCTCGCAGGCTTTTAGTAAGGCAGGGGCCTGGACGTGATGGCCACAGAAGCCCTGTCCCTCTGGTGCCTCTGTGGCAGGGAGGCAGGGCCTGGAGGGTGGCATCTGCAAGGCACCTCCCTGTACCCACTCCCCTGGGGAGAGTTGTTTTAACAGTCCAGATTCTAGAGAGACATCTGGGATCTTTGAACTTTGGGGGTTCCTGGCTTCATGGATAGGCAGAATAATGGCCTCCCAAAGATGTCCACATCCTAATCCCCCACACCTATGAATATGTAACAGGCATAGGAAGTACACCAGTTTTTCCAACCTCATCTACACAAAGAGGGGACAAACTTCCTCAAGGATCCAGGCCCCTTGGCTCCTGGAGAAATCAAAATGCCATTCATCCTCCTTGTGGTGTTGCAGCAGCAGTAGAGCAGACCCCTCAGCCATCCCGGTGGGAAGACCTGGGGGAAGCAGGACACTTCAGACTCCTCTGGTGAAGCCTCCCGGACCTCATCCATGGGGGGCCTTGGCCAGGGCTGGGTAGGGGTTCACTTGCTTCCTTCCTGGTCTGGGAAGATACCTAGTCTCAGGGTTGAAGGGCAGAAAGGCTTCATCCCAGCCTGGCTGGACCCAGCTCCATCCCTCATAGCCCCAGCTGCAGGCTGCAGATGCAGGCTCCAGATGTCCTGTGGCTCTCTCTGTGTGCTTCCTCCTGCCTCTCGGTGTCCACCCTCGTTCTCCTTATTGGTAGGCTCCAAAATAATCTAGGAGGGGCAGGAAGAGAAAAAGGAAACATCAAGTTTCAATTAGGGTGTGGACTACAGAGGCGTACACATGTCAAAACTCATTGAACTATACACTGAAGCTCTGTGCATTTTACTGTGTGTAAGTGAAACATCATTCCTTTTTGAAAAATGGAGATGTGAGAAAATGACTGAGGAAGTCCTTTGCCCAAGGGGTGGAGAGGTAGGGGGAGGGGACATCTTTTGGGAGGTCACTGAGAAGATGGGTGTGAGTTGTGGAGAAGGAGGATGGTGCAGGGTGGAAGTGAGCTAGCCAGTGTGAGATGGTTCGGAAAGGTGGACTTCCCACCCCAGTGACAGCCAGGCCAGGCAGGTGGCACATGTGTGCTCTCCAGTTCTGCAGCTTTGGCCTCAGATTCATGTCACATTCTTTTCTCCAAGAAGTGGCTGTTTCCAAACAAGGGGCACAGGAAAGTCTGAGGGATCATGGGTATGGGTAGGAGAAGCGGGGGCTCCGGTCTCAAGCTCCAGGGTTGTGTTTCCATGGCAACTCTATGGCCGCCCTCCAAGGCAGCTCAGGGCAAAGACTCTGGCAGGCACTGCCTCCTGCCTCTTGCCAGGAGATCTTCAGAGGCTCCTGAGCCTTATCAATAATGACTTTGCCGTTCTCACCAGTGTCCCCTGAGGCCCATGTCCCTCCCTCCCAGGGGTTAGGATACACTTGCTCTTGGGTTTGACAGGTGGGTTAGGGCTTGGGGTTAGGACATGAGGGGTTGGCAAAGGGGGTCAGAATATGTTCTGCCGCCCTAGGTGGGGGCAACTGGGACAGATCCACACACAGGCTCACAAAAGAGCCCTGGGTCTAGAGCTGGAGATAATCCTTTGTGAGCATCAAAGTGATAAGGAGCAGCACAGGACTGTAGCAAAGAGAGAATACAGCCCAGAGTCGGGGGCGCTGGTCTGTCTGGGAGCAGGTTAGGGACCATCTCATGGGGCTGTGAGTGTTCGGTGGGCAAGGTTGTTTTAACAGTCCAGACTCTAGGGAGACATCTGGGATCTTCGAACTTTGGGGGTCCTGGCTTCATGGGTAGGCAGAATAATGGCCTCCCAGAGAGGTCCACATCCTAATCCCCCACACCTGTGAGTATGTAATGTTACACGGCACGGGGGAATTATGGTTGCAGATGGAAGGAAGGTAGCTGATCAGATGGCTTTAAACTGAGGAGGTTTTCCTGGATTCATTGTCTGGGTCCAGTCTAACCACAAGGGCACTTAAAAGTGGAAGAGGTAGGCAAAATATCAACAAGAACTGGCAATTTGAGAGACTTGAGTGGCCACTGATGGCTTTGAAGATGGGAGAGAGTCACAAGGGAAGGAATGTGAGCAGCCTTGAGTTGCTGGAAAAAGCACGAAAATGGGTCTTCCCAAGAGCCTCCAGAAAGGAATGCAGTGCTGCACACCCCAGTTCCAGCCCAGCAAGACCTGTGTTGCACTTCTGACCTCCAGCACTATGAGATGATAAATTTGTGTTGTTGTAAGCCACCAAGTTTGTAATCATTTGTTACAGCGACAGCATTAGTATTAGGAAACCAGGACAGTATGCAGCCGGATCCTAGAGCCAGAAGGCTCTGTGACTGATTAATGCTGTCACTATATTAAAGTTCATAACAATAATTTTAAAACAGGGGCGCTGCATTTTCCTTTTGCACTAGGCCCCACAAATTCTGTAGCTGGTCCTGGGGGAGGAGGGAGATAGCTCCAGCAGGAGCAGGTAGGCTGTGAGTGCTGGACCGTCCCAGAGTTGCTGCGCATGAGCGAATGACTCACAAGCCGTCACCTGCTCACTTCCTGTGTGCCAGGTTCTGTGCAAACGCTTAACATCCACTTTCCTATTTAACTTCATCCTCACGTGCCTCTGGGGTTGTTATTATTATTCTGATTTTATAAAGGGAATACTGAACATTCACAAGGTTAGGAAACTTGTTCAAATTCTCACAGGTGCTATGTGGCAGAGCCAGTATTTTTATACAGGTCTGATGATTCCAGGACACTACTTTATCACCTTGCCCTGCCCAGCCCTGCCCAGGTGAGCTTTTCTAGTTTGGGATCTTGTCTTTGTGGAAGAGACCCAGAGTCCTATGAACAATGTGTTCTCCATGAAGGCAGCTTAAGGACAAAGGGTTAAAGTAAACATTCTTAATCACGATTTTGCTATTGGGTTGAACATGCTAACTGTACAAACACAGTTAGGGGAAAACACTCTTTAACTAAAGCGCTTTGGAAAAATACTTCTGGTTCTTGTTAATGTTAATTTCATCATGGGCCAAGACTTTGATGTTATTCTTAAAAGAAATATAATCTTGAGCTATACTAATAGAAGTATAATGTATTAAAAGAGGGAGGTGATAGCTTTGTTCTACTCTGCTGCTCAGATCACAACTGCAGAATTGGATTTTAAGAGATACTGAGAAAGTGAAGTATTTACAGGAGGACAACCCAGAGGAGAAATTGGGTAGCATGACAAACAGGTGAGATTTCTGTTTAGATTATAGAGTAGTAGTTAAAACCTGGTTCCCTGCTTTCCGAGGCCAGTCTCTCATTTATAAGCTGAGTAACAAGCTGCTTAGCCTCTCTGTGCCTTGGTTTTCCTATCTGGAAGTTACGGATGGTACTGCAAAGTTTGTGTAATGTATGTAGAGCTCATGGGCCACTTCCTGACACATAGGAACTGCTACTTAACTTTTAGTCACTTTTATTATCTAGGTGTCTGATTTGTAAAAGAGAAGACTTGAGTCAACATGATCATGACTTTTATAACCTGAAGGACTGCTATGTGGACATAGAGCACATGGGACAGGACACTGCCCTGGCAGCAGATGAGAGCAGGACCAGACAGGCACTGCAGGACAGGTTACACAGAAGTCCCTGGGGAATGATTTCTCCCCAGTCCCAGAGTTCTGGGCGTCAGAGGCCAAGCCCTGAGCCAGGCTTTGCTAGAGAGCAAAGTTGCCCCATTCTTCCTTAGAACCCACCTTCCCCTGTCCCGGTGGATCTATCAGGACCTGCCTTTCCCTGGCCCAGCAGATCTGCTCTGCCCCACCTTCCTCAGCTATAGGTGCTACGGGCCTGGCCTGCTCACTGACAAACCCACCACATAGAGAGTCCCTAATGTGGCTTTTCCATCAGAGCCAGCTGGCTTTTGTTCCCTGGGTGGCTGTTCATTCAGCCCGGGGATCCCACATTCCACAGATCCCTAAGATGTCTTAGGGACAGATGATATCCCTGCTTCCTGTTGGTTGCTTACATTGTAAATGATTCTCTTCCCTTTTTTCCTATGTTCCATCTACATTTTACATAGCAGAGCCTTTCTCTAAATTGGTAAATTCACCTGAAAGGATGATGGTTGAACTTCTGCCTCTGGATGAAAGTTGGATGTTTTGATGATCACATGTACTTAGCAGTTTACTCATCAGCAATTCCTGCACCAAATTCTGCTCTTAGATGCAGGCCTGCCCGATTTCTCTTGCACTGCAGAACTCCCGGTTTGCAGATGTCCATTGTCTCTTCCATATCTGGGCCAGATGGAGTGTCTTGCCAAGTCTCTGAAGTCCCTAGATATACTTAGTATCCCCACTTTGCCTCCATTATCCTGTTCTTCACCCCTTTGACTTGTAGGATGATCTAGTCTTCTTGCTGCAGTCAGGCAGGGATAAATGTATGACTCAGTGATTCCATTCCCATCGGGTCATGGTGGAATTCCCATCCACAGAGCCCTTATGGACCTGAATTCTTTCTACTGTTCATATGTTCATGTGTTCATTCAGCCCATCACCAGGTGCATTCTAAATTTCTACTCTATGCGGAACTTCATACCCAGTATTAGGGATACCTGATGAGCAAGGCAGACATGGCCCTAACTTTGTGCAGCTTATAGTCTAGTGGAGACACTGACGTTTGTTAAATAATCACATATAAAAACACATTGCAATAGCATGTACACGGCATGAAGGAAAAGCAGAATCTGTGAGAGTCTCACAGGGAACTGGAGTCCACCCAGGAAGGGAATTGGTCTTTCTCTACTGGGTTATGTATGTGTTCTCAGGGAGCAAGGAACCAAACCTATGCAGGTAACCACAGGTGGTTGGGATTTTTTGAAGGCCGTTGAAGGCCCACAATCACACAATCAGAAGCCACACAGGCAGGCTCTGGAGGAGGCAGCGTGGTTCAAGACATCCTGGACAGCTCCAGCCTGCATCCTCTTTGCCCCACTTTTGCTGTGTTTCTAACAGTGACTTCATGTCCACGTCTACGGTTCACTCACTGACACGCCCTTCTTCCTATCCATCATTTCTGCTCTGCTGGGCCTCACTTATCACCTTCTTAGGATCTCCTACATTCAGTCCCTCCATGAGAAAGGCTGGACAGGACCACTGGTCATTCTTTAACATTACGAGATCCAGCTACGCAGAGTTTCTGTGCTAGGCTGCCTCATAGGCCCACAGCTAGCTCTTTGATGGCTATTTGGGGCTCAGGAAATCAGTCACTGGTCCTGTTAATTGTGAGTCAAATGGAGATGCCACACAGCAGAAGACACAGCAGCCTCGGTGTAAGGAGTCACCGGATTGTACATATCGGAGGCAGGAGTGTCACAGGAAGACAGTGTTGGGCTTCAGAGGCTCAGTAGTGTTGATCGTATTTGTCCACATCGTCCTGCTAGATAGAATACAGCCTCTCCGTTCTTCATGCACATTTGGCAGCCTGGAAACAACTCCTTCATTTCGCCCCTCCCTCAAGATCTCTGTGTTGCCAGTGACACAACACCACTGTCTCACAGTCAGCACTTCTGGGTGGGTATGGAAAGGAAGATATGGAAATCATCATTCAGCAGGGTTATGAAGACAAGCTCTGGAATCAAATGAGCCCAGGTTTAAACCCTGGAAGATAACTTACCGTCTCAACTCTATTTCCCTCAACTGTTAAATGGGGGATAATAATGCTGTTTACCATATAGGATTGTGGAAAGGAATACAATGGGGAAAATAGTCAAAACATCTGAACAAGTCTCGGTATGGTTTCTGCCATATGGTAAACAGTAAATGGAAGCTTTTAGTATTATTTCCAAGTATTTTGTATGGGGCAGCAAACACCCTGCAGTCTCTTAGCTTCAGAGGCTATGGGGATACAGATACCAGCCAGAAGGAGGGACAGTCTTGATTCTTCTCTTGGCCAATGGGAACCATCACACTGCCCTCATCCTCTGGTTTTATTATGTCATGCAATCTGGGAAGTGACAGGCCTGGGAATCTAATCTGGAAAGATCTGGAAGAAGCTAGATGTATCTGAGTAAGGCCAGAGGAGAATCAAGCTAGTCCCATGGGTGCAGGTAGGAGACAGAGGCTAGAGTGAGGCCATGGTGGCCATGATGGCCAAGAAGAGAGTGCCGATCCTGGGGCCAGACACTCTCCCTGGGTGTACGTCCCGGGGGGTTAGTGAGCCTGAACCTTTGTGTGCTGACTACAGCTGAGAGGGGAGGGACTCTCCAGGAAAAGCCTGGGGAGAAAGCAGGACCAGGACGATCCCCTCAGAGGAGTGGTTTCCTGGAGTGCCACCGTCTCACTTGCTTTGTCAGGTAGGCCTGGCCTCCACTCCCAGAACCCTGGCATAGCTGGATGCTGTTCCCAGTGCGTCTTGGCAGACAGACCCCAGTTCACAGTCTACTTTGATCTTCATTCTAGAAGGGGCCTGCTCACTCTTCCCATCCCCCACCCCCAGGTCAAGCAGTCTCTATGAACAATTCACTCTGATAGACTAGGACCTTGCAGACTTGCTGAGCTCAAAGAGGGGAGGGTCTGCCAATCCAAGATGGAGGTGTCCGGCTGTAGCGCATGAGGTCTGGCCACTGCCCTGGGTCTTATCAGGTGGCTGAGAGCTGGGCTTTACCTCACTTATTCCTCCACTGCTTCCCCGCCTCTCATGATCGTACAGCACTGAAGCCCTTGGTGTAAATTTTCCTCATACATATCTCCAAAGAAGCCCCCTAAGTTGTTGCTCCCCATCCCTGCATCTCCTTCTGTGTGCAGAACTCAATAGAATGGAGTCTGTCATGACCATCAATTCCAGCTTATTAGACAGTCATATCCCTCCCCTCTCAGAAATGCCTTGTTTTTTATCTCTAGTGGAAAATGGCTCAGCTTTGAACAAGAATAAAAGTAAAAAGGGAGGTTTTTATGGCTTAATTTTACAGGAGAATGTTCCTGTTCTCAAAATGAGCATGGGCTCAGTCTCGTGCAGTTGTGAGTTCTCGAGGAGCTTAAACACAGAAGGGCTGGTCCCAGAGTGTGACTCCCAGAGATCCGTGTCCTCAGCCCTTCCCTGCAGAGGTGAGCAGAGAGGCAAGTGCAGAGGCAGACATCAGGGCAGAGGGGAGGGAGGCTCTGGGAGGGTCCCAACTGTGGCAGAACTGGGGCAGAGTGTGTGGGTGGCCCAATCCTCGAAAATCCAGGTGCTCTGGGAGGGCATCTTAGCAGTGCAGATTTGGGAGCAAAGTCCACCGGGTCAGTGCTGGGTTGCCAGGCCAAGAAAGTGGCTGGACTCTGGAGCAAAAGCTCTGGGCATGGGTCCAGAGCAGTCCTCTCCCACACAGCTGTTGGAGGCATGTTCTTTTCAAGGTGACTCAGACTACAGCGCAAAGCCTTCTCCTGAGTTCAGTGTCTGCAGTGATGAGGATGGCATGACCAGGAAGGATGTAGATGTCTTTCTTGACATGCTCTTCTTCTTCCCTCTTTTTGCCCCTACCCTTCAGCAATGTACATTCTGCTTCAGTGTGGAGGTGAAAAGGTGTTTTGGGGAATCTCAAAGGGAATTTATTCAACAGATACCAATGGAAGACCTGCTGCTTGCATCATGGTGTGGGGCAGTGGGCAGGAGGGTGTGAGCAAGGCCAGTCTGTGCCCTCACAGCTGGTGGTATAGGCATGGGGTACCGCCTGACTTGGTGTGCCTAGGACTTTCAGTGCTGAAACTGGAAAGGTCCTGGGCAAACTGGGACGAGTTGCTCACCCTATGTAGTCATGATGATAGCAAGGGGATGTTTCTTGTGGCATCTGCGGGTTGGGAGGGAGGGGAAGCTGGAAAACATGTGAGATATAAGAGCCTCAATCTTGTGGAGAGAAGCCATCTGAGTGATCCTTTGCTCCCACTTCCTTATTCTGTGACCAAGACATAGAGCAGACAGGGAAGGTGGCTCGTTCATGGTCACACAGCAAGGTGGGGCAGAGCTGGGAACAGCACCTGGGTGACTTCATCCCCTTCAAACGCTTTCCCTAAAACAATCCCCCCACATCATCTTCCTTATCCTGCCTGCCCCTCACCTCTCTGCTCTGCTCACCCAGGGCCACCTTAGGTCAGGTGTTGAGAAACTGAAGGCTGAGGGAAGGTGTCTCCTGATGCCAAGAGAGAGGCCACAGCAGAAGCATGGGTCTCGCCAGGAGGCCCCAGCGGTCCCAGGAGAGAAGAGAAAAGAAGGATTTAAGGAGGTCAGGGCATTTGGCCTGGAGGGATTACAGTGTAAAGAAACTGAGCACTTCTGGAGACTTCCAATGTGAGGAATTGGGGCCATTCCTGCAGGAGGAGGGAGCACGGGAGAACAGGAGCCTGCTGGCGGGGGGGGGACCTGACTCTCCTTCCAAGGGAGGAGGTTTGTAAGAAAAAGGAGCAGTCCGACATCAGCGGCAGGCACTCAAAATGTAGGCCGTAGATAAAATAAGCAAGCTTGTTAAGTTTGTTTCATTCCGTAAACATTCATAGAGTGCCTACTAAGTGCCAGACTGTAGTCCAAGGTTAGGAGACAGCACAGTCCGAAAGCAAAGTTCCTGCTGTCAGGGGGCTTCATTCTAGTAGAGCGGGGCAGACAACAAACAGGTTTGAATGTGACGCCCTAGAAAGTGTGTTCGGCTATGTTCAAATGAGTTTTCCTAGGAAAACTGTATGTTCAAAAGTCTTTCATGCGAAAATTGTGATCAGCAGGGCTTAGCTTATTAAACAAATACAGCGTTTCATTCTGCCTGGAGAAAGACCATCAGGAGACCAGCTTCCAGAGACTGGCAGCTCAAACCATCATGGCTGCTGCCGGGAGGAATTAAAATTGGTTTCCTCAGATGGGGGAGACTGGGCACTATGTTCAGAATTAAGAAGGGAAGAGAGTAGGGGGAAACAGTTAACCCCCATCTCTGAACACCCTGGAGATTTGGATAGTGAGGCTCTGGGAACGCAGAGCAGACCCCCTGGGGAAGTGCAGAGAGATACAGAAACAAAGTCTTCATTGCTGGTGGAGTTTAGTAGGGAGGACAGTGAACTTGTACCGATCCACTGACCTTCTTGGGAGCTGTCTATTATACTTTATATTAAAGAAGAATTCATGTGCTATTTGTTTGGCCACATATGGCATTACTTTTTAAATGCAATTAACAAATGGTGTGTGTGTTAATACTCATCTCTGTCAGTTTCCGTGCCTAGGGAAAGCCCAGCTGCTGGTCTTGATCACCATAAATAAATACTAGCTAGAGGACTTATTTGACTGTCAACCACAAATCTTTTAATTGCTGTTATGAAAATTGTATTCACAGTTTTCTTTTCTAAAATATTGAAAAAGATCTGATGAACTTCAGAAGGCATGCCAGTCTTTCTCCTTCATTCAAGTTCCTCCCCTCACCTCCCTCTCTATTCCCTTCATTCTTTCATCATTGTCAAATCAGCTGGTTCCCTCCTCTTCAGCCACAGCACTGTTCCTTTGGACCCACAGAACCCTTGCACGACTCACTTTTGCATGCCATTTAAATTTCTGATCCAACCTCTCTTCCTCAGAGAGTCCTTCCTGACCACTCCTCGTACAACAGCTGCCAGGGTACCATCCCGTTCTCTTGCCTAGAGTTTCTTTTCATCTTAGCACTTATGTGAAATTGTATTTTTTCTTCCATATTTATCTGTTTCTCTGTCAAAGCATAAGCTCCATAAGGACAGGGACTGTGGGACTGTGTCTACTTCCTACTGTACTCTCAGTGCCTGTAAGACTACCTGCCTAGAGGAAGATACTCAATATATATCTATTCCATTAAATGCACGAACAAATGAATTCTACACCAATCTATTAACTTGGTTTTATTAAAATCACAAGTACGAAGTAGATTTGGGAAAAGACTCAACTCTTTCTTTCCCTCATTCCTCTCTGGCGAGAGAGAAGGAGAGCTGGAAATAGAATGGGAAAAGTTTCTGTAAATTTCTGGTAACCATAGAGACGCTGATCTTAGTTTATTAATCTCATGCTCTTAAGCAGGCTGGGGCCCCATGGTGATTTCTCCAAATTGCTCAATGCTGGTTATCCTGCAGCCTTCCTCATTAAAGAAGAGCAGGCCCATTCCTATTCTGCAACACTTTAATTACCGACGAGCAGAAGCGCCGTGCAATTATGCTCATTATTGCGTGTTCTGACCTGGCTGCACCTCCCACTCTGGAGCAATGGAACATGGTCACCAGCCCTAAACCCCTGGAGCCTTCAGTGGGAACCCTCCTCTCCAAACCCAGGGCCTGGGACAGGGCTGTGATTGCTGCTCCATTCTTTCATTCATCTACACGGAAAATGGGAGCTTAGTGCCTTCTAGAACAGCATTTAGTGTCAGGCAGGGAAGGGCACCAGCAGTGGTCTCCTGCCCATAGAGACTATGCTTGCGGAGGAGGGAACTACCCTCAGGAGCCATGGCACTTTCCATTGTCTGGCCTCTCATGGGGTCTGATTTCAGAACTGTGTTCCTCTTCATATGGGGAATACCTCAAGTCCTCAAGAGACCACCAAATGGCTTCAGGGTTTCAGCAGAGCTAGGGGGAAATGGGCCAGTTAGGGGCATTCCCTTTCATGGCCATTTCTCCTTCAAGGAGAGATCCTGGTGCAGGTGTCAGAGGACCAGAGTTGGGATTCTGTCATGGTAGCTGACTGAGAATGCAGCCATAGGTGGGAACTCAACCTCTTTGAGCCTCAGTCTCCCCGTCTGTGAAATGAGACTGGACCTGGTCCTTCTACTTTTTCCTCATGTTGAGACTGTTTCTAGCTCCAACCCTGTTTTGGAAACTGGATTTCTGTGATGAGCGAGAAGCAGGAGAAGTCGCAGGCAGTATGCCTTCTGGAGTGAAGGGAAGTAGATTCTGGCAGTAGAAGCCTCTGGGAGGAGGCATCTTTGTCTCCTGAGGCTGGGTGCCTGAGGTCTGGCCTCACCTAGGTGTTGGCTGCCATTTTGGAAATACTACGAATTGACTTTGGTTGCATTTCCCATTCTACTGGATTTAGAAACATTAAGTCATTCTTCTAGTAAACAATCGGGACTACCTGCCAGCTACCATGTGCTGTCCTAAGTGCTCATGGCATTACTGTTCAGCTGGCATAGTCACTGACAAATTCAACTCAGGTGTGGGGTGAACTGGTTTCAATACTTGTGGGCCTTACTGCTGGACATTTAGGGCTCATCTTAAGTGCATCAAAGAAGGGGCCCTTGGAAGAATCTGGACTCCTGAGCCCTCCAGCAAAGCTGGAGCCGGGACACGGGGTGGGTCAGCTCCTGAGGTGACTAGCAAATCTAAGTGCTTGGCTATTCTTTGCAGGTGCCGTAACCTCTCGTTTCCTGACAGCCTGCCGGAGGTGAGCATCGTGTTCATCTTCGTCAATGAAGCACTTTCGGTGCTGCTGCGCTCCATCCACTCAGCCATTGAACGCACGCCCCCGCATCTGCTCAAGGAGATCATCCTGGTGGATGACAACAGCAGTAACGGTGAGTGTCAGAACTTCCCAGGGCCCAAGCCCTGCTTCCTGGATGACATCGAAGCCGATGGTTCACATTTGCTCAAGGCTGTCTGTGGCTGCTTTTTCTCTGGAGTATAGATGAGAAATTCATGGTGGCCACTGCTTCGGAAGGTTCACTGCATCCGAGCATGGCCTCTGCACCCCAGAGGGGTCTGGTCCTTAGGCTTTTTCTCACTGGCTGTCTACTTTCCCCTCCCATATTCCAGTGCAATATGATAAGATAGAAGGCCCTGACCTCCTACCCTACCATGTACACAGTGAACATGTCCAGTGACTCTTTTCCATGATGCACCATTTCACCTAGTAGGGTTCCTCAGCCTCTGCCTGGAAGATTGTTCACTGGTGTTGTGTTAGCAGTGGTGGTGGTGATGATGGTGCTGGTGGTGATGGAGGTTGTGGTGGTGGTGATGATGGGGATGGAAGTGGACATGTAACTCAGTGACAGCAGCAGACCTGTCAAATGTCTAGCCTCTTTGCTGGATCCCCTGTTCCCTGTTTCATCTGTCCCTAGCCAGGCCCTGGGTGGCCTGCAAACACCTCATTGAGGCCATGACATCACTAACTGTCTTTCTCTAGCACTACTAGCCACCTCTTCTCCCTGGTGCACATTTCTTGGTCTCTGGTTCTTACACCCCCATGTACCATCATATACCATTCCAGACTTAAAGATCACATTTGGAGACAGCTGAAAAACCAGTGTTCTTGACAGGACCATTTATATGAATGTACTTCTGATAACGCATGATTTCTCAAAATAGACTTCTGGGTCGCTGTGTCACAGAAACACTGAGCTTGTGTTATCTTTTGAGCTTTCTCTGGTGTCGGGTAGTAAATTTCCTAGTGAATCAGTTGCTGTAATGAGAAGTTCAGATGGGCAATTTGTGATTTGTTATCAATTAAAGCTGAAACACATTGGATAATTGAAACGTATTTAATCTGAGAAAGCGAATCTTCATTTTCATTTTATCATCATATGGTAAGAAGCATGGGAGCAGTGCTGTGAGGGGATTTTAGAAATTTCTGAAGGGCACTGCTGGAGAATCATTTGATTCTCATTGTTCTGTGGACATGAAGAAAGGAAAAGGCATCAAGGATGCAAACAGGCAGCATAGTCTTAAAGGTAATTGTCTATCATGAGGGAGACAGGAAGGGCTCAGCCCCTGTCTCTGATGGCTGCCTACCATCGTCTAGCCTGGGACCCAAAAACTAAGGCCTAAGAAAACTCCCATCCCCTAGTGACTAACGCCAGACAGCCTGACTAGCCTGCCCCACACACTCTATCCCTGGACTTCACCTCGGCCTGCTGATCCTCCTCACGTCTTACATTGTAAGGAGGCACAGCATGGAAGAACCAGCATTCGAGGATGAAAACATCCCCCAAGCAAGAGGCACAACTTCTCACATAACAAGAGAGAAGAGAATGGAGCACTAGGGGGAAGAAATCTCAGAGCCTTTCATTTCTTCCCTATGGTGAGAACCTTATCATGTCCTTAAGGATACCATTTGGACTATAAGCCATATGGAAAAAGCTGATATTGAGTTTGAGAAATTTAGATGAGGAAAGTGAATCAGATATAGAGGATTTCCTATTTGAACTTAAAGAGTTTGAACTTTATTTTGTAAATGGCAATAACTATCTAAAGCTTTTGGTCAGAGGAATGACGGGGTCAGAGCTGGGCAATGGAGGAATTTGGGCATGCGTTATGATATTGGCTGGGGCATCTTGAAGAAGGGAAATGGATGAGAAGGCTATTGCAGCAGTAGAGAGAAGTCAAGAGGCCTGAAGTCAGGGACAAGTTATGGGCCTGAGAGGTATTATGAAGGAAAAATCTGTTGGACCATTTTACTGAGAAGCCATGGGCAGGCAGGCCAACAGCGGGGAGGTCAATGACAGCTCAGAGTTTCAAGCCAGGGTGATTTAGAGGATGGTAGTGCATTGCCCCAGAAGAGGCAGGCAGCAGGAGCAATGCCCTGGTGCAGTAGTCCGTCATCAGGGATGCAGACGAGCAGCACCCAAGAACTTTCAAAACCAAAGCTCTAGAGCATTGTGGTGATGGTTCAGTAAACTATCTTGATTGTGGTATTGGTTACACAAAGCTGTACTTGTCATCACAACTGCATCGAGCTATATATGCACACCCAAACCAGTGCCTGCCTGTATAAGGAGAAAGCTGAACAAGCTCTGTGGATTGTAGCCGTGTCAGTGGCCTGGTTTTGATATTGTGCTGTGGTTGTGTACAACATTACCATTGGGGAATACTGGGTGAGGGGCACATGAAAACTTCTTGTACAATTTTGTGAATCTATAATTACTTCAAAATATTAAGTTAAAACAAACAAAAAGCTCTTCTAGGAGATTCTAATTCAGTGAGTTCGAAGAGGGTTCTAGACATCGCTGTTTTAAAAAGCATTCTTTTTTTTAATTTTGATTTTTTTTGAGATAGGGTCTTGCTCTGTTGCCCACTCTGGAATGCAGTGGCACGATCACAGCTCACTGCAGCCTCGACCTCCTAGGCTCAAGCAGTCCTCCCACCTTAGCCTCCCTAGTAGCTAGGACTACAGTTGCATCCACCATGCCTGGCTAATGTTTTGTAATTTTTGTAGAGATGAAGTCTCACTATGTTGGGCAGGCAGGTCTCAAACTCCTGGACTCAAGCAATCCTCCTGCCTCGCCCTCCCAAATGTTGGGATTACAGGCATGAGCCACTGAGACTGGCCTTAGAAAGCATTCCTAATGATTCACAGGTCTGTTAGAGAAGCTTTAGTTTCAGGAATAACATGTGGCTTCACTGTTGAACATATTCAGTGTCCAGTGCATAGTGTTAAGAGCCAGAGCTCTGGATTAAAGCCTGAGGTCATAGATTCTGGAACCCTCTCCACCATGGATGATAAGTGACCATGGAAAAGTCCCTCAGCCTCTCAGAGTCTGTTTCTCTCTCTCTGGAAAATGCAGTTGATAAACCCTCCTTTGCTTGCCTCGCCTGCCTGCAGTGGTCACATCATGTGTGACTGTGAATTGATCCCTGTCACTATTACCCTCCCTGAGTTCTAACCCATTTCCAGGAGGCAGGCACATAAGCCAGCAAACTGCGTGGCAGGAGCCCCAGAGGGGAAATGTGGGAACACGGATTTGGAGTCTCGTGCGTGGAGTACTTAAAGCCATTGACTGGAAGGAGAGGAAGTCAAAAGGGAAGTGGAAAGAACAGGAAGTTAGAAGCTTGAGAGAATACTGAGGGTAAGATATGTAGGCGTCGGGAGGAAGAGCGTTAGCAGGTGAGAGAGGAGGAACGCTCGGGAGAATCTGGAAGACAGCACAGTCTCTGTGGACAGAGAGAATTTCAGGAATAAGAGAACTGTCTATTCACACAACCCCATAGACAGGTGGAAGGATGAGGAACCTGAGCAGAAGCCACTGAGTGTGGAAGGGACAGACCTGGGAAACCTCAGCGAGAAGCTTTAGTGGAATGTTGGAGATGGGGGCTGTCGAAGCCAGATGAAGATAAAGAGCAGGCAGTGAGGGAAGATTTTTCCTCGAGGATTCTTGACTGTAGAGGAGAATCACAAGCTCAGGCAGGAACTGGAGCAATGTTTTCCAAAAATAAAAATTAAAAATTACCATCTTCTACAGCAAGAAATAAAGTTACATCATGACCCAGAATGACACACCCACTCACACCCATACACACACGATGGGAACATGACTTTTAAGAAACAATGCTTACCCTTGTAATGTGCCAAGCACTCTGCTATTTTCTATTATATTATGTTCTGTTCTGTTCAATTCAATTCTATTGTATTTTATTGTGTTCTAGTTCTCTTTTCTTAAAGGTAGGTTGTTCTCGAGACCCTGAGTGCATATTAGAATCACTTGGAGGGCTTTTAAGACATTCAGGGCCCAGGTTTTACCTCTAGTGATTTAATGGGTCTGGGGAGGTGGGCACCTGAGGCCAGGGTTTGGAGCAGGGCCTCTGAGGAGGAAGATGGGATCCAGGGCACAGAAGCAAGGATTGCCTCTGAAAATAAAGGAGTCGTCTTTCTCCTGCCCTGTGAGGGAACAGGGAGGCAGCAGGAGGTAACATGGCTGTGGTGATGGGTGCCTAGAGTCAAGCATAGCAGCAGGCTCAGTGCCTGATGGCCGACAGGGCCAGAGTGGAGGCCGGACATGATGGGAAGGGGCCTGGCCCTGGCTAGAGTTCGCATGTGGAATGGGACAGGGAGGTAACCAGGAATGGGGCTCCTTGCCCCCGGGCTGAGCTGAACTCACAAAAGGGGAAGAAGAGACATTAGAGTGAGCTCCTGGAGGAAGTGGCCGCTCTCTGGCCTTAGGACATGGCTAAAGGCCCCTCGGACCTCAGCCTGACTTGGAGGAAAGCAGCTGTGGCCAGACCCTGTGCAGGCTCCATGTTGGGGGCTGCTTCTCTTGGCCATCTCACTCCGCGCAAGACTTTCATGTTTTTCAAATCAGGCCAACTCCGCTCGGTTCAACTAACGTTTCTGTAGTACCAGCCTGGGCCAAGGGAAGGAAGGGGGTGACAGATCAGACCTAGTCTCTGCCATGAGGAGTTCGGCAGATAAGTCTAAAGTGGGGATGAAATGTTCTAAGACTTGGTTTCCAGGCTCGGTTCTGCTGCTTTCTGGCCGTGGGTCTCTGGGCTTAGGTTTTCTTCTGTGCCGCGATGGGTCATCAGGCCCTGCCTTGCCTGTCTGCCTCACAGAGGCACTGGGGATAAGGTGAGGGAATCGGAGTGAAAGTTCTGTGTGAGATTCTGGGTGCCAAGGGTGACTTAAAATGACAGTGATAATAATAACAACAGTAACAATAATCATGATAACAGCTGACAAGTAGCCACTGTTGAAAGACAGCTGTTTTGATGGGAAGAGGGCAGAATTTGGCATTCAGCCAGCTTTTCCGTTCCAGCTCTTTCTGACTTCGTGCTAGCTGTGTGTTCTTAACCTCTGCGAACCCTATTTCCCTTATCTGTAAAATTGAGATGTATAATTCCTACCTCAGGGGTTGTTGGGAGGCTTGAATGAGATAACATGATGGAAGGGATGTTGGTGTTTAAAACTAAATTACGCAGCCGTGCAGAGCCATCCGAATGTCTTCCTTACTAAACCTTCCTTCCCGGGTTTCTATTACTAGTTCCGTGCATGCTGGCGTCTCGTGTCTCCCCAAGCTCTCTTCGGCCACACCTTTGCTTTGGGTCAGGACTGTGCTTCCTCAAACACAGGAACAGGGCAGTCAATCACTGCTTTCTTCTTCCAAGCCCCTCTAGACCTTTAGCTCTCACTCAGAAGCTAGGGACTGAAGGCTCTGTAAGTGGCCGTTATGTAGGAGCGTGAATCCCTGTTCTCTGTCTCCTTAGCAACTTCCCCAACAAGCTCCACTTTTTCAGGGGCTGGCTCCGATCTATCACGCTGTCACTCTGCTGCAGCAGTCTCAAACTTTAGCGTTTGAGCTTGGGTAAAAATATGGACATTTGGCAGTGTGTGGTGGCTCATGCCTGTAATCTCAGCACTTTGGTAGGCCAAGGCAGGACAATCACTTGAGCCCAGGCATTCAAGACCAGCAGGACAACATAGCAAGACCCTGTTTGTATATTACTAAATTTTTATTTTTTGAATAATGTGGAGGTTCGTACCAGGCATGCCCTGGCCTCAGGACATTTGCACTTGCTGCTTTTTCCATCTGGAATGTTCTTTCTATTCCCTCCCCCCACCCTGCTCCATATCTGCACAACTTGCTCCTTTTCCTCTTTAGGCCTTTACTCAAATGCCTGCTTCTCACTAGGGCTGTCAGTGAATCACCCCATTTAAAGGGCAGCCCTCCTCCGTGTCACTCCTCACCCCACCCCTTGTTTCTTTTCCTCTGTATCTCCAAATGCCATCTGACATACTGTGCTCACTCATTTACTCTCCCCTAATTATTTGCACATTTCCCTCCCCCAGTGTGTAAGCTCCAAGAAGACAGGGGCATTTATTTTGCCCCGTGAAGCATCTCCAGCCCCTAGAATAATGCCTGGTGTTTGTAGTTGTTCAATAAATATGGATTTAATGAAATAATTTTGAATCTGTAGATCTGGGGCAAGGCCTGAAACCTGCATTTTAGCATAGCTGCAGGGCACTCTGATTCTTTGTGAGTCACTGTTCTAATTGTTGTCCTCCATCTGTGCTGCAACTGAGGAGCCCGGGACAGCTGCCTCCGCCTCAGCTCCCCCAGAGCTAGCCTCTGGCTGCGGGCACCACTGGGTGGAGTGTTTCTTCCTGGGCCAGGGTCCTTGGAGCTTCCCTGTTGTATCCCAGGGATATGGCATAAATGTAGGGTGGAGTGCAGAGGAGAAGGTAAGTTTCTCTTGCTGGTCTGAACTCACTTCCCATCCTCAGAGTCAGATGATCAACCCTGAGCCTCCCTGCATTACCCACCCTCTACAAGCATTCCTGACAGTAGTGACCAGGCTCTGCCTGCTCTGCAGCTCGAAGGCCATGTTTCCCTCCCCTCCTCATCCTCCTGTCAAATCAAGAAAATGGTGGGAGCACAGCTCTGAGCCTGCTGGTTTCAATTACCACACTTTTCAGCAAATCCCAGTGGACCAACGTCTTTAGCTGGGATTGCATGATTCAGCCTCTACAGACTTCCAGAGGGAGGGAAGCACCAGGATTTTCAGTCAATAGAGGCATCTCTGCCTTTGACTCTTGGCATTCATTGCTTCATTCTTTCAGTCCTTCAACAGGTTTTTGGTGGCCACGTGCTTTGCGCCGAGTGCCTGGCCAAGCACTCCGGGAGCTTGTTCATGTGGCACAGGTATCCCCGTGCCTGGCACAGAGCGAGTGCCCAGTGAGCGCAAACCCGCTCAGGCTCCCTCACCAGCTGTCCCAGCTGTTCCCTCGCCCCATCTCACAATTCAGCCACTTCCATTTCTGGGGGGAAAAAAAAAGTTTTCTTTGCTGTAGTCAATTTCTATTTCCTTTTTGAACTCATGTCCTCTTTTGATAAACATAAAAACCACATACCCTTCTTTTATGCCACTTGAAATTTCAAAATTAATTTGAATTTGTGATTAAAAGCACATCAAAGCAATGGTAATATCAAATATTCTTTTAAGAATCCCATGCCCTGGAGATGTCTGTCTGCTCTGGGTTGGCAGTGCCTCACCCAACCTGAATCCAGCCCGACACTTGTCTCCTGCTGCCACTTTCAAGCAAGGCAATGGCTGCTTCCCAGCACTTCATGTGCTTGAAGGCTGGATCGAATCTTCTCTCTCTCCCAGGCCAGGGATCTCCTTTGTTCATTGACCCAGTCTTCACGCTGGTCACGTTTGCTAGAAACCTCCCATATCCGTTGCCAGGAGAAGGCATACAACTCAGCGGGCCTCAAGAGATGGGCAGAAGGAAACTGTCCCTCCTGACAACAGCGTCAGATGGGCAGAACCCAAGGTCAGCCAATTAATCCTAGCTGGCTCTTGGGAGGAAACTGCGGACCTACATTGGGCAGAAACCTGCCAGTGTGCCACTTCTTTGCATGGCAGAGCTGAGCTAGGGCCCCAGGTCTTCTGACTCCCACAGAAGACCACTTCCTCCAGCACAGGCAGTCTCATCGCTTTGTCCAGCGTGCACTTCTTCTTGCTTGTCTGCACTGTATGTGGACATGGTGGCCACAGCCAGCCCATCCTGGTTTGCTCCCTTTGCTGGGAATGAATGTCCTCCACTACCCCACCCACTTTGCTTAGCTCCAGACTTCCAAAGTCAGCTTTGCTACCACTGTTTCCAGAAATTCCTCCATGGCTCTGCCCCCAGCACCACCCCAGCTGGATGAGGGGGTTGGCTTCAGTGCTCCCACGCACCCTGGCTCCTCCTTATCCTGCTGTATTTTACCTGGTTATTGACTCACTAAATTACAGTGAGTAGTTTAGGTCAGACTAGCCAAGGTGACCAGTGTGACAGGAACATGATCGTGGTTATCTCAAGACCCCAACAATAACTAGCCCAGTGTGCCACTCATCGTAGTCACTCTATCAATTTTGTTGACAAAAGAATAGTTATGATCTCCCAGGGAAGTAGATGTGGTCACCATCTCCATTTCATAGATGAGGCAGCTAAGTCTCAGAGAGTCTAAAAAGGAAAAAAGGGACCAGGCCCAAGGCCACGTAGCCAGGAAGCGCTGGGACAGGAATTCACATCCAGGTCTGCTGGCCCTGGACCTCATGTCTCCTCTACTCTCCTGCCCCTGGAAGCCTGGGAGGCATCAACATGGGCACCTCCTCTCTGGTTCTCTCCTGACAGCCAGCTCACCCCATTGCTTCTCAGGGAGGGCAGACCAGAGCCAGGATGACCGCCACATGCACTAAAATGGCAGGTCCAATGTAGGTGAGCCTCCTTGGCCCTCTCTTGGGTACAGTGATGGCTGGGGTCCTGCATCTACTTTGTTGGGGGCAGCAGGCAGGCTTGGCCAGGAAGGGTTCCCCAGGCTGGTTTTCAGGCTTCCAGCTAGGCACCACCCAGCTAGCTGCCTCTGGCCAGGGCTGGAGTTTGACCCCCACTTCTCTAGGCCTGATCCTGAGACTCAAGTGACCCCCAGTGTCCCTAGATAGAAAGAGTCCTGACCAGGCACCCCCAGCTCATTGAGCACTTCGTATGTGCCAGAGTTATTTTAAGTACTTCACATAAATTAGTGCCATATGATGGTGGTGTGGACCGTTACCAATGTCACCTGATGTAACAAGGAGGCAGACACAGAGAAGTTAAGGAAATTGTCCAGAGTTACAGAGGTGCGATTTGACTGTCTGATTTCGGAGCCTACACCCTTTACCATTAAACAGGCTGCTTGTCTCTGGTGCCCCATGGATCTCTGATTCCAAACAGCTTATTTGAATTTTGTCCTCATCCCTTTTCTCCATTCCCTCTGGAGAGAGAGCTGTTGGGCAGCAGGACCAGTGAAGTAGGAGACAGAAAGGGAACTTCAGAGAAGGGTGTGTCTGTGTCCTAGCCTCGAGCTTTGCCTGGAGATTTGCCTGGGGTTTCAGTAAGAAGGAGAGATGGGTTGCCTAGAGGCTTCCTGGCTTCTGTTGGGTGAGAGGTAATTGAACAGTTGACAGCCGTGCTTTAGGTCATCTTGTGAGAGGGAGGCAGCTTCCTATTCCCTGTGAAATAGGGAGAAGTTGGCATGCCTGTGTGAGTGTGCATGTATGTGCATGTGTATGTCTTCACATCTTTTTACATGTATATGCAAGTACTCTGTTCATGTGTGCACACATACATGTTTCTTGTGTACGTGTGTATTGCATTACATGCATGTAACACATGGTTGTGTGTGTGCCTTGCATGCATATCCATGTGTTCATATTCATGCATACAAGTGGGTATGTGCATGTGTGCACACATGTATATGTTAATGCATCCATGTGAGCACTGTGTTCATGTGTATATTGTGTGTCTGTGTGTGAGCATGTTTGTGGGTGGATGCGGACCTGTGTGTGTGCACTTATGCAGTAGTGTGCGTGCATAAGCAGCATATGCAGCCACATAGGCACGTGGGCTTGTGTGTGCTTGTGTGAGCAGTGGTGTTTCAGTCCCCACTAACAATGAGTTGAGCCTCTTTAACCACCCACTGCTACCTGGAGCCACCTTCAAAATCCTGATGAATGACAAATAATTGCACAACTGTGAATCATTGTTATTTTTAATTGTGGTAAGAAAGTCAATGTAGTGATGAAATAGAATCAGAGCTCCCCGGATTGCCTGCCACCAGCTGCTGGGTCCTTCCCCACCCCCTGCAGAACCCCCATTATCCCTTGGCCCAGAGCCTGCCTAATCATTGTTTAATGTTTCAAAGATTCTGTCCTACACAAGAGATAGTCATTCCAGGCTGTAAAACTACCAACAGCTTTGCATGCAGCTGGAATAATTGCAAAAGTTAAAAAAAAAAAAAAAAAAAAAAAAAAACAGAGGAAAAGGATGGTCCAACAGTATTGTGCTTTATGGAGCTTAAAGAATCCCATATAGCTAATCAAATTACAACCAAGACTCAGGCAGCTTAAAGGTGTTTACACAGCAAGGCACATGGGCTGTCAGCCCATTCAGCCTAAGGCTCCTTGCCACTGCCCACCTCTATGGCTTTGACCAGTGCAATTAGACTGGCTCACCCACAAGACTGGCAGCAAATACCCAGCAACCTTGGGGTGCACACTGCCCAGTACCACCTGAGTCCTAGGTTCTCTTATCATTGCCCCTTACTGCCTGGGGTTGCGTCTACTTGCCACATCCTATACCAAGCCTGAGAGTTCCTCTTGGGCATGGCCACAGCTATGTCTCCTCTGGTGATGTCCAGTAGCACTTTCCTAAGCTCTTACTTATATGACTCGAGTTTCTGGCTACTCTGGGTATTGAACACCCATCTCTCCCTGTTGATTGAAGCCCTGACCCCAGGCCTGGGCCCTGCTTTGGCCAGTTTCTATGGAAGTAAAGTTTCTATGTATATAGACATATATATAGATACAGATATAGATATAGATATAGATATCTGACAGATTCAACTGATTTGACTGTGTCCATTTCTGAACCTACCTCTCAGCTGCCACACATGATTCTATGCCAGGGTACCCAGGCCAGGGGCACATAGGGGCTAAAATAAAGTCTGTGCTGTCTATTTGCTAAATCATGCATCCCGGTATGAGTCTGTCTCCAAAGTGCCTTTTCTAACTGGGTAGTCCGGAGAAGGCACCTTTTGGCCAAGTACATCAAGGTGCTGCGTGCTAGCAGCGTGGCCAGTCCCGACCTCTGCAGAGACTCTGCAGAGCAGTATCATTTCTTCCCAGTGGGTGGCCTTGACTTAACAGCGGTACAGCAGCCTGGGATGACTTCCCTGTACCTGCTGGCCAGCAACCCCAGCTTTCCTCAGCCTCTGAGTTGGTCCTGCATTTGGCCTGCCTCTGTTTCCTGTCAGTTTGCTGTTCTTTGGTGGAATGGAATCTTGCTCTGATGCCTGCCTCATCCCCTTAGCTGGGCTCCAGCTTCCCAGCTAACCTTGGTCAATCCTCTTCCTTGAGGGGCTAGACTCTGTTCCCTGTACCACCAAACTGGGGCCCTGCTCCCATGGTTTGATCTGCCTGGCTTCCTACATCATGGGGGCTGGGACTTCCCACTGCTAAGCTCCTCCTGAAATGAACATCCTTAGTGATGCTTGGGTGTATAGGCTCTTGAGAAACATGCCTTTTTGTGGACCAGCCCCAGGACTCAGTCCGTTTCTGCAGCTCTAGTCCTGTATGTTGCCAGCCTCTTCTCTGCTCTCACCAGCCACTCTGCCGAGGTCCCAGCACGCTGCACTGCTGAAGCTGCCTGCACCTGGCAGTGGTGTGGGTAGCTCATCACTCCTCTTGGCCCCTTTACCTGATACAGGAAACTATCTTAGAGAATCAGGAACTCCCCGATATGCTACCCTGCTGACCAAAGACAGCACCTGGGAGGGCAAAGGGCCTTCCTTCTTTTTGCTCATGAGCTCCCTGTAGCAATCTATAGCAAGAGGGCTTTGTACCATTTTGCTTTACGGACTAGCCAGGGTGACCAGTTTTTGATAAAACTGGCAGGAATCAAATACAAAAAAAGGGCCTTCTTCCCCTGGTCAGCTGTGTGGCCATCTGTCAATGGGGAAATCCACAAAACTGGAGATGAGTGTTGGGGGTGAATCAGGAGGGGTGTCTCTTGCCCTCTGAGGGGCCCTGTTGCCAGCCACTGGGATCAAGCTGTCCCTAGAAAGGGCCAGGGAGCATTACTGAGGGCCACAGTGCAGCCAGCAGGAAAAGTTTCCTTGTTCATTCTTGGCCCCCAGCCTATCTTTCTCAACAGCTTGAAAAGACTAACTCAGGTGCAGACAACAGGCACAGTTGAACACAGGGCACTCCTTGTATGCCAGGATCCTCCTTCTGCTTTCTTGAATAGTTAAAAAGTTCAAAACTCAAATGCTTCCTACTGATATTAAATCTTTGGAGTATGGAATACCTTCTGGTGAAATTGATTTCCTGAAAGGCTGCCCCAAACCACGCAGTGACCCAAGTGTCCTCCAGTAGCTTCAGAGTCTCAGTGCTCAGCAAAATGTGGAGCATGTGGATGAGAGTTAAGTGCTGTAGCCACCCCAGCTGCTGCGCATATCTGTCCTACATAATTATCTTTCAGAAGATGAGCACCTCATTGTTGAATGGTGAGGGCGGGAGGTGGTGCTACAGACAGCACTAGGAGTTGGCAAAGCTGGTGCAAATGACTGGGTCTGAGGGTCCCACAGCAGGTATTGGCTCACCTATGCTGCATAGCAACAGAAATCTGCTCTCTCCCGTGGTGACTGGGAAGCCAGTTTGGGTTGGGGATGTTTGTTTGTTCTGTTTTTTGCTTTTTCTTCTTTCAAAAATGAGAGCCCTAATCGACTCTCAGGAGACCTAAATTGGGAAACCAACTCAATTTTTTTCAGGAACGGTCTCTCCTCTCTGCTCAGGCCTACGGGGACTTGCACCCCTTCTGCTCTTACAGTCACGTATTCATTTAACAAATCGAGTACGAGGCCCAAGGCTCTGCAAGAGGGAGGCAGCCGGGAACCAGCTGTGGTTCCTGCCGTCAGAGAATGATAGCAGGCAAGTAGACAGGTGCTCCAGCCCTCATTTGGCACAGATACAGACTGCCCAGGTTCTAGATGATTTTAGGAGCTCATGTCCCAAGAGCTCATGGCATAAATAGAATTTTAGGAAGGAGAGGCAAGGGCAGCCTGTGGCAGGGTGTTCCAGTTAGGCCTGGTCTTGGGGTGGCTGCCATGAGACAAATCCTGAGAATCATATTGACACAAAGATTCTTATTGCACTTGTATTTTTTATATTAAAGTTTGCATGGTTTCATTTTGTTTCGTTTTGTTTCTTTTCTTTTTTTTTTTTGAGATGGGATTTGCTTTGTTGCCCAGGCTAGAGGGCAATGGCATGATCTCAGCTCACTGCAACCTCTGCCTCCCGGGTTCAAGTAATTCTCATGCCTCAGCCTCCTGAGTAGCTGGGATTACAGGCATGCACTACCATGCCTGGGTAATTTTTGTATTTTTAGTAGAGACGAGGTTTCGCCATGTTGGCCAGGCTGGTCTTGAATTCCTGACCTCAAGTGATCCACCCGCCTTCGCCTCCCAGAGTGCTGGAATTATAGACGTGAGTCACCGTGCCTGGCCAATTTGCATGGTTTCTAATAAAGGATTGAAACAGAAAAAAACACAAAACAAAGAAATGTCAGACTAGTGAGCAGGAAGGCTTTTTACCAGCAACTACTAACAGAAGGCTAGTTTTTCTGGATGGCCCCGTGGTTGACTCTGACCCCTTCTGTGCTGCTAGAGTAGAGGCTTGATTTGTAGCCAACCAGAGGGCATGGCCTGCATGCAGAGATATGCGATTCTCTTTGTGTTTTCCATTCCTGGTCCCTATACTGTGACTTCCAGTGGCCTTCTCCAGTGGCTCAGGTGGTTCTCCACTGAACACCTGACCTACAACTGGGGTAGTGACCTGTTTCACTGTGTAGGTCCCTCCCACTCTAAGGGGCTTCCCTTAAGGGGCATTGGGCAATTTGGGGCAGGCAGCCCTAAAAACTAATCCAACATGCTCTCCATTTGACTGGAGAGAAAACTGAGATCCAGAGAAGTTAAGTGAGTTTCTCAACATCACACACCTAGTTCATGGCAATGCCTAGAGACCATGGCAATGCCTGGTCCAGTGCTTTGCTAGCTAGACTCATTCATTCAACAGACATTCACAAAGTACATTCTCAAGTGTCAGCCATCACGCTCAGCTCACCAATCTAAAGATGGATGAGAGAGAATTTCTGTCCCCAGTGAGCCAGTGGCCTAGTGCAGATGATAACACACAAATAAGCAAAGCACACAAAGCAAAGTGCTGAGTGCCATGAGTCACAGGTGAAGGGAAACTGTGCTGGACAAGCCCAGAGGAGAGATCTCAGCCACTTTGGAAGGACTTCCTGGAAGAGTTGGCATTTGAGCTTGGCCTTGGGGATTGAATGGATTTGGGTAAATGGAGATGATGGTGGAAAAAGACGGAACCTGCCTTTGTTTTTGAATCTTCTTAATTGGGGAAGGAATCAACATGATAATTTACTAGGTACCTGCTGTGTTCCAAGCACTGTGCTAGGCATTTTTACATACAGCTTCTTTAATTTTTTCAGTACTTCTCCCCATCTTATAGATGAGGAAACTGAGATTCAGCAGTAACTTAATCCTAAATAGAGACAACTTGTTTGATTCCTTCTTCTCTCTTTCCTACAAATCCTCACCCAATGCTGTGTGCCCCATGAGGGCTCAGTGAATGACTCTGAGGACTGAATGGAAACAGAGACAGAAACATCGGGATAGAAGAGTTTTCAAAGTCATAGGGAAGGCAACACTCCTCTTCCTTAAACAATACATGGCTGAGCACAGAGCCATTTAGTATTTCTATTGTCAAAATACATGTCTTCCTCACGGATATATACACTCCATCTTCAGGCTGGTGTATTAACCTAAGTGAATACAGACAAGAGCTATTTGTTTTAGCTAAGCATCTTTCATGTGTTAGCTCATTTTGCCCTAAGGACATCCATAGGAGATAGATCTTAGTATTATTAATACCATGTTCATTTCACAGATGAGAACTCTGAAGCTCAGAGAAGCTGCAGGTTACACAGCTGGGAATGGCAGACCCAGCATTTGAGCCCTAGTTGGATCCAGCTGCAGAGCCTGAGTCCCTAACCTTTTTCTATGCTCAGGGGTCCTAAACTCAGTCGCCTAACAAGGCTAGACAGTGTGAATATGGGAGGTGGGCTGATGCAAGGCAATAAGGAGCGGTGGAAACTGTGGTGAACAAAAGAATGAGCCCAAGCTCTGCCAAGAGGGGCAGCCAGCACTGTCTCCAGCCTATTGCTGTCCTGCGGGACTGGCAAGTTTTCTCAAGTTGGAAATTCACACTTTTATGCTTGGCGGGCTGAACAAGCCACATGGGCAGGTCAGAGATGGCCCTAGTCTGTCTGTCTGCAGCTTCTGCCATATTGACTCCCACTGTGAGAAGCAGAAGCTTCTCTTGAAATGCTTTTTATCTCAGTCATCGCTGTTGAAAACCCCTCTTGCACTGTTTCCTCCTTTCTCTTCCTCTGTCTCATAATTGCCTGTTCTTCACATCTCAGAAAGCAGCCACTCCAGATAGGCTGAATTAACTACTTCTCTGTGCAGCTTTCCTTGATCATGCGCACAATTTTAGGGCATCATCATTGACCATATGGTTTCGTTCCACTGATTCAGGAAGGCCCCCTTCTGAGCTGAACAGCCCTTTCAGAAAAGCGCATGGTTTTGCAATGGCAGTGTGGGTTCTGTCCCTGGGTTGTAGACTCAGATGCCATCCTGGGTGAGTCACTTCCCTGAATCTTGAGACATTGGAAGCAACTTGAATCAGGTTCCTGGTTCAGGTCAGGAGTAGGAGTAGATGTGGCCAGTGCCTGAGAAAGCTGACCAGGCTGCAGAGGAGTCAGATAGAGCAAGGATCACTTAGCACAGCTTGTCAGTCAGGTGGGGCTCATCTTAGCAGGCCTCTCCCCAGGAACAAGCGCTGGGGGAAGGGACAGGACGGGATGGGATGGGACGGGGCGGGTGGCAGGGCTCAGTCCTACTCATGAGTTGGCTCAGGGTTTGGGCTGCTATCGTTTTAAGGTTCCATGGCTCGCCAGGCTGCCCTAGCTTTCCTAATTCCCTTCCCCTGTGTGGCTTCCTCTTCCTGCACTGTCTCTGACCCGATACCCTGGGGGATAGTTGTGGAGTGTGTCTGTGGTGGCTGTGGTTGGTGTGGTGGCGGCTGCCATCTAGGAGTAAATAACCACAGCACGTCAGAGCTGAACAAGACCCAGGAATAGATCTTGGGCCCCATGCTTCTGTCATCCAGGGAAAGGAATGTGAGTTGGAGCTTTACAAAAGCAAATCTTTAAACCTTTCCTCACCTGATGAATTTGATGGGGTGACGGAAATAAATTAGAAATTAAGTAGGGGCTCAGAATTTACATGAGCTCCCTGCCAAATGGAAATTAAAAAGAGCATCTCCAGCAGGGTTAATGTTGAAGGTCAGGTGCCCAGCATCGTTGGCAGGATCCTGCTGATGAGATCGGGAGGTGCAGAGAGGGTTCTCCACCAGACAGTGGGAAGGAATTAACTTGTCACCAAATGACACTCACTGATATGACAGAAAATTCCAGCAATGCAGGGAAGATTTTAATGCCAGGCTACCAGTGGCAGCATTGACTCTCCACATTTCCCTAAGGAGCTTAGACATTGAAGAAAGGAATGTGTTTCTGTGCATTGGAGGAGGCCTCTGGCTAAGTTACAGGCCCGCTTCCTGTGGACTGTCTGTGAGCTTGTCTGTGTTGTCAAATTTCATTTGGCTTAAAAATAAGAACTAATGCAGAGAATCAAAGAAAACAAAGTTGTTTTCTGAGTGTTCCTGACCAGGGCTGCTTAAGCATGAGGCTGAGATATTGGCTGAAGTGATTTTATTTTCTCTGAAAAGAACATTCAAGGTTGCTGTTTAATCTTTCTGGAGTGAGTTCCCACAGTGTTAGGTGCCCAACTGCTGCCCTCTAGACCTGTGTACTCCATATTCCTATGACATGTGACTCCAACAGTGGACAGTGTTGCTGATTGCTGAATTCCTGAATTCTACTTGGCAGGAAAAACAAATCCCAGCCTCCTGCTTTGCAAATGAGATGGGTGGATGGATGCATGGATGCATGGGTGGAGGGACACATAGGTGTGGGTGGGAGATAGATTCTGTATTTTCTATTCTATGTTGTAGGGTTTTTATGCCCGCTTTAGAGATGAAGGGACTGAGAATCAGAGGAGCTGAGTCACCAAAGTTCTCGCTGCAAGATGGTGGCCAAGCTAGGATTTGTACCCACATTTCCCAGCTCCAGGTTCAATATGGCTCTCCTCTCCTTTCTTATATTTCCCACTAGACTCCTTTTGTTTTTGCTTATGTATTTCTTTAACTGCCTTGTACCTAGAGACAGACTCACATGAACTTGGAGGACCTACTTATACAAGTAGATGGCTAAAAGGACACATTATTTTTTTTCATTCAGCAACTATTTATTGATCACTGTGTGGGCAGAATTCTAAGTCATCACCCACCCTTCCCAGCCTTGATTCCTGGGAATTAGTGTATATTCACTTCTCCGAGTTATTCACGCAAATACTAATCTGAGTCCTGCTGTGAGGGGAATTGACTGATGTAATTAAGGTCCCCAATCAGTTGGTGAGGCCTGACCTAATCACATGAACCTTCGGAAAGCAGAGCATTCTCTAGCTGATGGCAGAAGGGGAAGTCACAGAGATGTACTCTGGTGGCCTGAGAGAAAGCAGAGACCCATGCTGTGAACTGCCCATGGGACAGGGTGACAAGGGCAGCCTCTTGTTGCTAAGAGCATTCCCCAGATGACAGCCAGCAGGAAAGCAGGGACCTCAGTCCTACAACTGCAAGGAAGGAAATTGTGCCAACAACCAGTCAATCTCAGAGAGGACCCTGAGCCCCAGTTGAGAACTACAGTGCTGGCCAACACTTTGATTTCAGCCCAGTGAAACCCTGAGCAGAGAATTCAGGCTCATTATATCTGGACTTCTGCCCTATAGAAACTAAGAGATAATAAATTTGTGTTGTTTCAAGCTGCTCAGTTTACAGTATTTTGTTATGCAGCAATAGAAAACTAATCCATCAACAACAGTATGCCAGGTCAGTGAGCTGTGTGCTGGGAATATGAGACTGACCTGGTCCCTGCTGTTACAGAGCTCCCAGCCTAGTGTGGGAGACAGACAAGAAACAAATGAAATTATTACAGGCCATAATAAATGCCTTAAAAGACATAAAAAGAATGGTATGAAATAAATCTAATGTGGGGCGGGGAGCATGCTTCAGGTTAGATGATTGGAGAAGGCCCCTCTGAGCTGAAAAGGGTGGAAGGAGAGAGCCATGTGAAGAGCATGGAAGTGTTCCAGGCAGAGGGAACAGCACATGCAAAGGCCCTGAGGCAGGAGGTGACATGGTCTCAGAGCCACAAAAAGTCCAATGTGGCTGGAGGATGGTAAGGAAGCGGGAGGATGGCTTGAAATGGTGTTGAAGAATTAGGTAGCAGCCTCGTCATGTAGGACCTTTTAGAATATTACTTTCAGTGCTTTCAACAAACAATATGCAAATGGGCATTTTTGAAGCTCTCTCTGGCTACTGTATAGTGAATAATTTGGGTATGGGTAAAAGTAGCCACAGGAAAATCATCTGGGAGGCTGTCGCGATGCTTCAGGCAAGGCATGATAGTGGTTCAGACCGTAATGGCTGTAGGGAGAGAAAGTGTGCATGTGAGATCTATTTGGACTTGCTGATGAATGTAGGGGGTGAAAGAAAGGAAAGAATGGAAGACAGCTCAGGTTTCTAGCTTGAGTGACTGGGCGAAGTTTGCGAGATGGGCCAGACAGAATTAGAGGAAGAACAGGTTTGGCGAGTAAGATCCAGGGTGAAGTGCTGAACGTACTTCACCTGTGAGACAGCCGGCCGAGGGAAGATCTTTGGCGGGCATTTGGATAGATGGCACTGCTGAACAGAGCAGATACCCAGGCCCTCGGAAGAGGTCAGGACAGGCTGAGCCTGGCTTCACTGCATAGCTAGCTCCACAGTCATCCTCTTGAAGAATGGTAGAATACCCTGGTTACAACACAGCAAGGCTTCAAAGAACCAGGGCCTGGACCCCAGGAGTAGTCAACTTCCCAGACTCCCTCTGCTCCATGCTGGGGCCCCGAGTGCAGCCACAGACCCAGAGCGGAGGCTTCTGGGAAGGAGTGGCTCTGAGCTGACACCTCAGCAAGTTACTTCAATTGTTCTGGACTAGTGGTAAGGTGCATTAAGCACCAAATTATATAAACCTGAAATTGCAGTCTAATGTTGTTAAGGGGCCTGAGGGAGCTGGAGAAGAATGAGCGTGAATAAGGAATCGTCCATAGGATGATCAAATCCCTGATTAAAATCACCTCCCTAGATCAAATGGCCTCCAGAGAAAGTAGAGAGTGCCTCTGAATCCTAATGGAGCATCTGCACCTCTGGAGGGATGTTTGGCCAGACTATTGCTTCCTCTCCAGGGCCACTCAGTGCAGAAGAGCTTCCCACCAGGGTCCTGACATGGGGCTCAGGCATGCAGAGCAGCCAGCTAAACAGGCCCTGAGCCACATGGTGTGGGGCTTGTTCCAGCTTCTCTAGCTTTGCCTTGGAGAGGCTGTTCCCCCAGAAGCAGACTCTGAGACACAGATTCAACTGCATGCAGTTTATTCAGGAAGTTCAAGATATGCCAGTGGGGTAGGGAGATAAGACAAGGAAGGGAAACCACCAATAAGAGCTGCCAGGCACCACTGTGGGAAGAGCTTAATCCTATGGGGATACTCTGGGAAATGGGTGAAAAATTCATGCCTTAGAATGATCCCCCATGAGAGAGGACGGAGCTGGGGTATTTATCTGCTAGCTCCCTTCCGTCATTGGTTGAGAGTTGCTTTCTGGGGGTGTTAATTTCTAGTGCTTCAGCCTTCCACGTGCTGGGGCAGAGCAGCCTTCTGTGCATTTGAATGAAGCCCATGGGCAAAAGTTCTGATAATTAAGTGTGGTGAGATGGGGAGTAGGGAGGACGGTTAGCAGGGAGCACTTTGAAGAAAGGAGGCTCCAAGGATATCAGCTGGGCATCAACAGCATCTGCTACAAGGGCCATGTGCATATGTTTTGACACTTAAAAACTGCATTTCTAAAAGCCTTGGGATAGTGACTGTGTCCAAATCTACATAGGCCAACTGGAAGGCATGCTGGAACCTCTGCAGGTCATGCAGAGACCAGGGTTAAGCAAGACTGTGGTTCAAGCATCTCCTGCCCACAGGGCTTAGAACCTGGGGCTCCATTTAGTTTTGTGACTGTGTGGAGTAGGACCATCTGATGATGGACAGAGCACCTGTGTGAAGCGGTGGCTTGGGTTATATAAGACTTAGTCAGGCTGGGGTAGGGATTGGGGATCCAAAGCTTCAGCAGTTTTGAAGCACAATCCAAACCAGGTCTGGGGGAGCAAGGGTAAGTTTCCTTCTCTGGGAAACACTTTGGCAAATTCTAGTAGGGGTCTAGTAGGGCCCTAGCTAAGAAGGGTTTCAGGTCAGACCTGAGAATACAAACCAGAAAATTGCAGTGGAGCCACACTTACAAGGCCTGGGGACACTTTGGGGAAGTAGGATGGAAGCATGGCTGGCAATAGTGTTCAAGGGACTCCCTTGGCACCCCACCTACCAGCTGGAGCCAGGTTACTATAGTGGATGCTCTTGGTGTCCCATCCAGATCCCTTTTGCTGGCCAGTTCACCTGTCCCCAGGTGCTATGAGTGTTGGTGGCCAGAAGCTCCAAGCCCTACCTTTTTTGAAATTTCTTTCTGTTTCCAGGGGTACCTCATCGCAAAATGCCTGGGATATGAGGTCCCACTCCCCAATATGGCCCACAACCAGTGGCTGATTGATATGGGTGTCTAAAAAAATCCAGCCTCGCCTTGGACGGGACAACTCTGAGATGCCCTTTATGCCCCAGGGCTCCCTGTGGGGTCAGAGCGAGGCTAGACTTGAACCATGCAGCTGTTTGCTCACCCTCTTCCCCTGCCCTGACCTGCTTCCCTCACTTACTGGCCAGGATTCCTTGAGGGCCCTCCCTCAGCAAAGCATTTATTTAAGAATCAAGAATCCCCATCTCATGTTTCACCTTGAGAGAGCATCTCTAATATTGTCCCATGCCAAGATATGTGAGCAGTTCCAGGCGAGCCAGTGAGAGATTTGCTGTAGAAGGATGGCCCTCTGCCCCAGTTGGCCTTTCAGTGCCAAAACAGGCGCCGTTCTGAGCAGACCAAGAAGATGGGTCATCCTATGTAGCAGCATCTCAATCAGGATGCATTGAGTTCCTGTGGAGCCCAAAGCTGTACTAGATTCTGTGGGAGTCTAAAAGAAGCAGGAAAACGTGTCTTTCATGAAATTCAAGGCTTATAATAAGCAGGGGCTTATTTCTGCAAGCCTTGCCCTCTGTTGTGGGGATTTCAGTTCTAGTATATTCAGATCACTCCTTGTGCATAGACAGCGGGGAAAAAAATGTTGTCCAGGCTGGAAGGCAGTGGTGACCACAGCTCACTGCAGCTTAGATCTCCTGGGCTCAAGTGGTTCCCTCACCTCAGCCTCCTGAGTAGCTGAGATTACAGGTGCCACCAAAACCGGCTAATTTATTTTTGTTTATTTAGAAACAGGGTCTTGCTATGTTGCCTAGGCTTGTCTCTAACTTCTGGGCTCAAGTGATCCTCCCTCCTCAGCTTCCCAAAGTGCTGGGATTATAGGCACCACCACACCTGGCTAATTTATTTTTGTTTATTTAGAAACAGGGTATTGCTATGTTGCCTAGGCTGATCTCTAACTTTTGGGCTCAAGTGATCCTCCCTCCTCAGCTTCCCAAAGTGCTGAGATTACAGGCATGAGCCACTGCACCCCGCCTCCACTAAGTTCTGTGAACCCACCAAGGGCTGTGGCACCCAGGAGGCATTGACAGAGTCAAGCCAGGACCCCGCTGTCTCTAACACATCCTAGCAGGAAGCTGTCTTGGAGGGTGCTGGTGTATAATTCCCTGTGTATACTGAGGAGGGCTTGAGAAATATTGTCTCAGCGACAGCTAACAGCCTGGGTTAAGTAAGGGTCACCCAGGCCTTTTCACTTGAAGCATCAAGCACTGCCGCATTTCTGGAGACACAGTAAGACAGGAGGCAGGAGCCTCCAGTTCTGAGCCGTAAAATTAGACAACCATCGTTCAACTAAAATTCCAGACCCACGGGAAAATGCCTCTTAGTGTGCATATTATCTGCAGCAAAGCGAAGCAAACTTTCAGGTGTGTCATTGAAAACTGCAGGGGTGAGAAATCTTGAGAAAGTTTTAGCAAGCAAAGGATGGTAAACGGAAATTAATTATACAGTGCCCCGATTGCTCATTTAAGACGTGTAAAACTACCACCGATGTGCCCTTTATTTCATTTGCTGTCTTTATTGTTTGAGTATAATGAAGATAAAAATGTGTTAGGGCTTTTCCTAGGTTTGCTTCTGAACTCACTTCCCTGCCCCCCAATTTTTCACACAATCTTCAATCCCCCGACCACAGGATCTGATGGCAGGGTACTGGCAAGGAGCAGGTGGCACTCTCCAAGTGGATAATTTGAGCAGAGTTTCATCAAGAGATGAGTGTAGAGGTGTGAGCAGGATGTAGGGAAGCCGCCATGTGGGGCAGCACAAGACCCTGGGGGCTAGAAACAGCACGAATCCCTCCTACTCCAGGCCTGAAGGAATAGAGGACAGAGGGGAACAGAAGCCAGCACAGGGAGTCCCTGACAGGGAGAGGCTGGGAAATTAAACACCCTCTCTCTCAATTTCCTGCTGTCTCTGATCCTCCCCTGTGGGATGGCCAGGGAGCCCAGCCCAGAGAGACAAAGAAGGGTGGGGAGAGGCAGAGAGTGCCCAGCCCACGCTGTTGTCCTAGCTGACAGTGCTGCAGGGCATAATCCTGGTAGTGCGGGGAGCTTTGAGTTGACTTCTAGTTGCTCCGATGGGGTTTAAGGTTTAGCTGTAGACTTGTCACTGTGTGGTAATCTTTGTTTACGTAGAGCAGATAGAGGTGACCTCAGACAAGACAGACAGAAGTCAGCCCACAGAAAAAGGAGACCAGAGACTCACATAGCAGAGGGGACTCAGGACTTGGTCCAGTCCTCTTATTAGTTCCCTGTTCCAGCTCACATAGTAATTTAGGGACAAAGCTAGAACCAAGGACAACACTGAATAAAATGTGGAGCACAGTGATTGTCTTTAGACAGGGCTGAGATCAGAGATTCCTGCATGGAGCTGCCTCTAGTGACTGAGGAGAGCGTGGAGCTGGGGTGGGGGTGGGCAGAGAGGATATGGGGAGTTATCTGGGAACAGACTATACTATTGGGCTTCACTTTGGGGGAATGGAGTCCCCTAGAGGACCTGACTGAGCACAGGAAGGCTGGCTTGTGGTGGAGATAGAGAGCTGACGAGTCCCAGGACTGTGGCCAGGTGGAGTCCTGAGCTCTCTCCAGGCCTTGACCTTTAGCCAGACCAGACTGTGCAAAGAGCAGAGGCGGCTTTGATTCTGGGACCTGCTGGGCCTGCCCTCTGGGAGGACAGGGATACAGACTGCCTTTAGGGAGTTCCCGCACTAGGAACCCAGACACTCACTGAGCTTCCATCCCGGGATTTGAGCTGCTGACCCTGAGCAGGGAGCTGGGGAGAAGTGCATCCTGGCTGCACCCATGAGCCAGTAGCTAGAAGCAGGTGGGCAGAGAGCCACCAGCCACCAGCCTCCCACGCCTCAGCAAGGGAGTGGCATCTGTTGGTAGCATTGGAAGGAAATGCTGGTTTCACCTCTAGCCTGTGGTACCAGGGCTGTTTTTAATTGAAGACACATTCCCTTGAAAAATGCACTGTGGCACCTCAGTGCCTCACCACCAGGTCAAAGTTGGAGGAGTTGGTGAGTAGGACACACATGTGTCTGTGGGCCGCTGCTGTTTTGCCCTTTGGAGCCTGATCATCTGGATTCATGTGTCAGCCTTGAGGACAGCCTAGGAATCTAGTTTTTAACTGACCCTAATCAGGTGTTTCCTTTGCAGAGCACTGCTCCGGTCCTGGCACTGTGCCACTTTCTTGGTTATATAAACCCATCCTGTGTCTTCAAGAAGCTTACGGTCAGGGGTGAGGGTGGAGGCTCCAGACACCATGGAAACTGACTTGGGCCCATTAGGGGCTGTTAGCATGTCAGATCAGTGCTGGGTCATAGCAAAAATAGACCTTCTTTGCTGCCTAGGATGCAGGTGTGGGTGCCTTGCCAGCTCCCAACAGAGACTGAGGGGCCAGCCTCTTTTCCTTTATATAAGAAACATTTGTTTAACTGGGAGAGTAGGAATCCCAACAGGTGACCCCAAAGAGACGGCAACTCTTGGAAGGCAGGAGTGCGACTTGGTGTGCATATGCCTCCTCTTCCCGACTCACCTTCTTCCAGAGTCTTCTCTGCATAAATCTTGGGTGCTCTCTGATGTGTTCATTGAGAGGAACATTCCCCTAGGCTACATGATTGTATATTCCATTTGTTTTCTTTTTTTTAGATGAAATCTTGCTCTGTCACTCAGGCTGGAGTGCTGTGGCATGATCTTGGCTCACTGCAGCCTCTGCCTCCTGGCAAGCAATTCTCCTGCCTCAGCCTCCCAAGTAGCTGGGATTACAGGCACCCGACACAACACCCGGCTAATTTTTGTAGTTTTTAGTAGAGATGGGGTTTCACCAAGTTGGCCAGGCTTGTTCGAACTCCTGACCTCAAGTGACCCACCAGCCTTGGCCTCCCAAAGTGCTTGGATTATAGGCGTGAGCCACCACACCTGGCCGGTAGTATATACTTTTTAATGTGTGGTTTTCTGAGTACTGTTTTGTATAATTTCTCTCTCTCTGGGCAGCTCCATTGTAAACTCCTCAGAGGGAGGGCTACATCTTAGACACAATGTCTCTTATAGGGCGCTCAGGACACACTGCTTCAAGGAGTGAATGGCTGCGGGTGGGGCCTCCAGTCGGTGCATTCAACAGGCAGCTGGGAGCTCTGCCCTGGCCTCCCTCCTTCTCTTCTCTGGAGCAGCCATGGCTTGCTGCTGTTTACTGCTGCTGCTCGTAATCCCAGGGGATCTGGTCCCTTTTCCTTTAGCTTTCCAAACCTTTGTTTGGCCATGCTCTTCTTCTCCTTTGCCCTCATTTTAGGTTTGTTAAGTTCAGTGTCCAAATAAAGTTAGGCACCTCCCTTGTCCTGCAGTGCCTCCTGACTGCATCTGAGATAACATGGTCACTGGGAATATCTCCTCTCCTGTGCCCTAAATCATCTGGCAGCATTAGCTGGCTACATCATGCAGCTGACTTTGAGAACACTCCGCAGTGCTATTTCTGAATAATAATAAATGGGGCCGAAGCCCAGTGGCCTTTGCTATTTATCTCTGGCTCTGCAGAACAGAGACGTGTGTGCTGAAGTGGCACAGGCTGTGTCTCAGCGGTGGTGGCTCTCTCAGGGGAAAGCAGCTTCCCTAATTGCCTCTTCATTGCAGAAGTGGCCTGGTCTGTTTCCTCAAGGGAACGTTTGCTAATCTGATTGGAGGGTGCTTTCAGCGATTCAGCACCAGCCCTGTGCCTGGTCTGTCAGAAAGCTGCACGACTGCAAAGAAGGATGTCTGTCAGCTGGACACGCCAGCCTTTAAAACCAGTCCCTGCCATCCACAGCCATCCTCAGGCACCTCCTCCCCTTTACGGCCTTGGCCTGAACACATTGTCTCTGCCTATGACATGTAAAATCCCAGATTGTTCCCAAGTCCTGGGCTTGGCAATCTGCTGGTTTGCAGCCATTAGGCTCAGCACTTTGGCAATGAGCTTGCTTTCTCCCTGAACTGAGTAGGTTCTTTCTCCACTTAGGCTATTCTAAGCTGTCCTAAGAAAGGCCTCCTCCTGGTCCAACCTGGCCCCGAGACCCTCACCTCAGTGCAAACCCTCCAGGGATAATATTCCTCCTGACCTCACTCTCCTGCAAAGAACCTGAAGACCCACACCTATATGGGCAAGGCCTTGGGCTTTCTTCCAAAAGGGCAGGGATGGGAACGTCCACGGGCCAAGGACATGACCCTGGACTATATTTGACTTTGATAGTTCCCATGTACTTTCTGTTCTGCTGGCTTTTATCTCGGGCGTCTCCCATGTATTCTGATTATCATATTTGTTTTGATGATTGTGATTCCAGAATATGGCTTTGGACACATTTTGAAATTATTTTGGTATACTGCCCCAACTTGTATGGCATTTTAACCTTCTGGGTCCCTGGTGTTCAACTTTGCCTTTATTGTACTGCAGTGGCAACTGGGAACCATCCCTTCCTTTCAGCATGGCTGAAATAGTACATAAATGTTGAACCATTTCTGTAAGCAACTTTGGAGGTAGACAGGGGCTGGAAATATGAGTGTTTTGTGATACTTGCCAGCTTTCAGTTCATTTAGTATAAAAAGTTAGCCCTATGGAGACAGAATATTTCGACCTTTAACTGTAATTTGATAGTTGTCACCAGGTGCCAAGGTAGAAAACCAGAAAAGGTACAATAAATAGCTGAGCTGAGTCATTACAACAGACTCTTGTAGAAACTGCAGACATTATGATGATTATCCTCCCGCCTACTGAAGGAGGATTTTCTACAACAGCTCTGGCAGCCACTAATCCAGGCTGCATGCTTAGCCCATAGTAGGTGCTCAGAAAATATGGCTATTATTTTAAAATTCAATGATGTACAATTGCTCTCATACATATATTTTTATTAAGATGATGATGTAAGTTACACAGTTCACAAGGAGAAAATCACAATAGGGAGATACACTGTGGGGGAATGTTTATCCTCGCGTGGCTGTCTGAGACTCTCCAATCTCTCTGCTAGGAACCTCCATGGGATGAGAGGCGAGGCTTCTGGTCCAGCAGGACTGCTGACACCTTGCCTGTTGTAGAGCACCCTGTTGAAGGTGCTAAAAATCAAATTAGGACTAGTGCAGCAGTGAGGCTGCCTGCAGCAAGAAAGACAGACATGCAGAATACAGGCATAGCATGGAAGGGACACACACCCATATGTCCTGCTTACCACATAGAACTCTTACCCATCACCACATGAGTCATCTTGACTTGTTCACTCTCAGGAAATGTGAACTGCTCTCTTCCATCTGATAGCTTCTAGGCATTGAAAAGACATCTCCCAGCTTACAGATTGGACAAAAGGCACCCTCAGAGGGCCCCCACTTGTGGTCCCGCATTCAGCCATCTCTCTAACTTTCCTAAGGAGAAAATGTGATCCTTTCCTGGGTTCTGAGGCTTGCCCCCGACAAAGAGCCCTCTTGCCTCTATGTGGTTCTCTTTGCTCTAAATCCAAAAGCCCATGGAAGAAGAGACCTCAAACCCCAGCCTCATGTGCACAAGTCCCCTCCTCCCCCAAGTCAGTGAAAATCTGCCACACCCTTCCACCTCCATCTCATTCCTTCCAAAGTCTAGCCACTTAAAATTCACTTTGAAAAGGACTGATTTAACTAGTCTCTGTGGAGGAGAAAACCATAGTCTTAATTTTGTCTTAAAAATAATTTAAGTGTAGTGGGAATAAATCCAAATGATTTTTAGCAGTGATGCAGTGGTTTTCTCGTGAGTCTCCTTCATAGCCGAGAAATCTAAAACTAAGGAAGGGAAGAGGAGCTGGTCTCCTGTATACACCTTGCCCTGACCACCCACACCCAACACTGACTCCCATTACCCAGCACAGAGTGGACAGAAATGAGTGGAGGCCATTGACTCAGGTCGGCCATCGCCAGAGCTCAAAACACAGAAGTGTCAGGTAACTGAGTCTGACTTCTCTAAAGTACAGGAAGGTGTCTGACCACCTGACATACAGTTATGTGGGAGAATAGGAAGGAGAAACACAGAGCACAGCACAGCAGCTCTGTTGCTTCATCTGCTCCCCCATGACAGGAGGGACCCCTTTCATGCTCTGCTCTAGGAAACATGATCGGCCTGGGTGGCCATGGGCTGGGAGTGGAGTCCGGGTCTGCTGAGGTCTGGGTTAGGTGTGGCTGGAGCATGTTCAAGTTGAGGCCAGGGGGTGGTGAAATCATAGCTGATGGTGTCGCCAGGATATGGTTAGGGTCTGCACAGGGCTGGAGCCAGGATGAAGGTTGGGGTCAAAAGGACATTAAGGTTCAGATGAAGTCAGAGTTAGGTTGAAATGAGAGTTGAGACAGATAGAGTCCCATTTGAATGAGAATATGGTTGTGGGCAATAGAGCTTGAGAGGAATTCCAGAACGCAGGGTGAGATGGAGGGCTTAGGTTTGGGTGGAGCCGTGGTTCAGATGCACTCAGACATTTTCCTTCCATATGACTCCTTACTTCTATAACACGGAATGTTTGGCCCACTCCCTGGGCGCTGTTTGATCCTTAACTCCTTCTGGGCCAGGGCTCACATCAGCCTTTGAGTGTTTCAGCTCCTGCTCCTGCTCCTCTTGCCTTTCTAAATTTCATGGGCATTTGCTTTCCCTAGGGAGGGTGAGAGGATAAAAGCAGCCAAAGTTGAATCCAACTAATATACCCTCTTGTCTTACCTATTCATAGGTGGATGGTGAGGCAGAGGCATTGGCACTGAAGCCCAGGGCTCCCCTGGGGAATTCAGTGATCAATGCCATCCCCATTTCTGGAGCAGTGATAATTGGCTCCATGCCGTGCACACATGAACTCTCTAGACACTCACTCCTTTACAGAAGAGACAGCCCATTTCATGAGATGTGGTGATGCTCTCCTCCTGCTGCCAGGCAAGTGGCAGGGCATTCGCTCATCATTTGCCTGGTGTCTCTGGGCACAGCTCCCTCAGAAGAGCCAGGCTACCTGGATCCTGCCCACTGCACATGACTCCTCTGGAATAAGAGCCAGAAATTGAGGACAGAGATCCTCTGACCATTTAATGGGGAGCAGTTACAGCTGCTGGCAGCAGGGCTGGGTTTACTCTCTACCATCCACAGCAATTAAACTGAAGGACAAGGAGCAACCTCACCCTCTTCAGCAGCGTCACGGAGCACTGTGTCCTCCAGCCCACAGACCATCAGCACTCTGTCCTGCACCTGGCCAGGGGGAGAGTCGGCACAGCAGTTAGCAGAGTCCACAGTGCAGTTCAGGGTGAGACAAGGCTACTGTCTGCCAGGCAAGCTGTCCTCCCCAGGTGGTGGGCACTAGCTTGGATCAAAGCCTGTCTCTCCCATGGCGGAAGAACGGGGAGGAGGGAGTATAGCCTTGGACTAAGACCCCTTGGGGACTTTCAGAAGAAGTTCCAGAGGGAAGAAAATGTGATCTGACCTCTCAGAGACAAAGAATGACACATGAGGATGGTCAAAGGATCTAGAAGTACAGTATTCAGTTTCCAGAAGGGAAGGCTTGGGATGCCCAAAGCAGCTTCAGAAATCAGGACTGGCTGGTAGCAGAGTTCCCCTGGACAAAAACTTGGAACCGGTGGGTGGACATGACTGCAGAGTAGATTTCTTGTATACTTGAGAAAGAATTTTCTCTCACCCACAGCTGTTCAACAGGAGAATTAGCTGCTTTATAAGGTGGTGAGTTCCCCATGCTAGGAGATAATCAAGCAGGACACGGACCCCATATCAGAAATATGATGTGGAGGATTCACACAGTGCTGAAGGGTTGGATAAACTAACTGTGAAAGGCCCTTCCCGTGGGCGGCTTTGAGAGGGATGCCTCAAGTTCAAGGGCAAGTGTTTGGTTCAGGTATCGCTTGGCTTTCTGCCTGCCCTTCCACTGTACAGACCATGCTTTGTTCCCTGTCTGTGTCCTATCATCTCCTCCACACCATGTTGGAGTGTCATTCCTTCTGCCCTAAGGAGAGCATGATTCTTTCTAAAGGATCACTTTTCTTTCTCAGTTCCGAGGCTCACTTTCCTCAGGGGAATGCCTGGGGCAGAGAAGAAAGAAGCACCCACTTTCTAGAGCTGTGCTAACTCCAAAGAGAAACAAGCATTACACCATCTCCCGGGCCTATGGGGACACCTGAGCCTCCTCGTCAGATGCCAGCAGCACTACAAGAGACCATTTGTATTTTTGTATCTTCCTATTTCCCTCCTGCAGACGCTGTGCTTACCTGCAGCTGCAAGGCAGGTGCATTAAAATGCCACACTTCAGGTTTGGAAAATGACTGGGATTTATAGTTCCCTAAAGGGTTTTTGGGAGACTGGTTCTATCCATGAAAAAGAGAACTTATGCCTTGAGATAATGAAGTTTGAGGACAGAAAGCCATGCCATGTGCAATCCTTCTCTCCAAAAGCTGTGGCTGATGTCCTCAATATCACATAACTCCATGCCCTGAGCAGAGGCCTATGGGCACCTTGACAAAAGTGCTTTTTGTTGCTGAGAAGTTCTGCCCAGCATGGCAGTGGATCAGAGGAAGCCGTCCACCATCAAAGCCTGGTTCAATAAGATACAAGCAGTTTATGGTTGAAGACAAACTGTCATCATGGATTAAAACATGTCTACACCCCCAATGACAATAGTTAATTTTTCTGAGAATATTGGATGAGTTGCTTACATTTCATAAATGAAGAGGAAAAAATTCTAATTCCACCAGGCTGGATCGTTTAAGACAATCTCTGTTCTATAAACACTCTGAAGGGTAGCGTTCCCAAGATGATAGAAAATAAACCATGATTGCGTGATTCTTCTGTTGCCTTACTATTTGCTTTCTAGCCTTTCTGCCTTTCTGTGAAGAATTCTGTGCCAGCCATCTGTGATTACCTTGAATTCACCTAATAATACGTAAGCCTACTTCATCTCTTCTTGCTTTGGTACATACTATTCCTCTAACTAGAAGGATTTATCTCACAAGGATTTGTCCACTTGGCAAACTTTTCTTTATTCGTTAAGGCCCAGCCAAAATGCCAGTGCTTCTGTAAAGCCCTTCCTTACTCTCAACAAGAGTTAGTTGTTGGGAGTCTCTTTAGCTATTTGTACACACCTCTATGGTAGCACTCACCATTTAGAGTGGAGCTTATGGATCTATTGTTTTATCTGTCTTCCCTTTGGCTAGGAACTCTTTGAGACAAGGGACTGTCTCTTTAATGTTTAGAACAGAGCCTGGCACACAGTAGGTTCTAAGTAAAAGTTTGCCGAATGTGCATTGTGTACTGTATGTACAGCAACCTGGCCCTTCTCGTTTATGACTTTGAATGCGTAAAAGTGAAATGTTTGATCAGAGTGACAGAAGGGGCTATTCCCTAGTAGAGGAATCCCAGTATCCTTGTTCCTAGATGAGTGTATGCTCAGGATGTCAAAGGGGTACTCGGAATGGCCCCCTCAGCATCTGCACGTCTTACAGGAGGCAGGGCAGTGGGGCCAAGGCCTGAGCCTCTAGGACCGAGTGCTGGGAACAGGTCAGCTGGACCATGCTGCCCAGTACCACACCTTGCAGTGAGCTCATCAGAACTGAAGTCACACAATAGCCTAAGTCCTTGTGAAGGATCACATTTACTGGCTACCTCCAGGAGGTGGATCATGAGTTTGTGTGCTGATTTGTTCATTCCCCATTTAGGAAAGGAGATAAGTTTTCCGTACTCTGAGCTCTCAGACCTAGAATGTCTGAGGTTGAACACATCATGATTTCCTGATTCTCTTCTGGGTTTGCAAAGGATCCAGAAGCATCCTTTTTCCTGACGGAATGGGGTTTAGAGACCTGCAATGGGTCACATGGAGATCCTTTGAGAGACTCTAGCCTGGCGTTTAGTGTCCTCCATGATTGGAATCCAGCCTTCCCCTGGTCTCATCTCACTACTGCCTTCCTGTGTCCCGTATCCAAGCACTGCCTACGTTCCTGCCCAGGCCAACCCTCAGCCATTGAAGATTGGGGCGCTTAGCCTCGCTCCTGGCACTAGAACCAATTCTGTTCTTAGTTAGGAAAATTTAGCGCTCTTTAGATCAGTACCTCAGTGGTGCATACCCATGGCACGGTCCCAATAGAAAGAGATCGGCAGGAAATGGAACAAGAGCTAGACACCTACTCCATCACCATCCAGCCAATTAGAGTCAAGGCAGGATTAGCCTGGGGACAGCACAGACTTTCCTGGTGACATCAAAGCTGGGAGTGATAAGCATATTTAAGAACGGAAACAAAGTGAAAGGAACCAAAGAGAGCTCCTTTGCCCGTTTTGCCATGTGAGGACACAGCAAGAAGACAGTGGTTGATGAGCCGGGAAGAGTGCCCTCACCATACACTGGATCTGCTGGCATCTTGATCTAGAATTCTCCAGCCTTCAGAACTGTGAGAAATAAATTTCTGTTGTTCTTAACTCACTCAGTCTATGGTATTCTGTTGTAGCAGCCAGAACAAAGAAAGACACCTTGGTTAGACAGGGCATACATTCTCTGGTTTGCCACAGTCCTTGATTACTCACGTTTTGAGTTTACAACCTTCCTCAAGGATATGAAGGAATACTTTGTCTAATGATCATTGCATTAGCTATCTATTGCCATGTAACAAATTATACTAGTCTTAACAGGTTAAAACAACAAATACATGTTACTGCACCCAATTTTGAGGGTCAGAAATCCAGGAGTGTCTTAGTTGGGTGGTTTTGGATCATGAGGTTGTAGTAAAGATGTTGATTAGGGCTGCAGTCATCAGAAGGCTTGACTGGGGCTGGATGATCTGCGTGGATCTTTTCTCATGACATGACAGCTGACCTCCTCCATAGTGAGTGATCCAAGAGAGAGTGTCCAAGCTGGAGTGGTTTTTTGGTTTAGTCTCATAAGTGACACATCATCACTTCCACTGCTGCCATATTCTGTTTATTAGGAGCGGGCAACTGAGTCCAGCCCACACTCAATTGAAAAGAAATAAAGCGTCATTTTTGAAGATAAAGATATTTTAAAAACCTATGTACATAACCACCACAATCATTAAATTGGATAATGCATGTAAAACCTTTATTGCTATATACTTAACATATAGTAAGTGCTCGATAAATGTTACTTGCAATATTTATACTGTAGTATAAATAATCATTTTCCTCTCACTGGGTTAAAATCCCATGTGTCCATCTGGTTTTCCAACCTTTTCTTCTCCATATCAAAACTTCCTATTAGTTCAGTGATAACCCAATGTCCTGTGTTGTGGTCACCTGGGCTGGGAAACTGGAGCTTCTTGGGATCAGTCAGGCACTCTGTTTGTGTTCATTTTAGCAGAGTAGCTAACTGCCCAGAGCTGAAGCCCGACTGCCTGGGTTCATATCCTGGTTCTGCCACTTATGAGCTGGTGACTTACCATAAAGCCTCTGAATTTGGTTTTCTCATCTTTAAAAGAGTGGGGATTAAAGGCTCTTCCCTATAAGCTTGTTGTGAGGAGTAAATGAATTAGTGAAAAGTGCTTAGAAAGTGCTTGCTGCCTCACAGCCAGTGTTTCCTATAGTGACTATTTAGCCCTTTCCTCCACTTTGCCAGCTGCCCAGTGAGGTCAGGCAGAGATAACCCAAGGCAGTAATGCCCAGAGCATGGGTTTATCCCAGGACCTCTAAGATTTAGACAGAGAGGCAGTGGACACAGAAGGAACACACTTTGGAAAAAGACATACACAGATTTGAATCAAGCCTGTGCTACTTATTAAGTATGCAATCTTGGACACGTTGCTTAACATCCCAGTTTTCTCATCTATAAAATGCAAATACCAATCGCTCCTCTCAGGATTGTTTTGAAGATTAAATAATGCCTATAATGTGTGGAGTACTTTAGTGAGGGAACATAGCAGTTATTTAATAAATGTTAATTTCCTTCCTCTTCCCTTCAAATCGAGCATTAGTCTCCTAGGCATGGAGGCAAGCAGCTGAATGGAAGCTGAGGGGCTGCACTTTCTCTCCAGCATCTCATACAATATGCCATTGGCCCCAATCAGCGGCCCCTTCTTGCTCATCTTCTTAACTCTGTTCTTACAGAGCCCAATCAACTGCAATTTTGAATCTCCTTTCCATTTTCTTTCTATGCCCTTTTAAAAATACAAGCCCTTGTGGGCCGGGTGCGGTGCCTCATGCCTGTAATCCCAGCACTTTGGGAGGCTGAAGCAGGTGGATCACTTGAGCCCAGGAGTTCAAGAACAGCCTGGCCAACATGGTGAAACCCCATCTCTACTAAAAATACTCTATCTTTACTAAAAATACAAAAACAAATCCGGGCTTGGTGGCAGGTGGGCGCCTGTAGTCCCAGCTACTTGGGAGGCTGCGGCATGAGAATCACTTGAACTGAGGAGGTGGAAGTTGCAGTGAGCTGAGATGGTGCCATTGCACTCCAGCTTAGGCAACAGGGTGAACCCTGTCTCAAAAAAAAAAAAAAAAAAGCCCTCAGGAGTTCTCCAGGTCCTAATTATTCTGGGTTTCCTCCCTTTTTCTTCCTGCTTTGGGTCATTACTGGTAGTACAAGCAGATTTTGATTTCAAGAACCTCCTCCCAAAGCCTACAATCCACAGATTTCTTTCCCATTCACTCTTTGATATCTGTCTACTATAACCCAGGCTCTGTGAACACCTGGGCCTCCCCTTCTCTCTCAAGCAGGCACTGTGGAAAGACATGGACATTTCCCTTACAGTTCCCAACACTCCACTTCACCACTCAATCATTTGTGGGTGATAGGAATTGATAAGCCCAGAATACCAAAAGACTTTAAATAGAGCCTGTCTGCAGAGTCGTAGGAGAACTGTGGACAGTCTCTGGAGACCTCCCAAATACCCCCAAAAAAGGCAAAAGGGGATCTGTGTATGTAGGTGTGTGTATGTCTGCACACATTTCCCATGGGGGTGCATTTGTTCACAGGAAAAGACTCCTAGGTTTCCTTTGACTCTCAGAGACCCCCAAGATGCACAGGGGAGGGAACCATGGCATCATTCCCTCCAGCCACTGGGAGAGGAAGTTGTTAGCAAGTTGTCAAGCACCCTGCTTTGACTGGAATGAAAGCCTTTCCTTTGGCGGCCAAGACCCTCCCTATTTGCCTCTCCACTGATGCTGCAGTGTGGGCCAGAAACACAGCCTCTCTCTCCCTCCATCTGGTCAGAGTGCCAACTGCAGATTAGAGATCCAGAGCTCTCACCTCTGTTCTTCTTCCCTTTTGACCTCACCAAACACTTTCACCCTTAGATTAGGTGGTGTTAATCCCTCCAGACCCAACCACACTAATGCCCCAGACTGGAGTCCCGCGTGCAAATCTTTGCAATCACCGTGAGATCATCCCCACGCTTGGCTTCCATTTTCTTTGTTTGTTACCAAGCTGTCCGTGTTGCTATGTAGACTTCTGAGGAGGGAAGTTTTGTTTTCAGCTCCCATCTGGATAGTTTCCTCGTCTGACTCATCCGTACCTCCCACATGTGAATTCTTTCTCCATCGTCCCTGCAGCTCTCCATAGTAACCCGTTTCATGCATTTCTCCTCCCCCGACTGCTGATGACATCACTTAATCTCTAAGCAAAGTCTCTCTCCTTCACCTCTCAAAATGTTGCCCTTCTTGATCCAGCTCTTGTGGATCCCAGGCCAGAATCGGGAAAGCCAAACACTGTTTGCGAACACCACTGACAGACCCAGCCGCTGTCATGCCAGTTCTTTGCTCTTTCAAATTCAGTGAGAAAAAAGCAATGAATGTATCACACAGCTATCCAAGTTCCTCGGTTTCCTGCCCAGACTTTAAAGACTTTTCTCTCTAACTCTGTGGGATTGTTCAGCCCCATGGGGATCAACAACAGAGGGAAGTGGTTGTTGCTGGGTAAGGCTCAGTTGTACCCCAGGAAACTGGAACCTCTCCCACCTGGCTGTGTCCTCCTTCCCCCTCCCCTCCCCATCTCCACCACTTAGCAGTAACCAGGAACAGCTGTCCTTGTGCCCACTGGTTCTGGGAATCTCTTTTTAATTAGTTGACATTTGCATCGTGGTCATGGTCAGTGTGCTCTGCCTACAGAAGGTCTAGCTTTCCCCTCCTGTTTCCCCAGCGTTTCAGAACCTGCTCTCCATCCTTCGTGCCATCTTCCTTCATCCAGAGTGAGGTCCCCTTTCTTCATTTCGGCTCTGCTGCTGTTTCTGTCCTGCTGGTCTTTCTCCCACTGGGCCTCCTTCCTTCTCTCTTTTCTTTGCATCATTCCCTCCACTCTGCAGGGAGATACCTTGTTGAAAGTGGTTTTCTAGGTTCATTCACCTTCCTTTCAAGTGCAGTGGCCACTTCTATTTGCCACACATCAATTGGCCCTTGCCTCACATAGGAACACCTGAAGCTCCCTGAGGTCCCTGACGTTGCCTCCTCACCATCCTTATAGGTTCTGGGTCTCAGTTTCCCCATCTCATGGGATCATTGTGAAGACTAAATGAGCAAATGTGGGTAAAGCCCCTAGCACAGGTCCTGCTACATATGCAGATTAAATGAACTGATACAGATGAAGCACAGGCCCTGTCACACAGTGGGCACTGAAGCAGGCCAGGCCGCCTGTCTCCTTTCCTTCTTCCTGTTTCCTCTCGGCTCCCCTGCTCCTGGTTGGACACGATCACTTCATTACCAATCCTCTGTGGCTGTCTTGGGCCAGTAGCATTGTAAACTTGTCACAGAGGCATGGGGACCCCAGCCATGCCCAACGTTCCAACTGTGGGACCTCACAAGGCTCAGGTTGACAGAGCCTGAACTTTACTTGAGGATGGGTGCCTGGCACTGTGTCATCCACATTTTTGCTGAATGAGTGAATGAATATTCAGGAAAGATGATAACCCCAGTTCTGAAGCTGGAGATCAACTCTGCCTGATACTGCAGGGCTGAGTCTGTGTGCTGAGTTGTCTTCAGACTGGGTCCCTAACAGCATGTCAGACCCTGCTTCCTGGCCAGGCCAGCCCAGTCTCTCACCTGGGTGGTCTATGAGTCATTTCCATGGTGAGAGCATCAGGCCTGGCTACGCTAACTCACAATGTCCAGGGGAAGTGAGGAACCCATTACAGTGCCAGGGAAAGCCAGGATGTAGTCAGGAAGGGATCAAGAATGGGGGCAGAGGATAAGGCCCAGCCTGTCAGTACCACCTCTAATTTCATCTATCCCTGTCCTGGATGCTGTCTCAAGCATTGGGCCAGGGCCCTTGTTAGAGACCCAGTGTGGCCATGATTAAGGCTTGGAGCTTTAGTGAGGAGCCCATGACTTGTGTTATTTGGAGGGGAACAACATAAAACAAAAACCTCCCCTCCTTAGGTTTCTAGAGTGGGCCAGTTCCTTCTGCTGCTACAGTAGAGTTTTTAATTAAGAAATTGATGAAAAGTTCTTCCTGACATTTCAGTTCATCTCTTGGAGACCTTTAGGTGGGAGGAATCTAAACAAAGCTTCCTTATGACTTCCTAATGGGGTTTTTTGGCCCATCTTCTAAGGCCCTCTCAATCTCTCTACCACTCACTTGTCTAACCTCCTCTCCCAAATTGAATTTGTGTCCCTACACTCAGCCATAGCCCACATCTGTTACTCCTTCCCAAGCATGTCATGCACATTCATCCTTCTAGCCTTTATTCATTCTGTTTTTCTGCCTGTGATGGTTTTTTAATGCCCCCTTTATCCTCCTAGGAAAGCCCCTTCATCCATCCATTGAGACAAATGCAAGTAACATTCTGTAAAACTTGCCCTGAAGCCCCTGCAGAGGTTGTCACATCCTGCACTGTATTTCCATAGCACCTTGTGACAACCACTTTTAGAACATATTTCAATGCATTCAAGTTACTGGTTTAATTCTTTCTTCCCACTAAACTATGAGTTTCTTAAGAAGTGGATACTGACTTACTCCCCACCTCCACCACTTAGCGTCAGGCCTGCTGCACGCTCAGTGCTTAGTAAATATCCTCCAGTTGAACACATGAATGAAAGGAACACAAACAGGACATGAAGTGAGAAGGAGCAATATTTTTGATATTTGGGGGCATATCTATCAGGGAAGTAATATTTCTTCAGTTTTCTAAACTAAATCTCATGAGAAGACTGTGATGATGTATGTTCCTGAAATAGAGGGATGTGGAAAAAATCAATAATGCTGAAAGGCACAGTGAGAAGATGGGCTGACAGTCTTTGGCAGTCTTTGGAGGGCAGCTCCTGGGTGAGGTAGGTTGTCCATCCCACCTGTCCTGGTGTCTCTGAGCTAGCTGTTGATGTTCCTCTACTGGCAGCCCATGTCTGGCATTCTGATAGCATCTCAAGGACCTGGGTCTCTGCCTTTGGTGGCTTTAAAGGAAGAGAAAAGCATATGCAAGGAGAGCAAGGAAGCCCACATGGCCTGGGCAGGGGCTTAGGAACAGGCTGATATTGGCAGTTCATGTGGAAAGCTGGCAAGGGCATGCCTTTAGCCTTAGTCTCTGTGCTTAAAAGCAAACAAACATAAAAATACATAAAGTTTCCAGAAGTCAGTTTGTTTTTCTACGTTTGGGATCTAGCAGCAGCCTCAAACCAGACTCAAGCAGTTAGTAAACTCTCAGCCCATTTAGGATCCCGGGAGCATGGACGGTGGCCCACCTGGGACCAAAGCCTGGATTTAAGAGTCTCCCTCAATACCAATCCCTTCCAGTCCCATCAGCAACCCCAGGGCTGATAAGAAAGGTTTTGTCTTGGGGGGCAGTGCTGGCCTACCCCACACCCAGACCCCATAGCTGCTGTTTCAAGTCTGAGGCTGGGTGTCCCCAAACTGACGGTTGGCCCCACCCACTTTGCTGCTGGACTGCCTGCTTCCACTGTCTGGACAGGCCCTGCCCTGCCTTCTCATGCTTTCTACTCTTGTTTCAGTGACCCTCGGGGACTGAGCATGCAGAGGTTGTAAGAGAGGTCGGCAGGGACATTTAGGAGGAAAGATGGCAAAGTCTGACTGACCTGCCCCATGATCCCTGGGATGGAGCCTGTTGTCCTTAGCCATATGACTTTAGGAAAACATCTTAGCGTTGCTCAGCCTCCATTTCCTTATGTTAGAATGGCTAATAGTATAGTATCCGTAATAATAGTATCCATAATAATTACAAATAAAATTTTAAAAACTGGCTGTAATGCTGTTGAACTTGCAGAGTCCCGAAAGGATTGAATAGGGATTGTGTGTGAAACAAACCTGGTGAGCCCATGTTCACCATGTGTCAGAACCTGTGCCAAGTGCTGAAAACTTCAGAAAGTAGGTTCCACATAAACAGTGACTTTTGTTCTTTTTTCTTTTTGAGACGAAGTTTTGCTTTTGTTGCCCAGGCTGGAGTGCAGCGGTGATCTTGGCTCACTGCAACCTCTGCCTCCCGAGTTCAAGCGATTCTCCTGCCTCAGCCTCCCAAGTAGCTGGGATTACAGACGTGTACCACCACGCCTGGCTAATTTTGTATTTTTAGTAGAGACAGGGTTTCTCCATGTTGGTCAGGCTGCTCTCGAACTCCTGACCTCAGGTGATCTGCCTGCCTTGGCCTCCCAAGGTACTGGGATTACAGGTTAAATGGTGACTTTTTAACTTCAAGGTAGTTCTGAGGCTTACCAGTGGGCCCATCAGCTTTTTTCTGGATATTTTCCAGAGAGATCCTCAAAACCTTTGTATGAGGATTTCTGTCCCATGTGCCATGAATCCATGGAGTCAATAAACCTCTATTGAATGCCAGGCTCCAGCTGGGCTCTCTGGATACAGAGAAGGGTAAAACCGTAGGTCCCTCCTCAAGGAGCTCACAGTCCAGTGGAACATTCAATGCATCAGCACAGTGAGGGATACAGGGCCAAAGGGCAGAGGAAACCAAAGAAAAACAGTACTAAAGTCTTCCTGGAGGCGTTTAAATGTTGGTCATTAGAAAGCATTGAGCCAAGACATGACTCATGCACTCATTCATTCTTGCGATACATGTTTATGAAAACGAAACACATGCCTGTAGCACCTCTGCCATGTGCCAGGCTCGGTGTAGCAGATCTGTCAGGGCTGGGGTGTGGCTCCGGCCTTACCTCTTAGGTGTGCACAGTGCTTCCAGTTGCCCAGATACCTGCTTCTCTTTACCTGGGGACTTTCTTCAAAATCCTGGAACATTGCTTTGCCTTGCACAGAACAGGCTGGATGTGTTGGAACTTAACCTGCCCCTGGAGCAGTCCTTAACCAATGACTGCTGGGATCGATATATAAATACCCTGGCCCCCTCTTCCTAGCCTCATTTTGCTTATTTGTAGGATGGGCCTAAGAATATAAAGGTTCCTGCCTCAGGGGATTGCAGTGAATGAGAAAAAAGATAGCATTAGCCTTCCTTTATTTTTTCATCTGCCTTAAATCAGAAAGTGAGGCTGGCATGACATTTGTAAGGGCCTAGCACAAAGCCTGGGTGGGTGCTCCCTCTTGCCCTTGGTCCCGTAGAAATGTATTAAGAGCACAGAATTTGGAGCCAAAGTGCTGAACTTGGAATATAGGCTCTACCACTTGCTAATTATTTAACCATACTTCAGTTTTCTCATCTATAAAATGGGTTACTAGTAGTACTTACCTAATAGAAGGATCATAAGGGCTAAGTGGCAATACAAATAAAGATCTTAGGAGTACCTTGCACATAGAAATCACTGTTAAGGGGCTGTTAAATAAATAGATGCAGGTTGAGACGGGAAGGGGTTGGAAATTGAATCGGAATGGCTAGGTGGTAAGTGGCCCTTGAGGAGCAGCAACTGTGTCCTGCGCCTGGAGAAGTCCCAGGGCAGTTTGCTGCAGGGCTGGCTTTCTCAGAAATGCAGGACAGAGGGTGAGAGCTTGCGCCTGGCCTAGGGACCTTCCTTTGGAAAGGAGGAAGGGAGCAAAAGAGTTCAGACTGATGAGTAGGTAATGGCACCAGCTGTGAAGCACTCACAACATGCCAGGCATTGTCTTGTGGATTTCCACAGCGACCCAAAGAGGAAGAGGAGAGAACTGAGGCTCAGAGAGTTTAAGTCTTATACCCAAAGTCATGGTAAATGGCAGAGCTGGGGATTAAATTGAGGCCTGTCTCTCCCTAAGCCTCTGTTCCTACTGCTCTACTTGACATATTTCAATAAAGAAAGAAAAATGAGAAGGGCAGGAGAACACCTGGATTCTGCTTTGTCACTGGTCCTTCATGGAACCCCTCCCTTTGAGAATCCATTGCTGGAAGGTGTTTTGAGGCAGAGAAAAAGGGCCTTCCACCTCCGTACTGACAAGATCGGGCTGGGGTATAAATACATGTGTGAAGCCCGCCAGGTCTCCTGAGTCGTGAATCAGCCAGGGTGAGGCCGCTGGTCACACAGCCTGAGCAGCGGTGATTTGCAGAAGTACGGAGCTGACATACAGCCTGTGGGAGTCTTAACTCTTCCCTCAGAGGATGCTTGGAGCTGCCCTGGCAGGAGCTGGAGCTCAGGGCCTGAGGTTGGCCCTCACTGGTTGCCTGGTGTATGTTTTCTAGGCCCCTGTGTCTGCGCCCCAAGGAAAAACCAGTCCCCTTCTAGAGCTGCAGGTGAGGAAAAGCTTCCTACAGAAGCTGAGCTGGGTCAGAGGAGGTGAGAAGAATGCGCCAGGCAGAGGTAGCAGGTAGTTCAAGGGCACTCTGGCAAGACTGAGCTTAGTGCATTTGGGAGAATGACGAGCACAGAGTCTTGCAGGGAAGGCCGGACCAGGATGTTTGACCTTGTAAGCCATCAACAATTGGTGGTGGGGACTGGGGGTAGAATGGTGGTGAGCACACCCTAGAGTGATTACTCTGGCATTTACAGGAGCTTAGACTCATGGGATCTCAGAATCCTGGGAGTTAGTATTTAAGAATCAGAGACTCTAAGAATTCTAGAATTTTGAAATTTTGGATTCAAAATCATCAACTCTTGGGATCTCAGTCATGAGATTTTAGGATCATCAAATTTTTGAGTTCAGCAGCATTCTAAACTCTAAGCCTTGCACAAAAGGAGAAGCCAGCACCAAAATTCAAGTTGGCCTCTGGGTTAACTGCCAAGGGTCACTGGACCTTCCTGAGTGCTCACACATAGGGTAGGAAGACCTGGGCCTGGGCCTTCTGGAATTCCCTTTGCACAGTGGGATGTCCACACAGCTCGTTCTCAGTTCTGATATCACCTGCTATTAAACACTATTTGCCAGCAATTCCCAGGGCTTTGAGTTCTTGGCACACCCTCCCTAGAAGCTCATGGGAGGACTCTTCTCAGTACTCCTAAGCTGGAGGAGCTGGGGCTGGAGCAGCGTCCACTCCTGCCTGGACACAGCTGACATCAGTCACCCATCATGGCATTTTTAGTAAGTCCTGTGATTCCTGCTGCACACCCTCCTCAGAGTAGCAGGAGTAGTTCCTGCCCTGTAAGTAATTTCACAGTGTTTGGTCCATTGCCCCACCTTTACTTTACAGGAGTTTCCTCCTCACACAGCCCCAGGAAGTACAAAGGCGAGCTGGACCTTTGCCAAGGTCATTTAGTCAGCAAAGACACTGACTTCTATTAGTTCATTATTCTCATTCCCATCTGCTAAATTACTCAAGGTGGATGAATAGAGAGCACGGAGTTATGGCCCTAGGGGAAGAACTTCTATTGTGCCTAAGATGCTGACTCCTTCGGAAGGCTGCTGGACAGACTGAAAAAGAGCCAAGTCTTCAGAGACAGGCAGGCCTGAGTTTGAATCCTGCTCCTTCCTTACCTTCTCTGTTACTTGGACTATGTTCTTTAAAGTCTCTCATCCTTGATTTTTCCCATTTGCCATTTGAAGATAATAATGAAGTTATATCTTCAGGTTGCCTGGATTTGCTTTTCAGCTCTACCATCTTCTAGCTCTGTGACACCGAGCAAATCCTTTAGCTTCTCTGGGCTGTGTTTCCTAATCTATGGAAGAGAAATAGTCATGCTACCTACCTTGAGTAGCATTGTGGTTGCTGAGAGTTCTGAGTGAGTAATATATGAAGCAGGTTGAGAGCAGTCCCCAGCACCTGATAAACTAAATAAGCATTGGCTATAGATATTGTTTGCAGGGTGGTAACGAGGTGAGGGTCTTAAGTGGTGCCCACCATATGTGCGTAATATATCATTGCTGAGTGAATGAATAAAGGATGGACTGATTTGAAGTGCTGAGCACAGCACACATTACGTTGTGTAGGGGAAGGGCTGCAGGACTGCAGCCTTTTGGCCCTGAGCGTTAGACCAGCGCTGGGGCTGACCTGGACTATCCGAGCTCATCATGCCCATCCTCATCCAACTCTGCACATCTCTTCCCAACTCAGACTCAGTAGCGTCAGGCTGGTAGCCCGAAATCAGCAATGGTGGAAGCATTTATACCACAGGCAGTGGCAAATATTAGAAATCAAGGTTTTTTGTTTGTTGTATTTTTGTCTTAATTTGAGAGAGAGAGGAAGAAAGGGAGACTGCGTTAAACTTTGGTTAGAACCCAACACATTCCTAACTGGCCAGGTAAACATTTTTCTATCACCTGCCACAGTCATCTTCAGAGACCAGTTTTGACTAATTTTTTTTTAACAGGATACAACATCTTAGGGAGAATAAGCCATTTTGGCACTGATAAGAGGTTGTTTGTGGGTTTTGAGAGCCTGGCTTTGGAAACCCTGCTAAATTTGGGGTGCATATTCCTTATGGGTTTTGATGGCCATGAATGCCCTGCTGTGACACCAAAGAGTAGACTTTAAAACAGATGGATGGGGCCTATTAGGTGGTAAATCTGGGACTTTCTGTAACTTGATAAGGCTGAATTAATGCTTGCAGCTTCCCAGGAAGATTATAACACTGTGTGCCTGAACCCTGTAGCCTGAGTAAGGGAACTATTTAAGGCCATTCCAAATCTCCTTTAGTATCAATCGACTTTGAACAAGTGTAGCTATTAAATGAGCTGGACAGAAGTGTAGCTGTTAAGTGTAGCAGACAGAAGAATGAACCTCGGGGAAGACATTTGTAAACTGCAAAGCTTGTCTGGAGTGATCTTCAAGACAGAGGAATACACACAGCGATGCTGCCCGGAGCTCTCTGGGATCCCAGGTGCCCAAGTTAGCCTCACCATCATTCATCAGCAGGACCATCTGAGTCCTGAGCCCCGACTCCAGATTCTCCATGGAGGTGGGAACGGTGACATCTGTCTTTATTTAATATTTAGCATTCCACTTGATGTGATGTGGATGATCAGCTAGGTTTGACAACCATTGCATCCTTATAAATAATCTCTCTTTTAAAATGTGTTGACATAGCATTTGTGTTTCAGTGGCCCTAAATGGCTTCAGAGGAAAGCCAGTAAATCTTCTGATCTGAAGAAGACAAGCCACTTTTCACTTGAAAAGGAGTAAACACACTTTTAATCTTTAAATTAGCACCACTGGAGACAAGCAATCAATTGCACTTGTCAGTGGGAGATGGATTAGTGGGGGTGTGGGTGAGGTGTTCACACTCCCCTCCTGGGCAACTGGAGGCATGGAGTGGCAAAGCTATAATCCAGGCTGGGCTTTGAGGAACAGCATTGAGCTAGGAAGGAGGGGTGTGGCCAACGTGGGACAAAAAGCCATGTTTAGAACAGTCCCCAGCACCTGATTAACTAAATGAATAAGCATTAGCTATAAATATTGTTTGCATGGTGGTAACGAGGTGAGGGTCTTAAGTGGTGCACATCATATGTGCATAATATATCATTGTTGAGTGAATGAATAAAGGATGGATTGATTTGAAGTGACAGCTGGGAAATGACAGGGGACAGTCTAAAACATCAGACCCAAAGATGGTCATACAGAGAAACGAAAAGCAGCTGTAAAGGGAAGGACCCACAACTGAGGGCAGCAAGATGGAGCCAGTGAGTTTGGAAGAATGAAGAGAAAAACTACCTGGGCAGGTGTGAGGAAGTCTTTTTCAGACTGCATTTACGTCCTTCTGTTAAGGGCTGGAACCACACATATTTGGGAGGAGGTGCCTTTTTCTACTCCATTTTAAAGCCCACCATTTTATTTCAGTTGTAACCAAGGTTGGCCGATCCATCAGAATCTCACCAGGAGATCCTTGTATGAAATTCAGATTCTCTGGTCCCACCCCAGATCTATTGAATCAGACTCTTTGTTGGGATGGTGCTCGGGAGCCTATGATTTAAACAAGCTGATTCTTATGCAGGCCAGCTTCTTATACTTGGGAGGCAGGATAGAGTGTAGAGGTGGAGTATATGGACTCTGGGGACAGCCTAGTTGGATTTAAATCCTGTCTCCACCACTTGCTACCTGGATCACTTTGTGCCTTAATTTCTTTGTCTTCAAAATGGAATGATAATAATAGGAGCTATATCCTAGGTTTGTTGAAATGATTAAATGAGATAACATATACCAAATACTTAGAATAATGGCTAGTATACTATATTTACTGTTTTTTCTTTTATCCAATTAATGCAGAGATTGAAAAAAGAGAGAAATAGGGTCAATATTTTGAATTTAAGCCATCATACACACATCCATACACATTATGCGTATAGGTCAAGAGTTGAAAATGTAAATGCTTTCAAGAACCAGGCAAGTGTGAAGCAATTGGTGGGACCCATGGTGAGTTGGAATGTACAACTGTCTTAGTTTGGCTTTCCCAGAAGCCAGGGAGATCCTGAGAAAAGATTTGGGGCCAAGCTATTTATCTGGTAGATGATCCTAGAAAACTGATGAGAGAGTGGGCATGGGAGACAGAGAAGAGAAGAAAGCTAATACCATGGGCATCAGTGACATGGTACTGCTGTGGGGACCTGGACTCCATCATCCTGGGAACCACCAGGAGACTCGGAGACTCTGCAGTGTCATCCCACCTGAGAAGTGAGGAAGCTGGGTTATACTCATTTCCTATGTCTGTTGTAATGAAAGTACCACCATCTGGGTGGCTTAACCAACAGACATTTTCTCATGCTTCTAGAGGCTAGAAGTCTGAAATCAAGGTGCCAGCAGGACTATGAGGGGGAATCTGTTGCATGCCCCTCTCCTAGCTTCTGGTGCTTTGCTGGCCATCTTTGGCAGGCCTTGGCTTAGAGATGCATCACTCCAGTCTCTGCCTTCCTCTTCACATGACTTCCTCCCTCAGTCTGCATCCAGATCTACTCTTTTTATAAGGATACCAGTCATACTGGATTAGGATCTTATCCCACTGCAGTATGATCTTATCTTAACTAATTATATCTATAATGACCCTATTTCCAAATAAGGTCTCATTCGGAGGTATTAGGGTTTAGGGTTTCAGCATATGAATTTAAGGGGATACGATTCAACTCACCCATGGGGTATTCATGCCCCAAATCTTCCCCTGAACTGATTGACAACTACTTCTGTAGATGGTAACTCCACAGCATTTCCTACTTCCTCTCCCTCTCTGCTATAGGTTGGATGTTTGTCCCCTCCAAATCTCATGTTAAAATTTGATCCTCAATGGTGGAGGTTGGGCCTAATGATAGGCATTTGGGTCATGGGAGTGGATCCCTCATGACTAGATTAATGCCCTCCCTGGGATGGTGGGGAGAATGAGTGAGTTTTCCCTCTACTGGTTCCCATAAGAGCTGATATAAACAGCCTGGGGCCTCCCCACTCTCTCTTGCCTCCTTGCTTACCATGTGATCTCTGCATATCCTGGCTCCCCCTCCCCTTCCACTGTTAGTGGAAGCAGCCTGAGGCCCTCACCTGAAGTGAATGCTGACACTACACTTCTTACAAAGCCTGCAGAACCATGAGCCAAATAAACCTCTTTTCTTTGTAAATTACCCAGCCTTAGGTATTCCTTTATAGCTACACAATGGACCAATACTCAATTCCTGTGTCTCTCCTACCACATGCCTTTTAGACATCCAGTAGCATGGAAATTCTATAAGGGCTGTGTCTTAGTTTGAGCTGCTATAACAAAGTCCCACAGACTGAGTGGCTTATAAAAACAGACGTTTTTTATCTCAGTTTCAGAGGCTGGGGGTCTGAGATCAGGGTGCCGGCATAATCAGGTCCTGTTGAGGGCCCTCTTCCAGGTCACAGACTGCTCACATTTCATTGCATACTCACATGGCAGAAAGAGGAGAAGAGAGCTCCCTGGAGCCCCTTTTATAAATGCACTAATCCCATTTATGAGGGCTGCTGTGGTTCAAGTATTTCCTCTGCAAAATTTAGGTGTCACCAGTGTGAAAGTAGTAAGAGGTGTGGCCTTTTCAGAGGTGAGTAGGTCATGAGGGCTGCTTCCTTGTTCATGAGATTAAGGCTTTTTAAAAAGATGATTCTTGAAGCTTTAGGCTAGCTTGCCCTCTGTCTGCTGCCACTTGAGAACACAGCAAGAAGGCCCTTACCAGACACCAAATGCTAGCACCTTGATCTTGGGCTTCCCAGGCTCCAGAACTGTGAAGAAATAAATTTCTGCTCTTTGTAAAGTACTCAGTGTCAGGTATTCTTAGTTATAGCACTACAAAACAGACTAAGATAATAGCTCCACCCTCATGACCTAATTAATCTCCCAGAGGCCCTATCTCCTAATACCATAACATTGGGGGTTAGGATTTCAACATAATCAATTTTGGGAATAAATAAACACTCCGTCCATTGCAGACTGTCTTGTTTACAGTTATAATCACAGCAACTAGATCAGTACCTTGTTGAGGTATGATCAAGGCATGCCAAAGATTATTATTCCATGAAAGGACTAACAGTAAGTGTATTAGTCTATTCTCACACTGCTATAAAAAACTACCTGGGACTGGGCAATTTATAAAGAAAAGAGGTTTAATTGACTCAGAGTTCCACATGACTGGGGGCTGGGGAGGCCTCAGGAAACTTACAATTATGGCAGAAGGTGAAGGAGAAACAGTCACCTTCTTCACAAGGTGGCAGGAGAGAGAGACAGAGAGAGAGAGAGAGAGAGAGAGCGAGAGAGAGAGAGCAAGTGTGAGCGAGTGCAAGGGGAAGTGCCACACTTTAAAAACATCAGATCTCATGAGAACTCACTCACTATCATGAGAACAGCGTGGGGGAAACTGCCCCCATGATGCAATCACCTTGACATGTGGAGATTACAATTTGAGATGAGATTTCAGTGGGGACACAGAGTCAAATCATATCTGTACGTGCTCAATATTTGTTGAATGAATGAATGAATAAGTGAACTCTCCCTTCATTTCTATGTCCACAAAACCTAGAGAAGATGTGTGAAATGCTCATCTGAACCTTGAGGGAGAGATGAGGAGCTCTGCCCAGTTCTCTACAGCAAGCCTAGGAAGGCAGTTTTACAAAATGCCTGTGCACCTGCCTTCCAAAGAGCAAAGCCCCATTAGGCATCAACTTTCAGATCCTTTAGTTTCCTTTATGCATGAGATCAGAGTGTCCCATTAAGTGCTTAAATCAGATTAACAGCCTCTATGCCAGACCTTTCTAGCTCAGCCTGCTAGTAGTTGTGGAGCCAACCACTTTTTATAGAAGCAGTGGAAGGGGATAGATGAGGAGGGGAGAAGGGCTCTGTTTGACCACACTGGTGAATCCCCCGTGTTTCCTTGGCATCTAAGTCTGAAGAAATGAGAGCTGGCAAGCAGCCTGCCCTGAGCAGACCCTGAGAGGAAGCTCCCTGTGGGGATGTGGAGAGTGACCTGTGACCTCCCAGGAGTGAGTGGTGCTTCATCACTGCTTCTGGTAGTGCTGGTTTACAGAGGTCCCTCCGATGTCAGGAGATCAGGGATTTGTGGACAGTAGGAGAGCGCTGGAGTAGCAACATAAGCAGGATGACACCTGGCCCCATGCAGGGTGCAAATTGTATTTCTCTGTCAACATGGGCTATTGACAGCTCCACATTGACTCTAGATCTGAATCACAGCAAGCAGACTCCCTGCCTCCTCTTTCTCCAACACATTAAAACAAACACAAAATATACCTTCCCTTTTCCTTCCACAATTATGCTCCTGTCCTAACCCACCAAGATACTTTATTAAATATTATTTATAGAAATTAAAAATCAATTAAAGATAGCTTGCATAGAGAAGAAAAGGTAAAAGTCAATCAGGTTTTAAATTTGAACCAGAAAATCAAAGGTTTAGCAAAGATAGGGCAGCAAAAATCCTGATAAAATCTTTGTGATTAGTCATTATATTTGTCTTTGAGCTTCCTGGCAGCCTTAGCAAGAAGGCAAATATGATGGGCTGGGTACTTGTGTTTGGATATAAGAAAAAACACAAGTTCAACTCCAAAAACACAATCTTTGGAGCTAAGAAGTTCTGAGAGATATTATATGTGAACATGCATGTGTGTTTGTTTATGTGTATATACAATAGTTAATAGTCAATATATATAGTATACAATGGACAGTGTCTTGGAAAACAGTTTTCCAGTCAATGCAGAAGTACTTTTGAGATAGTTCTTTCTTGCTTTGGCACCTAACAAAGATGGAAAGAAAACATGAAAACCTAATTAAGTAAAGGTACTTTACAAAGACAGAGGCAGTATCATCTAGGGTACTTCAAGGCATTTTTTTTCTTCTTTGTTTTCTTTTTTGGATAGCAGTTGTTTGGTTGGGGCTAAGAGAATTCCCTCTTCTAATCAGCAGCACATGTTTGGGATGCAGCTGACTGGGGATGGAATTTTTTACTATCTGGTCCACCAGAAGCCTTTACTCCAGCTCAGTGTTGACAGAGCTCAGAGGTACAAAGGGGCAAGTAGCTCCTATAGGAAGCAAAGATTTTCATTTCTTGCTGCCACCCCTCAAAGCTCATTCTTCCTCTGACTGCATTTCCTGTGCATCAGGAGTTCACAATCTTATTTTAACCCCAGCACCAGACCAGAACAATAGACAATATTTATTATAGCCATTGTGTATAACAAACCATTCCAGAAGTTATGGTGTGAAACAACCACCATCCATTGGCCCAGAATCCTGCAATAAAGGCTGGGATCACTGGGCAGCCTGTCTCTGCTCTACACAATGGCTCTCCTGGTCAGTTGCAATCAGCTGGTGGCCCAACTGGGGCTGAAGGATCCACGAGGGCCTCACTCACCTGTCTGGGGCCTTTGTGGGGTGGCCTAAATGACTGGGCTGGGGAGGAGCCTGGCTGGAGCTTCCTTAGTTAGGGCAGCAAGAGAGCAAAAGCAAAAGGCTGGAACTTGCACAGGGTCCCTCCTGCTGTGTCTTGCTGTGTCAAAGTCCAGCTCAGACTCAATGTGTGAGGCGGCCACACAAGGATGTGAATTTGGAGAGGTGAAATTCATGGGAGACCATTTGGTAGCAATCGTCCTCAGCCTCCTCCCATCAATACCTTAGTCACAGTAGGTATTGACAGGAGTCAATTGGCAGGAGCCTCACCTGAGGGTTGAGGAGGCAGAGAAGGGGACAGGTATCCCTCTCATGGGGAAGGGTGGGAATTTATGTCAGGCCATTTGGTACTAGCCCAGTTCTCACTCCAAATTCTGTGCACTCAGCACTTAACTGCCCCCATCAAAAACCCAAATATCAGACTTTATGAGCTCTATTTAAATTTTTCAAAAAGGATATATGAGGAATGGACCTTGGAAGTGATAAAACAGTAAATGTTTTAAGAAGCCTCCTGGCAACGGTGCTTGAAGGCCTTGTAAGTGTGAGACACACTGAGTTATGCTGCTCTATGGCCAACGTCCTGACATTTGTGGGACAGTGGCCTCTTCAGGCAGCTGCAGACCTCAAGATTCAGAGATCTTGAGGTCATCTTCGTATGGACTGCAGTGAGATATAAAGCATGTCAGTGGCAGCCCAGAAGTCAGTCAAGTTTTCTCCAGGCTGGAATGAGGACACTGACAGCCCCCACCAGCCCTAGCTTAGGACAGGAGTCACACTGTTTAAAAGGATTACTTGAATGACAAGAAAGGCCATATGCTCATCACTTTTGCAGAAGCTGGAAACCTGGAAGGATTAGAAAACCACTGGGTAATGAAATCGGGGGACAAAAACATTTTGACATCCAAAGAAACAGTGGAAATCTTTAGAAAGGCTGATTAAATAAAAGTAAACATAAGATTCTTTGTTATCACTCAAAGCAGGCACTCATATGTGCACACACACACACAAGCACTTGCACGTGCACCTGCATCCACAGAGATGGGATGGAGGAGGCCTGACTTAGTAGCACCATGTAAAAATAATTTGTAAGTATATGTTAACAGTAAGCTTAATTTGAGACAAAAGTAATCAAAGTTGTTGTGACTTTAGATTATATTAATAGGAACATAGATTCTAGATTAAGGGAGGTGATTTGTTTCTTCTATTCTGTATAGCCCAGTTTACTTTAGAAGTATTAGGTCAACTTCTGCATAATACGAAAGGGTTCGAGAAAAACTAACTTAATTAGAGGGAAGTTTAACATGATTAGAGAATTTGAAATCGTGAGATATGCGGAAACACAAGGAGGAACTGAAGCTATTTGACCTAGAGAAGTCCTTAACAAGGACTTAAGAATGGGTTTCAATTCTAAAGCGTTGTTATGTGGAAAGAGGGACTTGATCTGTCTTCTGTGTCTCCAAAATAGGTCCCATTGGACTCATGAGTGGAAGATTGAGGGACCCTGGCATTTGGAGGTCAGAAGAAGGAAGAACATCTAATAGTTGAAGAGGCCCTCTAAGGAATGGATTGCATAGATTTCCCTTTTACTGCAGGGGCTGGATGATCACTCATCAGGCAGACAGAGGGGATTCACACCTTGGGATGGATGCTTGGTTCAAAAGGAACTTTAGAATTCTGTCCAACCAACTATAAGGGCTGTCATGGGCTCTTGCCTTAGCTGCTGTGGAAAACATAATGAATGCAGCTGCAGTGCCCTCTCTTGCTGAGGGGTTCAGGGGCTGCTGCTGAGGCCTGTTTCTGTTGCTGCAGGCCTCATCTGCAGTTCTGAAAAAGCAGAGGCATCACATGCTTAGCCAGGCCTAGGACCACAGGCAGCAAACCAACACCAGCTGTTCACATGGGCACAGCTCCTGGCCATCCACTTCCTAGAAAGATGGAGATCCAGGCAGAGAGTGGATCCTGGGCTGGGGTCTTGGCAGAGGGAGCTTCCCCTGGGGGTTATAGGAGCACCGATGGAGATGGAGACCACTAAGACATGGTTTGAAAGTAGACTGTGCCACTCACAAGCTGCATGATGCTGGAGAACTTGACTAATTCTTTTGAGCTACCATTTTCCCATTGGCTTGTTGTGAAGATTAAATAGACCGTGTGTGCAGTGTATATGACCCTGTGTATTGCTGAGCCTCAGGAAATACTGTATTCCCCTCTATGTTTCCCTTCAAAACTAAGCGGTGCTGGCCACTGCGGGGACCACTGAAGAAGACACAGGGAGGGGAATGGGCCCCCCAGCCTTTCTCTGGGGGTCAGTTCACCCTAAAAGAGTGACTGTTGTGATTGCCCCTTCTGCCTCCTGACCTCCCTCCCATGCTAAGTCTGCATTTTCTCCCTGACAGAGGAACTGAAGGAGAAGCTGACCGAATATGTGGACAAGGTGAACAGCCAGAAGCCAGGCTTCATCAAAGTCGTGCGTCACAGCAAGCAGGAAGGCCTCATCCGCTCCAGGGTCAGCGGCTGGAGGGCGGCCACTGCCCCTGTGGTGGCACTCTTTGATGCCCACGTGGAGTTCAATGTGGGCTGGTAAGTGCCCCTTGGGAGAGGAGGAGGAGTCCCAGTGGGATCTAGGGCTTCGACTCCAATAGTGCAAAGCATGCTGGGATCTTGGTCATAGCCTAAGAGATAATTCTGGGAATGGGTGAAATGTGGGTG